>NC_141072.1:140000-395000 GCF_041138505.1 Cibotium barometz | reverse complement strand
ATCTTTGATCATTGAGTGCAAAAGAGAACGATTCCTCTTGCTGGCAAGGGTATATGGGCTTAGATTGGTAGATAGGGGTGGGATGGGGGGAAGGAAACTTAGCCCATTGTGCTGTTATGCTTGGGGGAGGGCCATCTATGTAAGGGGGGAGATTTTAGAAGGAAATTTGGAAATTGTTCGCACCCTACAAGGCCTAATTACATGAACCAACTTGGACATTACCATATGCCTTTGGGTGGGGAGGCTCTCTCACGAGAGTAGTTACCTTTATGGGGAGCCGACCTATTTAAAGAACCCCAAAATCAGTTGAATCATAAATAAAGAAACTTAACAAGAATTTTCGTATTGATAGGAACATGGATCGAGATCGTCGTGGTAGAATTGTTAACCCCCAACTCGATGAAGAAGAGCTCGACCTGGATGTTTGTAAAACTCTTCATAGTTCGTAGCCTGGACCTTTCAAGGGTGAAGGGGAAAACTTGGGCGAGGCTGTGGAGAAGTGGATCGAATCAATGGAAGAATGCTTTGATGTCACCGGGTACAATGAGAAGAGCAAAATGGCTCTTGCAAGGCTGAAGATAGTGGAGACAGCTAGATTGGCATGGAGAAACCACTGCGAGACAAACCGTCTCGACCGAAATACCCAAACCTAGACCGATCTCAAGGCTTACCTCAGAAAGAGGTTTTGTCCCCCAGGTTTTCTTGAAATTAAGATGAATGAGTTCTTGGAACTAAAGCAAGAAAACCGGTCAATTGAAGAGTACCATCAGGCTTTTGCCCTTCTCCTTAAATATTCCCCTCAATTGGATGAAGAGCAGCTGATGGCCAGGTTCATTTGAGGAATGAACGAGCCATTAGATACTTTAGTCAAGAATGCCAAACTTGTTTCCATGGCCAAAGCAGTTCGGATTGCGAAGGATTTCGCCAAAGCCTTTGATGTCAAAGTCCCGCCAAAGCCAGCACCATCACCTTTCAAAAGGTTTTTATTCCTAGAAGGTGATTCCAACCTTCCTTCACCTAAGAGATATCAGGGTCAAACCCAGGATATGGGAAGTTCCAAAACGGAAGAAATGTCCTTTTCCCGAAACTCAATCCCCTGGAATTCAACTTCAGAAGTTCCACCCTTGAACAAGAGAGTGAAATGCTATAACTGTCAAGGGTTTGGACATCGTAGCATGGATTGCCCAACTCCTTTTGGATCAAGGTTTTCAGGGCAAGAAAATCGGGGATCAAGATTCCAGACTCCAGTTCCTTCCGTCCAGAGTAATCACGGTTCTATCCACCAAAATCAGGGAAATCCTAGAGGTAGACCCTCTATCCAACATGTAGTTTCAACCCAAAGTAATGCAAGACCAACTCAGAATAGGGGAAGTCAAAGAGAGTTGTTCGCAAATCGGCCGTCCACTTCCAAGGCAGCAACGCTGGAAGTGATTGAAGAAGAAGAAGAAGATGAAAGAGATCCGATACTCCACCTGCGAGATGAGGACATCTCGCGTTTTTTAAGTGGGGTATAATGTAAGATTCCTCCCCCAGCCTCTCAGGATGTTCAGTATCTTCCCCTGTAATTAAATCTCTCTTCAGAAGTGTAAAAGATCTTGTTTCTACCAGTTCTGGCCTCGAGAGAGAAAATGTTCTAGAAAGAGAATATTCAGATTTTAAATATTTTTGGATAGAAAAATATCTCATGTTATTAAAATAAGTTCCCCTGAAACAGAAGTTCAAAAAGATTTTCAGAAGGTGCATTAGAAATTAAGTATAATCTGCTCAAGAGGCATTATCTTGGGAGTGAAGATTTTTTCGAAATTTTAAATTAAGGTTCCTATGGACCAATAAGATTCATCCAAATGTAGGGAGGAGATAAATAGAAGAATAAAAGAAAAATCTCCCAAAAATGAGTAAATACTCACATAAGATGAAGAGTTGGCTAAGGACAAGGTTAATAGTTAAAAAAGAGAGATATTTAGGTGAAATGATGCATTTTTGACACCTCAGTATGGGGGAATTCCCCTCATGAAGGAGGCGCCTATTTCACATGATTGAATGAGTTTTAAACTCCCAAATAATGAGATATTTTCATCTCTCCTCTCTCCTGTTTCAACTAGATCCAAAAAGTGAGCAAAACTGACCTAAAAATGGTCAAAAATTGACCAAACTGATCTGGAAAATTCTAGAATCAGTTTGCTTGGTTAGAGACTCACTTTTTCCTATAAATAGAAGCCTTCCCCTTTGTTGAAACTCAATAGTGTTTTTGTAATGTTACCTTACCTCTCCCAACTGCCAAAAACAATGAATTTTACTCATAATTCATTAGTTTTTGACCTTCCCTCTTCCAAAAGATTGGTGGCTACTCTTGTTTCCAAACAAGAGTAGAACCCTCAAACCATCAAGCCAAAGGAAAGCTCATAAATTGTCAATGTAAGTTGGAGATTCTTCTCTTTTCTATTCTTTTATGGTTTTTATGATTTTTTTATGATTTTTGTCTTCTCTACATTGCAAATGATGTTATGCCTCATTGCAAAAGGCATTCCTCTCTCTTCTCTAGTAAATCCAACCATTCTTTATCCTAGGTGAATGTCAAGTTTTTCATAATGTTTCTCTTGAATAAGTAGAAAAATGTCACTTTAGAATGATTTAAATACTCTTGATGCATTTCTAATTAAATTTAGAGACTTAAAATTGAAAAATGGTCAGCCATACAAAGGAGGTTATGGCCAAATTTTTTAAAAAATTGGAAATAAGTATTATCTTTCATTATTCTAAAAGACTAATCCTTATGATTTCTATATTATAAAGTGTCATTTTCATGCATAGAAGATGCATTTTGATTATTTGTATAAAAGAAATTTAGTTTTATTATAAAAGTATTACTTTCATTATTATTCATTTTTATGCATAAAAGTATGTATAAAAGATTTTTTTTAATTATAAAAGTGTTACTTTTATCATATTTGATTTTTATGCATAAAAGTATGCATAAAAGATTATTTTTTTATTATAAAAGTGTTACTTTTATCATATTTGATTTTTATGCATAAAAGTATGCATAAAAGATTATTTTTTTATTATAAAAGTGTTACTTTTATCATATTTGATTTTTATGCATAAAAGTATGCATAAAAGATTATTTCTTTATTATAAAAGTGTTACTATTATCATATTTGATTTTCATGCAAAAAGCATACATAAAATATTTTTATTTTTATTATAAAAGTGTGATTTTTATCATAAATGATTTTTATGCATAAATGGGTGCATAGAAGATATTTTTTAATATTAAAAGTGTGATTTTTATCATAAAAGATTTTTATGCATAAACATATGCATAGAAGATATTTTTCTATATTAAAAGTGTTACTTTCATCATAAAAGATTTTTATGCATAAACATATGCATAGAAGATATTTTTTTATATTAATAGTGTGATTTTCATCATAAAAGATTTTTATTCATAAACATATGCATAGAAGATATTTTTTTATATTAAAAGTGTGATTTTCATCATAAAAGATTTTTGGGCATAAACATATGTATAGAAGATATTTTTTTATATTAAAAGTGTGATTTTCATCATAAAAGATTTTTATGCATAAACATATGTATAGAAGATATTTTTTTATATTAAAAGTGTGATTTTCATCATAAAAGATTTTTATGCATAAACATATGCATCGAAGATATTTTTTATATATTAAAAGTGTGATTTTCATCATAAATGATTTTTATGCATAAATGGGTGCATAGAAGATATGTTTTTATATTAAAAGTGTGATTTTTATCATAAATGGATTTTATGCATAAATTAGATGCATAAGAGAAATTCTTCTATTCTAAAAGTGTAATTCCTACTAAATTGGATTTATGCATGGAAAGATGCATAAAGAATTTATTTTAATCCAAAAGTGTCATTTTTATTTAAAATGAATTTATGCATAAGAAGATGCATAAAAGATCGATTTTTATTTCGAAAGTGTTATTCTCCTTAAAATGGAATCTATGCATAAAGAGATGCGTAAAGAAATCTTATATCAAAAATAAGAATTCTCTTGTATTCTATAAATAGATATGAGGATGTGAAATGAATCAGATAGATGAAAATGAACGAGGAATAGATGGAGATGTATGAATGTGGAATGTGGATATGGATGTATGGATGTGGATGTCTGAACGTGAACGCAGATGTGAATGTATGATATAGATGTATGGATGTGAATGTGGATGTGGATGTGGATGTATGGATGTGGATGTGGATGTCGATGTGGATATATGAATGTGAACACGGATGTGAATGTATGATATAGATGTATGGATGTGAAAGTGGATGTGGATGTGGATGTATGGATGTGGATGTATGAATGTGAACGCGGATGTGAATATATGATATAGATGTATGGATGTGAATGTGGATGTGGATATGGATGTATGAATGTGAATGCGGATGTGGATGTATGAATGAAGATGTGAAAATGGATGTATGAATGTGAATGTGGATGTGGATGTATGAATGTGGAATGTGGATATGGATGTATGAATGTGAATGTGGATGTGGATGTGTGAATGTGGAATGTGGATATGGATATAGGAATGTGGAATGTGGATATGGATATGTGGGTGTGAATGTGAATGTGGATGCATGGATGTAGATGTGAATGTGGATGTACGAATGTGGATGTGTAGGTGGAATAATGAATACAAATATGAATGTGAAAGGATATGAAGTCAATATGAGCGAATGGATGAGATGAGATGTCATGTGAATCAGAATCTGAATGAATAATATAAGATCTGAACGAGTGAGACGTAATGTAAATTAAGAAAGATAGGAATGGATGTTATGTGAAGTGAATGAATCTGATGTGATGGGACGGAAAATGATGTATCTGGTCAAGAATGGATACACATATGATTTGGAATTGGATTAAGTAATATGGATTGATGTGGAACAATCTGGAAAGATGTGAGTTCATTAAAGAAATTGTATTTGTGACCTGTTTGTAAATGATTGTTTTATGTCAAGAATGCTGGGGAAGCATTTTGACCGTCTTGTGATTAAGGTCGTGGAGACCTAACTGATAAAGGTCGTGATTAAGGTTGTGGAGACCTAACTGATAAAGCTGCAACTACTGTGTGACGGAGAGTCAATGGAGGACGTCTCGCATAGCAAGGTCGGTCGAGGTCTTGACCAGCCTCGGTTCGATTTAAATGGTGAGCTTCCGGTACGGTGGATGAGGGACCAAGGAAGCGGCCTTTGAGTGAAGCGCTAGGTGACCTGCGAAGGATCCTAGAGGGTGCTGACCATACGGTGCTTGGGCTCTGGGTCACCGAAGATACCCACACGTGCGTCGTGGAAGATATTGGAACAAGGAGTAAGAGTTGTATGAATGAGTTCTTGGAACTAAAGCAGGAAAACCGGTCAATTGAAGAGTACCATCACGCTTTTGCCCTTCTTCTTAAATACTCTCCTCAATTGGATGAAGAGCAGCTGATGGTCAGGTTCATTCGAGGAATGAACGAGCCATTAGATACTTTAGTCAAGAATGCCAAACTTGTTTCCATGGCCAAAGCATTTCGGATGGCGAAGGATTTCACCGAAGCCTTTGATGTCAAAGTCCCGCCAAAGCCAGCACCATCACCTTTCAAAAGATTTTATTCCCAGAAGGTGATTCCAACCTTTCTCCACCTAAAAACCCAGGATATGGGAAGTTCCAAAACAGAAGAAATGTCCTTTTCCCGAAACTCAATCCCCTGGAATTCAACTTCACAAGTTCCACCCTTGAACAAGAGAGTGAAATGCTATAACTGTCAAGGGTTTGGACATCGCAGCATGGATTGCCCAACTCCTTTTGGATCAAGGTTTTTAGGGCAAGAAAATCGGAGATTAAGATTCCAGACTCCAGCCCCTTCCGTCCAGAGTAAGCACGGTTCTATCCGCCAAAATCACGGAAATCCCAGAGGTAGACCCTCTATCTAACCTGTAGTTTCAACCCAAAGTAATGCAAGACTTCCAACTCAGAATAGGGAAAGTCAAAGAGAGTTGTTCCCAAATCGGCCGTCCACTTCCAAGGCAGCAACATTGGAAGTGATTGAAGAAGAAGAAGAAGATGAAAGACATCATACTCCACCTGCGAGATGAGGATATCTCGCGTTTTTTAAGTGGGGTAGAATGTAAGATTCCTCCCCCAGCCTCTCAGGATGTCCAGTATCTTCCCCTGTAATCAAATCCCTCTTCAGAAATATAAAAGATCTTGTTTCTACCAGTTTTAGCCTAGAGAGAGAAAATATTCTAGAAAGAGAATATTCAGATTTTAAATATTTTTGGATAGAAAAATACCTCATCTTATTAAAATAAGTTCCCTTGAAACAGAAGTTCAAAAATATTTTCAAAAGGTGCATTAGAAATTAAGTATAATCTGTTCAAGAGGCATTATCCTGGGGGTGAAGATTTTTTCAAAATTTTAAATTAAGGTTCCTATGGACCAATAAGATTCATCCAAATGTAGGGAGGAGATAAATAGAAGAATAAAAGAAAAATTTCCCAAAAATGAGTAAATACTCACATAAGATGAAGAGTTGACTAAGGACAAGATTAATAGTTAAAAAAGAGAGATATTTAGGTGAAATGATGCATTTTTGACACCTCAGTATGGGGGAATTCCCCTCATAAAGGAGGTGCCTATTTCACATGCTTGAATGAGTTTTAAACTCCCAAATAATGAGATATTTTCATTTCTCCTCTCTCCTGTTTCAACTAGATCCAAAAAGTGAGCAAAACTGACCTAAAAATGGTCAAAAATTGACCAAACTGATCTGGAAAATTCTAGAATCAGTTTGCTTGGTTAGAGGCTCACTTTTTCCTATAAATAGAAGCCTTCCCCTTTGTTGAAACTCAATAGTGTTTTTGCACTGTTACTCTGCCTCTCCCAAGTGCCAAAAACAATGAATTTTACTCATAATTCATTAGTTTTTTACCTTCCCTCTTCCAAAAGATTGGTGGCCACTCTTGTTTCCAAACAAGAGTAGAACCCTCAAACCATCAAGCCAAAGGAAAGCTCATAAATTGTCAATGTAAGTTGGAGATTCTTCTCTTTTCTATTCTTTTATGGTTTTTATGATTTTTGTCTTCTCTACATTGTTATGCCTCATTGCAAGTTTTTCATAATGTTTCTCCTAAATAAGTAGAAAAATGTCACTTTAGACTGATTTAAATACTCTTGATGCATTTCTAATTAAATTTAGAGACTTAAAATTGAAAAATGGTCAGCCATACAAAGGAGGTTATGGCCAAATTTTTCAAAAAATTGGAAATAAGTATTATGTTTCATTATTCTAAAAGAGTAATCCTTATGATTTCTATATTCTAAAGTGTCATTTTCATGCATAGAAGATGCATTTTGATTATTTGTATAAAAGAAATTTAGTTTTATTATAAAAGTATTACTTTCATTATAATTGATTTTTATGCATAAAAGTATGTAAAAAATTTTATTTTTTTATTATAAAAGTGTTACTTCTATCATATTTGATTTTTATGCATAAAAGTATGCATAAAAGATTATTTTTTTATTATAAAAGTGTTACTTTTATCATATTTGATTTTTATGCATAAAAGTATGCATAAAAGATTATTTTTTATTATAAAAGTGTTACTTTTATCATATTTGATTTTTATGCATAAAAGATTTTTTTTATTATAAAAGTGTTACTTTTATCATATTTGATTTTCATGCAAAAAGTATGCATAAAAGATTTTTTATTATTATAAAAGTGTGATTTTCATCATAAATGCCTTTTATGCATAAATGGGTGCATAGAAGATATTTTTTAATATTAAAAGTGTGATTTTCATCATAAAAGTTTTTTCTGCATAAACATATGCATAGAAGATTTTTTTTTATATTAAAAGTGTGATTTTCATCATAAAAGATTATTATGCATAAACATATGCATAGAAGATATTTTTTTATATTAATAGTGTGATTTTTATCATAAAAGATTTTTATGCATAAACATATGCATAGAAGATATTTTTTAATATTAAAAGTGTAATTTTCATCATAAATGATTTTTATGCATAAACATATGTATAGAAGATATTTTTTTATATTAAAAGTGTGATTTTCATCATAAAAGATTTTAATGCATAAACATATGTATAGAAGATTTTTTTTTATATTAAAAGTGTGATTTTCATCATAAAGGATTTTTATGCATAAACATATGCATAGAAGATATTTTTTATATATTAAAAGTGTGATTTTCATCATAAATGATTTTTATGCATAAATGGATGCATAGAAGATATTTTTTTATATTAAAAGTGTGATTTTCATCATAAATGGATTTTATGCATAAATTAGATGCATAAGAGAAATTCTTATATTCTAAAAGTGTAATTCCTACTAAATTGGATTTATGCATGGAAAGATGCATAAAGAATTTATTTTAATCCAAAAGTGTCATTCTCATTTAAAATGAATTTATGCATAGGAAGATGCATAAAAGATTGATTTTTATTTCGAAAGTGTTATTCTCCTTAAAATGTTATTTATGCATAAATAGATGCGTAAAGAAATCTTATATCAAAAATAAGAATTCTCTTGTATTCTATAAATAGATATGAGGATGTGAAACGAATCAGATAGATGAAAATGAACGAGGAATAGATGGAGATGTATGAATGTGGAATGTGGATAGATGTGGATGTATGAATGTGAACGCGGATGTGAATGTATGATATAGATGTATGGATGTGAATGTGGATGTGGATGTGGATGTGGATGTGGATGTATGAATGTGAACGCGGATGTGAATGTATAATATAGATGTATGGATATGAATGTGGATGTATGGATGTGGATGTATGAATGTGAATGCAGATGTGAATATATGATATAGATGTATGGATGTGGATATGGATGTATGAATGTGAATGTGGATGTGGATGTATGAATGAAGATGTGAAAATAAATGTATGAATGTGAATGTGGATGTGGATGTATGAATGTGGAATGTGGATATGGATGTATGAATGTGAATGTGGATGTGGATGTGTGAATGTGGAATGTGGATATGGATGTATGAATGTGGAATGTGGATATGGATATATGGGTGTGAATGTGAATGTGGATGCATGGATATAGATGTGAATGTGGATGTACGAATGTGAATGTGGATGTGGATGTATGAATGAAGATGTGAAAATAAATGTATGAATGTGAATGTGGATGTGGATGTATGAATGTGGAATGTGGATATGGATGTATGAATGTGAATGTGGATGTGGATGTGTGAATGTGGAATGTGGATATGGATGTATGAATGTGGATTGTGGATATGGATATATGGGTGTGAGTGTGAATGTGGATGCATGGATATAGATGTGAATGTGGATGTACGAATGTGGATGTGTAGGTGGAATAATGAATACAAATATGAATGTGAATGGATATGAAGTCGATATGAGCGAATGGATGAGATGAGATGTTATGTGAATCAGAATGTGAATGAATAATATAAGATCTGAACGAATGAGACGTAATGTAAATTAAGAAAGATAGGAATGGATGAGATGAGATGTTATGTGAATTAGAATGTGAATGAATAATATAAGATCTAAACGAATGAGACGTAATGTAAATTAAGAAAGATAGGAATGGATGTTATGTGAAGTGAATGAATCTGATATGATGGGATGGAAAATGATATATCTGGTCAAGAATGGATACACATATGATTTGCAATTGGATTAAGTAATATGGATTGATGTGGAACAATCTGAAAAGATGTGAGTTCATTATAGAAAGTGTATTTGTGACCTGTTTGTAAATGACTGTTTTATGTCAAGAATGTTGGGGAAGCATTTTGACCGTCTTGTGATTAAGGTCGTGGAGACCTAACTGATAAAGTTGCAACTGCTGTGAGACGGAGAGTCAATGGAGGACGTCTCGCGTAGCAAGGTTGGCCGAGGTCTTGACCAGCCTCAGTTCGATTTAAATGGTGAGCTTCCGATACGGTGGATGAGGGACCAAGGAAGCGGCCTATGAGTGAAGCGCTAGGTGACCTGCGAAGGATCCTAGAGGGTGCTGACCATACGGTGCTCGGGCTCTAGGTTGCCGAAGATACCCACACGTGCATCATGGAAGATATTGGAACAAGGAGTAAGAGTTGTTTTCTGAAACCGGGCATGGAACTGGTTGATTGACCTTGCTGGTCCTCAACCGATGAGTCCATGGCTCTTTTATATGGATCTGTTGGTTGATTTGCTGATCTTCAACACAGATTCCATCTTTATTTTTATAAGTGATTATATTGTCGGGTACTATGGTCTAGGAACTATTGAAAAGGCCCCTGAGTGGACAGGTGGTGAGCGTTCTGGTTGCCAATGATGCCATAGATACTCCAATGAAGGAATGATTGGAAATAAGGACTCAACCAGAGATTTTGAGGATTGTGATCAGTGACACAATGGTTTCATTAAAGGATTGTTTTAAAGATAGCTGAAGCTGAGAAAAAGGCAATTTCATATTGGGTGTGTAAGTGGTGTGACTAGTTTATGTTTGCATGACTAGTTTATGTTTGCATGAACATCCAGCTAGGGGGCCTGGGAACTCTTTTCCTTGGTACCCGGGACAAAACCTAACCAAATTCTAAATTGGATCCCATCACTACAGTGGTTGGGCGGTTGGCTAACCCATGGGACTAGATGGGGTTAGGCTGGACTGATGGATCCGTAAGTTGAGACTCAAATTCTGTTTAATTCGATAGATGAAGTAAATCCCGGACAAAAATTGTTCTATGGAAAAAGAATCAACGGTTGTGCCTCTCGAAATGAGGAAAAAAGTGTTGGTCTCTATGATCCAAGTGCAATCTATCCCTTGATCTAACTATGGAACTTACGAGTTCGGTCAGATCAGTTCAGTTAATTAAGGCTTTTGACTACGTTAGGGAAAAGTTATCCTGGTGGAATCGCCTGTGCTTTTCGAGCAAAGGAAGTTTTTCCGGGTTCGATTTTGGAAAAACCGATGGATTGGTCTCTTTATCCGTGGGCGAGGCCCCGAGTGTGGGACCCTGCCCCGCACAAGAAGTGCTACTTCTGTTGCTAGCACCCCTGAAATTGTTGCGCGGTGGGGACAGGGATCTTACAAACCTGAAGGCTCACTCCCATCAAAAGTGGCCAAACCATGTTTGTCGTGCACATGCCACAATGTTTCAACAAATGATGTCAATCTTGAGCTGGGTTTATCCGAACAAGTAGTCCAACGACCATAGTTGACAAATGGGACATTTATCTTTTGCTATACCACCATGGACACACGTTCCACAATGTACACCAACATCAAGCACACACATCGCAAGTACGAGTCCCACTCCCCATAGGAGCCTACTATAGAAATGCCTTTACAATGGAACCAACAAGTACTAGTTCTTCTCCATTTGGATGAGAAACATGGAGCATGAGGAGGGGTAAGCCGCGAGTGTTAGGAACTATGTCATCACAAAGAGATCCACAAAAGCATTCAGAGGACGTGTTCTCAGCCCTAGCAAAAACGAGCTTACAGACTCAAAGCTAGGTAGACTGAGGATAAGTGCCATTGGAAACCGTGTAGCCCAAACCCATAGGGAAAGTGATCCCCCTCCCTCAAACAGGGGGTTTTGCATAACCACCTCCTTATGTTCCATCACCAAATAAATATGCAAAAGACATGTTGAGGATGGTGTGTGAAATGGGAAGGGGGGTTATGACTAACATAACATGTAAGGTCCGAGTTGGGAAAAACCAAGCCAATCCACATCTCTAGGATGATGACCAAATTTGATGAACCTATTCAGAATCTAAAAAGTTCCATCGAATTTGTGAGGCCATGGGGTAGATTGCTAATACTACCAAGATATGCTTATTCAAACTTTGCCTTGAACCAAGCCAATGCTTTAGGTCACTAAACCCACTTGAAAAGGCTACTTATGAGGTCTTGAGAGACACACTTTTATAGTGGGATTCTTGCCCAGTGGATCTAGATGGAGCCTCATTACATAGATCGATAACCTTAAGTAGGAGAAGGGAGAAACAATGTGGGATTACATTGCTAGAACCAAGTATCTCCACATGAGATGGAGCACCTACGAACGACTGGATGATCTATCATGCTCATCGATGATTTATGATCGGTGTTTAGAGCAAGAGTCTTCACAGCCATCTTTACAGGTCTAGGTGGTACATCTTCAATGAGTGTTGCCGTTATGAGACAATAGTCCTAATAGATAATCCATAAGACAAGGATGTAGAATTCATCCACCCAAACCAAGAGATAGGGGACACATAATCCAAGGCCTCATCATCGGGCCAAGGGTGCCCAGCTAGCACTTGCTAGAGTCCTAGTTAAGGACATGAGCATGGATGAGTTGGTAGAGAGTTTGCCTAACCATTTAGGCCAACACTAGCACATACAACCTTAAGGGCAACCTGAAGTGCCAGCCCCAACCACCACGCCTCAAGAAGGACACCCACATCTATTCCCACGATATATATGGTTTGGTTTGCAATTTGTTGCCAAAACCATATAAGTATAAGGTGTACAATGCTAAGGCCTAGACAACAATAATTGTGTGATTATTTCTAGTGCCTTGAGAATTTTCAATGCCATGGTAACCATGAAATAGCTCATTGGGTGGTATGGGAAACCTGGTGCCACAACCTCTGCTCCCAAATCTAAAGCAACCATTGGCCCTACTACCCATACCAAATGCTTCTCAATTGGTACATAACCTAGCATCACCCATTTATAAAAAACCTATACGGAGAGGTATGTACATCCACCAATGCAATACCCACCTCTAGAATTACCACTCCAACCTATTCCTCCAAGAACGGCACTAGTACAACAATACTCAGTGACTTGCCAGGAAACTCAGAGAGTTTAAAAGAGAAGAGCTATGAGTCATATGTATAGCCAAAGAAACCTCTTTCCATAGACTACACCGCTTTCTTCAAAGGCATGGTGCAACAAAGAGTGAGGGACCTTTACAATATGGCACGCATCCCACCTCTTCAATGTTTCCATTGTAAGAGTGTGTACTATGTTTCCGAATGTCTTCATAAAACCATCACACCTAGTGTCTCACCTCCATCCTTGAATCTAGAAGCCAAACCCCAATGTCATTCCAGATGGAGGAACATGTTATAATTATGGATTTAAACATGCCTTCAAGGATTATCCCAATAAGTGACAGTCATCCCAGTGGCCCTAGAGTAGCCACTTTGACAAGCCTTAATTTGTTAAGTGTACAAGGTGGACTTATTCATACAATCTCCCTTAACGCCATCACAAGCCTCTAAACCAAGTCAGGGACAATTGCCAAGGAATTATCCAAGACAACAAAGAAGTAGAAAGCTCATGCTATGACCTTAAAGACACCACCCCAAGAGCCAGAGGTGCAAGCCCCAAAGAATGCAACAACCCTACAAAGGAACAATGAACCAAAATTAGAGGTCTAGAAGAAGAAAAAGACCTCCAAGAGCATGCAAAAACACAATGCATGGTCAGTTTCGTCAAGGGTAACAATGTCGTGGAGACCAATCGAAAGCAATAGCTCTGAAGCTGCATCCCTCGCAAAGATAACATATGATCTCCTATTCAAACCAACTCTTTCCAAGGAGAATAAACCCATTGACAAAAACCTTCCCAAGAAATAGGAGTACCCTAGCTCTTTGTTGTGCTGAAAGACACAAGTGCAAATTTCATCTTCTTGACTACCGCTATGGGTTTATTTGCTATTTGCATCTGCTGCTTGAGGATGAGAAAGTTTTAATAGAAGGAGGTGAGGAGAGGCTAGAGGAACCTTCATGATCAAAAGATGATGAGGTTCACGAGGTTGCAGAGGCGATAAACTTGACTGTGGGCGGAGAGGAAACTCAGTGTAGCTTGATATTGATGCCCTTAGAAGTCAAGACACCCAAGTTGTTACATCTCTGATGAGGACCCTATTGTCGTAGAGGAAACATAGCACATTCTGACCTCAGTCCTCCCTGTATATCCAATAGGTGACAACCATTATGTCCTCTTACTAGATATTCAAGTGTTGTTTAACATCAGGGAGGACTACTGTCTCGCCATCATCGCATAGAACCTTGAAGAAGATGATGAATTTGTCGATTCAAGTGTGGAGAAGTATCTTCTATGAGATTCAAATGTCAAGGAAAGTGAGTTTCAAACTCCTACTCAGATATTATCAATGATGTAAAAGGATGCTCTTCATAAAGCCAACCTTCCCATTGAAGAGGTATGTCAAGATATTCAACGAAGACTTAATAGTGTGCAATTGGGAAGGGAAGAGGAGTCTTGATTTGTCGAGGATACCGAGTCATTAATCAACTTATGGATAAATGTTTTACTTGTTAATGATGAGAATCAAAAGGTCTGATTATAATAATTTTGAATATCTTGATGAAGCTTCATATTGCATTTGTTATGTTGGCTTATGGAAAAGTTTGTTTCGTATAACTAGTGGTGTATGACTCGTGCGTGCATTAGGATCATGAGTAGGAGGACTCGGAACGGACTCAGTGCTAGGAGAGTACATTAACTGGCTAAAATTTCCATAGGTCATTATATTCCACAAAAGGTTTTCAAAGGATAAAATCAAGAGTAGTAGTAGAATCCCATATATTATAAAAAAAATAGTTTTTTTAATGTAATACAATGATACTTCTAGAGTATGGGATTTTTTATTTGGCTCTATTGATATATCCATGTTTTTTATGTTTAAAAGTTTTAAAGTATGTGGTGAATATAGTGAAGCATAAATTGAAACGAATCAAAATTTTATTCAAGTCACTGATTTAAAATTATGAAGTTTATTGAAGAATCAAAATTTCAATATCCAAAGAATTAAACCCTATGAATTCAATGTGCGATCTATTTGCTTTGGCTTTTTTCTCCTCTATCCTAATTTCAATCCTCATATACCACCACATGATGCATCAACTTCATGGATTCCACCATCATGCAAGGTGGCCTCCTAAAACCCACAGCAAGTTGCCAATGTGAGTGCTCCATGCCTTGGGTAGACCAGATAGCTAATCTTTCTTGATTTGCAAAGTAGAGATCATGAGCCTCCAAAATGTGCTGGAATAAAAATGACAAAGTAGAGATCATGAGCCTCCAAAATGTGCTGGAATAAAAATGACAAAGTAGAGATCATGAGCCTCCAAAATGTGCTGGAATAAAAATGACAATAGCATATGCACATTGGTTATTTTTAGAAAGAATCACTAAACAACATAGGAACATACAAATTGGGGATCTTACCATATAATGTGTTATGCTACTTGATGTCCATGCTTCCACCATGTATTTATAAAACATGGTCATAGCTTGTTTAAATTCATTGTTGGCATCTTCTTCATTGAATGTCATTTTCTATAGAACTATAGCAATCTTATCAAAGGCGATCCATACATTAGCCTTTGCAATTCTAGTCTTCCCACAATCTGGGATGACTATGTGTAACTTCCTCCATGCCAAATACTTCCATGGTTGTAGAGCTAGTAAATGGTCTTCATGGTTTCTTGATGGTGATAAAAAAAATTTAGCCTTGGCTCCACCAATACTTGGTTTGCATGGCACATTTCCACTTGCACTTGACCTCTTCTCATCTTCCTTGATTTCCACTTTCCCTTTCTGTAGACCCATCCATGCATGAAAGAACCTCCTCCATTCTCTTACACATTGCTTGGGTCTCTAAAGTTGGTTGCATCTTATATGAAAAATATATACATTCATAAACCAAAATTTTCACAATTCTATAGAAGGCATGTAGTGTACAAGGATGGACTTGTGTTAAAGGAATGTCAAGTATAGGGTCCCAATTTGGATCCACCCTAACCATTGTTCTGCCCATCCCATATGAAGTGATCATGAGTTGGTGCACCATCCTTCCCAGTATTCATATTCCATGCCTTTTTTCCATTCTTACCCTTTTTCCTTGGCCGCATGCAATACAAGCAAGCGAACTCTATATTTGGAGTATGTGAGATACCAAAAATGCACTTTAGTGTCTTTAGATCACCTCCAAGATGCCATTTCATTGAGTAGTCTCCAAAACCATCCACATGTAGAATTTCACTTTCTTTTTGACATTGAACAACACTAGGAATCTCTATTAGATTCAAAAACATCTTTAGGATCTCATGGTCCTTTTTTAAAATCTCAAATGTTGTGAGCAACCAAATTTCTTTTTTACTTGTACTTGGCATCTAGATCCTTTGCTTTTTGTTCAACTTTATGGTTTTACAAATGCTGACCATGAACAACTTCTACCAAGTCATTGTATTCATTCTCCTTGTTAGATAGTCAAGCATTTACCTGCTTGATCTTAGCTTCCTTCACCATTAGCATCCTTTTTGACGATATCCAAACTCTTTGTACCTGACTAGCAAGCCTTGTTTTGTAACCAAGCGGGCCAACATTGCCCTCATAAACATATTTGATCAAAGAAGTTAGACTTAAAAAATTAGGTGCGTGTTGGGTCAAGGGATCAAGAGGGTAAATTGATCCTTCCACTCATATATCAACATGCTTTCTCCCTATTTTCTTGGCCTATTGCATTACATAAGGGTTGACCTTAGAAGCCTTTGTTCTCTTATAGAGAGGAGGAGCATACTTATCATCTAGGTCCATATGTATAAATCACTTCTTAGAATTGTTTTTGATATTTTAGAGACCATAAAATAATACTAAAATTATAATTAACTCCTTTCTTTATAGTATATAAGTGCACTAAAATATTATCATTAATTTCAAGCACTTGCATTTCAAATAACATAAAAATTAATGGCCTCTAAACATATCCGCACCTCCATTGAGCACTGTAGAAACACTTCTTGATGATGCAATAACACTTCTTGGCAATAAAAAATTTGGGTATAGAAAATCAATGAAGGAAAATATGACTTTTTGCTTCCACTTGAAAGCACCAAAAATCCAAATCTCTCTTCATTATTACCCATGCTTAAATAGTATGTAAGGAAAAAGGAGATTCAAGTGAAAGCTTAGAGGCTTCCTTGAGAGATTGAAGATTTGAATGGAGGAAAATTCAAATGGAGGAGAGTGACTATTGAATAAGGAAACTCAACCAATGACAACCACCGTAACTTCATGAAAATGCACTAGAATATAACTTACACGTGTTTATATGTGCTACAAAGAAACTCTTCAAAATACTAAGTTTGCTTCAAGATATATTTGAATTCTTTTAAAAATTGCCACTATTTCCAATCAACGTCTTCGAATTCTATCTTGTACTTATGTCAAAAATATAGTTGCATAGTTACATATGTCAAAAATATTCTTGTACTTGTTTTCTTACTCCATAGAGTACTAGCTTTTCACATTTATGAATTTTCACTCACAGTGGTTGAAGCTACCTAGAATTTAAGCACATTGTATGCGTTGTTTTTTTTCCTTTAAAATACTAAGTTTGCTTCAAGATATATTCAAGTTCTTTTAAAAAACGCCACTATTTCCAATAAACATCTTCGAATTCAATGTTGTACTTATGTCAGAAACATAGTTGCATAGTTACATATGTTAGAAATATTCTTGTAATTGTTTTCTTAATTTTTAGAGTACTAGCTTTTCACATTTATGAATTTTACTCAAAGTGGTTGAAGTTACATAGAATTTAAGTACAGTAGAATAAAATAAGCATTGAATCTCTTTAGAAAATATGGAAAAAGGTGAATTTAGATTCGAAAGGAGAGACAAAAACCCAATATAATAATATTAATTTTGTATTTTTCTTAGATTCCAGGAAGAGAAAGAAAGCCCTTAAAGGGCCAATTTGGAGTCGGAATTTCCCCTAATGGTTATAAAAGGTATCTCACTGGCTCTTACTCTATAGGTGCTATCTCAATATGGCTCTTACTCTATAGGTGCTATCTCAATATGACCTCTTGGTGGTGGCAAATTTCTAGTAAGTACATACGTAAGCTCTCTAGTCCTTATATTGCATAGCCCATAAAAGAGGACCAAATCCATCTCAACAGGGATAGTAGAATATCTAAAAAATCCCACACTCAATCCGTCGAAGGTAAGATGAGACTCTTAGCTGGCCAATGGTGATTTAATGGTGTGTGAGAAGTGCATATGAAGGTAGCCTATGAAAATGTCTACTACTTACAATGAAAAACTCACAACAAATGCTCTCTGTAGAATTGGAGTCTTGTAGGTAGCTGTGGTACGGACACCCATGTGGAGCTCATATGAAGACCTAGTAGATTGAGATGGATAAGGCCATTGATCTTAAATGGGGGTCAAGGCTACATTGGGAGGGGGAAGGTAGTCCATCTGAGGCCATGTCTATCAAACCAACTGACCGTCCATGAACAAAATCCTTCTATGTCCTTCTGCATGGACTGAAGGGTCACATATGAGAGATTTTCTTTGCACACAAACAGAGACTCCGTGCGCCCCCCTATGGCTCATTTTCTAGAGATCCTAAAAGGAGAGGGAGTCCAATCGCTTAGATCCGTAACCTTAAGGAAGAGGAAAAAGAGTCTTAATGTTTTCTCCATGTCTTAACTTAATAGCATTGTTGTGGTGAATATGTGTCTTTGTCATTGTAGAACCACATGGAAGATTGTCAGCCACATGGAGTGGAGGTAGCGGCATCCAAAGTGGAGATCTTGATTAAGGTTCTACAGCTCCTAACGTAGCTCTAGGACGTAGCCATGCCCTTTGTAGTTGATTGTTGGCTCATCCACCATTGTGCCAGCCCTGCAGTTCCTTATGCTCATGCGATGGAAAGAGAAACCTCTTCGTGTTCATTGCCCCCCTTGCTTTTGTCATCGCTGTAGGAGACGACAGGAGCTAGATGGAAAGAGAGACGAGCACCGACGGAACGAGACAACTCATGGATGCGTGGGTGCCACACATCTAACATTACCAAGAGAAAGGTCGTGTAGGATTCGATGCCAAAAAATGCACCTAATTAGACAACATGTAAGTACATATGAAGTGTACCCTAATTAGACAACGTAACTAGATATGAAGTACCCTCATAATTTTTTGAACAGACATGGCGACGTTTGAAGTTTGTCCTCCTCACGCACTTGATCTACGTCCCCTTCTCGCGTCTTAGGTTCATCAACGGCAAGTTCAGTATTTGCGGTGAAGACCGCGACCACGTCGACCGACACATTTGCGGCGCATATCAGCCCGTCCATAAGGCCGTGGTGGGCCTGCACTACCACGCGATATTTGGCTCACATTGAGTTGAGAAGGACGAGAATGGCGGACCACATACTGAGGTCGCTGGGTTACAGTAACATGTGGCCCAAGATCAAGACTTCGAAAAAATGGGGGCGGACGCTCCACTTCTGCTGCGAGAAACGGTCTGGCCAAGACGAGAAAACAGGGAAGAAGATATGGGTCGGGGACTTCTCCAGCATGGCGATGGCAAGTGAACTGCATATCAGTTGTAAGGGTTCGAAGCTTCAGTTAATGGTTGATGGTAATGGGGTGTGTGTGTGTGTGTCTGTTTATAGGGAGCCCATGCACTTGACCTTATCGCGGCTGCTTTCCCCTTGACGCAATTACCTCTGCACTATAGCGACTCTGCGTTGTTGCGCAGTGCGGCTGCGGCGTTGTTGACGGAGTTGGGACAGCACCAGACCTTGGACGACACTAAATCGAGAACGATAGTAAGAAAACATGCGTCAGATTATGCGAAGCTATTCCCGGCCTCCGACAGCAAGCAGGCACTATTGCAGGCTTTCCAGCAGTGGGTGCTGCAGAAGGGCGCAGGCCCAACGTGTGTCGTACGCGTCTTCAAAGCACCCTTGCCCGAGACCCAAATCAATGAAACGTACCCGGAGGACTTCTTACCCATGGTGACCATTCCTCCACTAGGACATCCAAGAGCCGAGCGTCCTCCCACTGAAGGCCCCCACAATGTCATGGGGACCAATGACTACCGTGACGCCCTGGACATGGATCCCGATCTCGCATCGGACTCCCTCATCGATGTACCTCTAGGCCTAGAAGCTACAAGCATGGTGCCAAGCCGTTATCAACAATGGACATGGTGTCCTGGCATGCTTACTACTCGTGACTCAAGTGACCTAAAGCGAAGGGAATGGTCCTCCTCGAGGCATTCATATACATCATCTGCAAGTACTAGTTTTTACTATGGTGCCGCTTTTGCTAAAGGTTCCTTCGCTCGGACACATCCTTGGCTTCTAAATTTTTTGCCCTTCCAATTCAACCAGAAATCGCCCGGGGGGCACTCCTCCGTAGAAAATGGCTATTGGTCGGAATCGTAGGGAGAGTGTTGGAAAGGTGCAACCAAACCCTTTTTTCGATGTAAACGCTATGGGAAAGGTGCAACCAAACCCTTTTTTCGATGTAAACGCTATGGGAAACGACTGTACTTTCAGAAATTTAAAGGAACGGGCGACGCGAATAGTGGAAGGAACATCACAAATTTGACTGGTGCAAAGCTATTTCTGATACATCTCCTGAGCACGTTTCATGTGACTTTGCAAATGCTTCTCGAGAAAATCATGGCAAACCACAGCCTCCATGAGCTACCTAAGTGAAGTGAATTTGAAGTACCAAGATGGCAAGAAGAGTAGTAGTGCTTAATACTATTTAGCATTTATATCAAGATGGAGGACTGATTTGTACAACTAACCTCCATATATCTTTACAAACTTACATCCAAATGCATGATACATTTGTGACATCATATAGAAAGCTCAAAAGACCATCTCTAGAGGATCATTTGTGATACTATACATGAGGGTCAAAAGGCTACTAGAGAAAGAAAATTGTATTTGACTTAGTCTATCATTTTGCATAATGTGATAGAGGTATTTCAACTAAATTACAATTGAAACCACTAATTTTTGGCATTAAATATGCCCTTCTTGTAACCCAAAATAGGTAGGACCTTCATATTTTGGCATTAGGATTCCCCATCTTATTTTGTGCTAGGCTTAGAAATGTTATTGCTTTAGTATCACATGTATTGTAAGGAAGAGCTTAGAGATTTTGTATGAGTATAATTCCTAATCATTCTTTTTCACTTCATCAAATTACAAGAGGAACCAACATATTCTTCCTCATCTACCTATTTTGCATTTCAATAAATAAGTCATTATTATCAAATCTACTGCTTATATTCTAATAATGGTATTTTCATTGAGTGAGAAGTCAAATGAGTTGATAACGGTTAACAAAGACTCTAACACAAATACCAAAGAAAGAAACTTGATAATATAAACAAGAATGCATAGGACAAAGAAATGGAGATTGACTTGAGGGAATTTCACTAAAGCAATACATGAAGATCCCCTTATTTGTCGTAAGAAAATTGATTGCATGGTTCTCATTACATGATTCCCATATTTCATTGAGTGAGAAGTAAAATGAGTTGATACCGGTTAACAAAGACTCTAACACAAATATCAAAGAAAGAAACTTGATAATATAAACAAGAATGCATAGGGAAAAGAAATGGAGATTGACTTGAGGGAATTTCATCAAAGCAATATATGAAGATCCCCTTATTTGTTGTAAGAAAATTGATTGCATGGTTCTCATTATATGTTTCTCAAATGCTAGTAGTCATAGTTGTGATAGGATCACATAAATGTCATAATTTATGCTAAGATAAATTTTATACTTTCTAAGTTGCTAAGGTCTATCTTCTCAATTCAAACATTTTTATTGCTGTTAGCATTACGCGAATCTCAAATCAGCTAGAAAAAGGGAAAATTTTGAAAGTAATTATAAATATGGTAATCAATTAGTACTAAGTTTTGATTAGAGTAGCATACAAAGATTGTTTTTTTAAGATCCTTATCTTGATTCCTCACACATTCCCATTCTATTCTTTAATCTTAGCCTTAATCTCATTCTCTTCTTTATTCTTGGTCCCTATCACTTTCTCTCTTGAGCATAGTGTTCCTATCATTCAGTTTCTTCGTCTTCACTCCCTTTTTCCAATCTTCTCTCTCTGTGTCTCTCTTTGTCTCTGTCTCTGTCTCTCTCGCTCTCTCTCCTTTTGTATCTAGTTTTTGCATTGTGACCTACTTAGGTGTCCATCAGAACAATGCCATTACCTTTACGATCTTTGTCACCAAAATCCCAAAATTATCAACTCAGATGAGTGGAAGTAAAAAGTTACTACTTACATTTTACTACATCAAATGCAAGGAGGCTAAGTTTATGGAACTTTTAAGAGAAAAATTTGGTAAAGAGTAAGACTAAAATTAACTTTTAATTTAGTTAATTAAGATGTTCTTAGTATTATGTTATGTAACTTACTTAAGGGTCATGGCATGTATTAAACCTATTTAAAAAGTGTTTTTCATGTAACTTACTTAAGGTTTATGTTGTGCATCAAAATCGTTTATTGAAAGTCTTTTTGATGTAACTTACTTAAGGTTCATGGCATGTGTTAAAATCATGTAAATGTGTAATAAGTTTTTTATAGTATTAAATCATGTCTTTCCTATTCTTATATTTTAATGCATCAAAGTAAGAGAGACTTATGAGTTGTTGCTCCTCCCAAAAGACTAGTGACCTCATACGATACTTCTTAAGCTAGCCCTTGTCATATTACCATTCTCTTTTGGAGATACCAATGGTTTTAGTGATAGTAAGCATGTCATATATAATTTTTTGCACTATGACATGTCAGGGACATAGTAGCATATTTTAGCCTAGCATTTTGGAAGGGAAAATGTCGGGGCTTTTAACACTATTAACCAATGAAAAACACTGCTTAGCACCATTTTTTGCTGCTCAGCAACATTTTTTCGTTTCTAAAAATGCTACCTAGTAGGAGAAATTTCGTTGTACAACAACGTTTTTCGTTGTTAGCAATTGTAACAGTGAAAAAACGCTATTGCATTATTGTAAAGAAAAAATCATTGCTCAATAGCATAGCCTAGAAGCTTCTTTTGTCGCTCTGTCAAGATCATTTAAATATTCTAACCTTAATACCTTTGGGTTTTTTTAATAGTTTTATGTCTAATCTATCTCCTCCATCTGTCTTTAAGCTCAAGCAAGATATGTCTTCTCTTTTTCTTTATTTGCTATGCATACAAGATTTCTATGAAAACTTTCTTTAAGTATTTCCCTTTTCTTTCCTGTCTCTTTTAAGTTTTTCTTTTCTTCTTTTCCCCTTCTCATTCAATCTTAACCCTAACCCTGGCTTCTACCTAGAAACCATAATAGAGAGCTCTGATGGAGAGCTCTATATCAGAGCTCTCTATTAGGGTTTCTATGTAGAATCCAAGGTTAGGGTAAAGCTTCAATGAGAAGAAGAAAAGAAAGATTCAATAAGTTTTCTATGTTATGCAAAAGCTTTCTATTAAGATTAGATTTTTGTATATACTTTCTATTAGGGTTACTAATAATTTTTCCTGTTATTTGGTTTAATTTTATAGATTATCTACACATACAAGCCTCATAAGGTAAGATATCTCTCTCTTTTATGTTTCCTCTCTTATGCTTTTACATGTTGTAGGTTTTATAAGTTTTAGGGTTTTTAAGATTAGGGTTTGTTATTTTTTCTCTCCTCTATGCATAGCCTCTTTTGAGAGCCATACTTCTTTCAAGAGGTGGCCATATGCCTTAGCCACATGCATGAGGCTAGTGCATAAGCCTCATGTATGAAGCTTATGCATACCAACCAAGGTTGAGGAGGAGGCTTGATGTATGCATCACTCTCACCTCTAGATTTTGGTAAAAATTGGATGTAAGTATTATGACCAAATGATGTATTCCCTCGCTAGAGAATCAAGTATATAGATTTGGAGGTAATGACACACACACATCCTTGACTTCCATTATGATGAGAGTTGGGTTTCTTATTTAAATGATAGTAACAAAGTTGACTAACAAACTCTAACAACAAAGCATGGCTAAAAGGGAAGCACATAAGAAGGGCACAATGGTTAAGATATGTCGAGGCTACAAAAGTACACGAAGAATTCTTAGAAAACTAGGGTGAAGAGCTAGAAAAATTATTCCCTTTGGTAAGGTACGAGAGGAATCCCAAGCTGCAGACAAAGTTAACCCATAACCTTTTAAATCAGAAAGGAGTAGGAGAAACAAAACCTTAGTAGAGCTAGACTAAAGAGCCAAGAGGATATTAGCCCAAAAAAGGAGGCCAAGGAAGATGATGTAATGAACTAATTACGGCCATATATTGTGGGTGAATGGATGATCTTCCACCTTAGATCCCAATTCTCTAAGAAGGGGCGAGAGGGAATCGCATACGACAGACCTGCTGAAGTCAAATGCTAAATCATAGAATGGAGCTAGACTCACACACACATAATGCTTAAGGATAAGGACATAGAGGTGTAAAGTGTGAGAGAGATTGGCAAGCTCAAATGAGAGACATGAAGCTATCTACAAGTACAAAGAGAGATTGGCAAGCTCAAAGGAGATAGATGAAGCTGTCTACAAGTACAAAGAGAAACTATAAAATGAGCAGCCTACCTAAACTAAGGATGAGATTGCTTATATACTAGCTAATCCTAAGGTTCTACCTGTTCACATATGGATGACCATGGGAAATAAACCTAATGGGATAAAATTTTCCATGTCATAAGTACTTATCCTTAGTGTGTAGTACTACCATATATCTACCAAACCTCTCTATAGTACAAATGTGAGGTTTACAAAGATTACAAATCAGCCTCTAAAAGGGAAGAGACCCAAAGATTTATGTAAGGCCTCAAAATTTTTAAATGATAAGGCTTTAGTGAAAAGATTTGCCACATTGTCATTTTTACTACAATACAACAAGTTGATCTCTCCTCTACATGGAGCTGCACTTTGACATGGTGGTAATGCAATCCAATGTTCTTGGTCCTAGCATGAAATACATGATTATTGGTAGCTTCCATTTTACTTTAATTGTAAATGAGAATAGGAATAGGGGTTTCTAATGGGACATAAATATCCTCCATTCAACTATTACAATGAGTGCTACTATATATTCAGCTTCACAGGGTGATGTTGCCATAGTTGGTATGTAGCAATTTCCAAGTGTGGACTATCGTGTATTCTAATCGTCTGCCTAGTTGTAAAAACCATGTCTACCTATAATTTGATGAGTCAATCCTTAGAGTAGACCTTGTGACTAGTCACATACATCCAATGGGTAGTGGTTGACTATTCACATACATCCAATGGGTAGTGGTTGACTATTCGACCACAGATATGATACTACCATCCATTCAAGCCCTTTGTAATACTGCTACACTTGCAGGGATAAGATCAATGTAGGAGAATAACCTTTCCCTTCATCATAGACACCTCCTTGTCCCAACCACTTCCCCAAGGTAAGTGAGGATATAGGCTCGTACAAATGAATAGGACTAAGAAACATTAGTTTTATGTTGAGAGATGATGTTATAAGATTGTTAGAGTTTTCAGCGAATGGATGTCTTATTGGTTTTTGGCTAGCGTTAGTTAACATGAAAAACCAATCAAGGGTTTTTTCATAGGCATGAATATAAAAGATATTCATGCAAAAATTGAGGGATAAAATCACCATATTTCTCCTTTGGGGATGCACTATTGATTCATTTAGGTCATTTACCCTCTTTTTTAGGATGGTTGATATGGCCTAAAAACCAACTTGGTTTTACAAGATTGGTTTCTCACGTTTTACGTGTTTTATACAGAGATGTTCCTGGTTAGGTTGCGGTGCATAGATTAGATATCTTTGTGCTTAGAGTGACAAAACTAAGCTTCTTGAGGGGTATGACTGGTGTGATCTTATTAGGGTTTTTCCTTTCCTTTTAGTTATTAAAGTATGACATGGTGGCCTAGCTTTTTGGTGCATGTTAAATTAGGGCTTTCTTGCAAGGGAGAATGGACGGAGGCTATAAGAAGAGAGTAAATAATATGGTGTGTGTTCAAGGTTCGGGATAACAAATATAGAGCAGATAGAATCACCCATTCTATCTGAACCTTGCAAATAGAATATTCAAGACAAAGATATGAATCCCTACCTCATTGTGGATAAGGATTACTTTGGTACGCAACTACTGGATAGGGAGAAATGTTGGCTATAGAGGAGAGTTAAGGAGCAAGAAAGAAAAAAATAAAGTTTAAAACATATGGCTGAAATTGGGGGATAAAAAGGTTTAAATATAAGCAATGAGTGATAAGTATGGGTGACTGACTCATAAATAAGGGTGGCTATGAACACATGTCAGCTTGTAAGTAGTTAATTTTTTTCACATGTAAAAAATATTTTTCATGGCTATGAAAATATGATTTTTTCACAAAATGAGGGGGATTTTCTTGAATGGTGACCATGCTCACAAAGACAAACACGAGAGAAATCTTGATCTTAAAAGAAGCAGCACAATGGAAATTCGAACTCCAAATGGACCCTTTTGGAGCCCTTAAAAAAATATAAGGCCAAAGAATGAGAGCACTTGGATTCTAGATCCAGGTAACATGGATCTTTTTTGTCAAAGCAAGCCCCACACATTCCATCTCAAAAAAGAGGAATAAAGTATATTAGCATAAAACTCAAAAAATAAAAGAATGCAAGGCCTGAATATCACCTACCAAACTATAAAAACAACGTATGTCATAATGAATCTCAGGAAAAGAAGCCAGACTTATTGACAACTAGTCTAGATACTAGAAGAAACTTGAGTTCTAGTTGTGTTTAAGAAAAATCAAAACTATTTTCACTTTCTCCACAATTGGAACTTTGTTCTTTTCATTTTTATGCCTCTCTTGTGTGTTACTCATTTTTTGCCATATCTACTTAATCTCTTCTTCTTCTCTTGTAGAAATATATAGTATGTTTTATTCTCTCAGCCTCTTTTTTCTTCCATCTTAATTTTCCCGTAAACTTATTCACCCTATGTTTTCTAATCTTCATTTCTTTGTGATTTTTATTTTGTTTGTTATGGAACCATATTAGCCATGATGTCATTTGTGAAAACTTACAGGGTTATGTTTCAACTCACCTACAAAGAAAACTGAGTGCAAGGTATGGTTCATAATATTTTTTAAAGTTTTATTTTAGTTATTTAGATTGTTAAGCCCATTGAAACTTTGTAGATCAGCTCTAGGAGAAAACACATCTGCAACATTGAAAGTGTGGAGCTTTTCAACACGAAGGATGCTGATGGTAGCTAGATCCCTCAGTGGTTCAAGAAGTTATGCTGGATCACGAGAGACCCAAGACTCGAGGAGCATAGGTAAAACTAAAAGACATTGGTGATCCTAATAAGCATCATGGAGTTCCACAAGGTGACCAAATGGTGCAATAGAGGTCCTTGTCAAGCTATATCGCAAATGATCAAAGTATAAGATCTAAGACAAATCGTAAGATTCAGTAAGTAGTCTTTGTTTTTTATGTTTAATAGCTAATTGTTTTGTGTTCTATAGCTAAGCATTAAAATTTTCTTACAGCTTCAAATCCATCGAATATGTAGGAGTGGAAGAATGTAGAGTGCATTAGTAGAAGAATCAATGTCTTCCACATAGAGAAGGCACATTGCTATATGACAACCCACCCATCCATTTAGCAACAGAGGGAATCTTCTTTTACAATTCCATGTATGTTTTGGCTAATGCAAATGATAATTTTAGTAGATAGGAGTCTATTCCACTACCACCAATGTCTAGCCAAGAATGGGTTTGTTTTTGCACAGACATCATTGTAGCATGCAAGAATAAGATAAGAATAGATATGCATGCAATAATGAAACCATAAACACGTTCTAAGGGCATCCATTTGAGTTATATCATTTAGTACTTTTGCACAAAGGTTTGCATCATGTGAGAGTGTTAAGAAAACAAAGATAACATATTAAGTGAGGTCACTTGAGATGAACCAATTTTTTGAGGAGGGATGGGATGTAAAGAGGACCTCTGTTATGAGGTCACTTGAGATGAACCAATTTTTTGGGGAGGGATGGGATGTAAAGAGGACCTCTGTTGAAGATGCCAATCAATGCAAAGTAACAATGCCAAATGTTACATTCAAGTGAAATCAGAACATAATGTTTGTTTGTGTTTATAGCAAATTTTGTTAGGGGGTGACAACCATTAATTTTTAGCATTGGTTGTTTCTATGAGTAGGCATTTCATTGGGAGGAATGAGATTTGGTTTATAGAAGATGGCTTCTACCATGGAGAGGCATCTCCATGGTCCTCTTCTATGCATGTGTGTGGAAGAATGAGAATTAGATTGCCTTGCATTGTGGTGCGAGCGCCTCTATGGTGATAGCGTGGAGGTGGAGCTTCCAAAAGTAAGCTCGGGGAGCCTCAAGGGATATGAGCTTGAAGCATTGGTAAGTACCCAGCGCGATAGTAGTTGTATATTGCTTCTTCCGTCTATGAATGGGTAGAGTTCTCTCTTGGGAGGTGCGGTAGCCCATAACATTTTTGGTACCACTGCCGAGGAAACACCATTGCTTCTTCCATCCTCCTAGAGCTCCAGCTCCCGTTATGCAAGATTCACTATTGTCTTTGCATTTCTAAGATGCATTATGATAAAACTTGTAGATAAGGTTGTGTGGTAGAGAAGGAATTAGAGTAGTTATGGAAAATTGTGTGTTGGAAGTGTGGGTGAGTACTTAAGAGTATCTAGAGGAAAGCTACACGTAGTTTTACTTTCAATTTTGTTGTTTTTTGTCACCAATTTCTAAAGCGTGAGCTAGAAGTTGGTGACATGCCTTGTACTATTTTTTCTAAAAATCACGAAAACTATAAAAACAAAGAGCCATTGGTTGTCTATGGACTTGCATTGCACTCCAAATTCTTGGCACAACCTTTCTGAAACTTTTGAATACGAAAATCGTACTAAAACCATCATTCTGTTGACGTGGAGGTTAATATGTGAACAAGTAAGAAAAAGTTCATGACGTGAATTGTGGTCTGCTACTTCATGACCTGAAACACTCTCCGCAATCAGAGCCAAAATTTTTAGGATTACATTACTAAAGTTAGGGTGTCTTATCCTGACACAAAGACATGCCAAAAATATTATCTCTTGAAAGTGCAATGAAATAGTTTACGATGTGAAAATATTCTATTTCATGGCGTGAAGCACCATCTAGTTCACGATGTGCACTACACCCTACTAGTTCACGGATTAGCAGTTCACGAGTTAACATTTCCCAGACTGCTAGTTCACGGATGAAGGCTTGTCAGGCCAGCCATGCTTAATATGGTCTGAAGTTATCTTATTTTTGAAGGTGGCTAAAGCAGAGTGACAATTGTGGGTTACTGAGCTTAAAAAGGCAAGATCTTGACACACAACTAACAATGGTGGAACAAAGTTAAATGGATAATTTGAATCTATTTCGACCACGTGACAAGGATATAGAAATATCTAGAAATTCCACTAATAACTTGTGGATGTGCATGAAAGAAGGGGGAATACTATCCCTAGAACACATCAATGAGGAACCAAGGGCTGATCAAAGACTTGAAACCCAAGAAGAGGTGGAAAATCTACCTAGGGCATCTGCAGCAGGAGGAGAGGATTGACTCTACACAAGAGAGGATATACAAGAAATAATCAATGATCCCACCTTCTTTTGTAGAGCATCGAACTTTTAATCCAACAAATGTGGGCTCAGGCCACTAACAATGAGCCACATAACGAGGAATTACCATGACCTAGCCAAAGACCCAAATTGAATAGAAGAGCCAATATGGGAAGAGGACAAGGTCTAGGTGTAAGGGGGGTAGTTCCTCGAAGGCTAATTGTGGATCCTAACACACATCTAAATGCGGTCAGAAGGGCGGATCTATTGAATATGGTTGCAGAAATGGGCAGAGGCATGATTAGGGAACTAGGCACCGCCCTTGAATCCAGACCATCTTAGATGAAGCCAAACATCATTTCGAAGTTGCTGCAAAAGTTTTCAGGAGATGGGGACCCAAGCCAACACATAGTTGTCTTTGAGTCTACTTGTGAAAATTATGGGCCAGTGAGTGATGTAACCATGATACATGCTTTTTCTCTGACCCTAGAAGGGAAAGCCCTCCTATGGTATCGAACACTAAATCCTGAGGATAAAGTCAATTTCACTCGGCTTAAGAATGTGTTCATACCAAGCTTTCCCCGAAGTGGCGATAGGTGGAGTCCTATGGCACAACTCCACAACATCAAGCAAAAATACAATGAGTCCATGTGTGATTATGTTTCTCGGCTGAAACACTTGAACTCAAGATGTAAAGTGAGGGAAAGGCTAACTGATGATTAGTTATTGCCCTACTTCCAGAGAGGAGTTTGAGAGTGATTGAATATGAGGATAACATGCTCGAGTTTTCACAACTAGAAGATGTCAAGGCTGCTTTGGTAGTGGTAACATCACGAGTATCTAGTCATCTCAAGATGTAGGCTCCAAGAATAAGCAAGTTGGCAACATGACAGTCGAGAAACTTAGTAATGCCATCTTGGGGAAGTTAAAGGTCAGGGATGGGAGATAAGCCTCAGGGAATGCCCATCTCTACCCCTGGAGAGAGTTGATTTAGTGCTCTATTTGTAGACAAAACCACACAAGCACTTAATGCCCTCACCTAATACCAAGGCAATTACTTTATTGTGCTCAATATCATAGACTAGGGGACCATGATACTGCCATGTGCAGATATCCGAGGATCCAACCTCTAGCACAACTACCAGCACCCAGGGTGCTCAGTGTTAGAGACTAGGGAACCATGATACTGCCATGTGCAGATATCCATATCCAACCTCTAGCACAACTACCAGCACGTAGTGTGCCTCTAGCCTTACCAGCCCCTCCAATGCAAACCAATGTGGCTATAAGGCAACCGAATACCTCTTACTCACCAAGGGGGATGTTCACAATGCAATACATGTCACCATTGCCGCCACCTTTCCTAGTCACACAGCCTCCATAGGCCAAGATCAACCAGGCATTGATTGAGGAACCTTGGAAGAGAGGGAGAAATTATGCATGAGGTAGAATTTCTACTACGAGGAGTCCATGGAGATCACACTAGAGTACTATGTCTTACAAAATAGCATGCTAGTACCAGCGTTTCAAACCATGGTATAATGGAAAAGAAAATACATAAACTCAACTATGAGAAGGGGACCCATACAGTGTTTTCATTGTAATGGACCTCATGGAGTGGTAGAGTGTCGTCTTAAGAATGTGGCTAATGCTGGCCAAGCTTAGCCAATGACAACACATACCAAGCTTAGCCAATGACAGCACATACCAATGCCATGCCAACACTTTTATGTGCTAAATGTGAGGATGATCAGCTAATTAAAGACTGTCCATGTCGCGCTAGTGGTTATGCTTCTACTTCTAACCATGCCACCATCAGGACAATAAGTATGCAACCTAGGATCATCACGCCACTGAATGTCCTGACACGTGGACAAGTGAAACAAGTGGGTACATGAAAAAACCTAGGAGGTGTTATAACCTCTAAGACTGGGAGAAGGAGAAGAGTGAAAAATGTGGTAAAGGATGATACTAGGTGGTTCAAAACACTATTTCGATCATGGAAGAATCAAGACCATTTAGGAAAAAACCGAATCATATGAATCCAAAATATGCAGTAATTGTAAAGGAGAAAATTGATAAACTCATCTCGCTACAGATTTCATCTATGAGATCAAGCATACAAATTGGCTTTCACCAATCGTGATTGTGCGAAAGAAGAATGGAAAGCTAAGAGTCTATGTTGATCTCAAAAAGGTCAATGCTACCACCAAGAAATACAACTACCCATTGCCATATATGAAACATGTATTACAATGGGTAGCAGGTGAAGAAGCCTACAACTTCTTAGATGGGATTTCAAGCTAAAATCAAGTATCCATAGCACCAGAAGACCAGCATAAGACAACTTTCAATACAATGTGGGGGACCTATGCTTATAAGATTATGCCTTTTAGCCTCAGCAATGCCCCACCAACCTTCCAATGATTGATTGGATGGCGTTAAAGGACTACTTGCAGAAGTGCTTGGAGGTATTCATTGACGATCTATGTGCACACTCAGGATGGACTGACCACTTAGCTTGCTTGAGGAAGGTGTTTGAGAGATGTCGATTATATCGTATATCCTTAAACCCTTTAAATTGTCAAGTTTGGGTTAAGCACAGTGTAGTCTTAGGGCACATTGTGTCTAAAAATGGTATTTCCATTGATGAGAGAAAATTAAAATTTATTTTGAAATTACCCCCACCAAGAAACTACAAGGGTGTACAACGGTTTATGGGACACGTTGGGTATTATCGATGCTTCATCATATTCTATTCTAAAATTGCCAGGCCATTGTATAGACTACTAATTGTCTTTGTGAAGGGACTAAGGAATGCCAAGAGGCATATGATAAGTTGAAGAAAGCACTAGCTAGTACACCAATTATGAGACCACCCAACTGGGATCTTGTATTCCACGTACACATCAATGCAACAAAATTTGCTATAGGGTGAGTATTGGTGCAACGTGAGGAATTCAAATTGGATTACCCAGTTTTCTTTGCTAGTTTTCAACTAAATGATGCTGAGATAAACTACACCACCACTGAGCATGAAGGGTTGGCCATGGTATATGCTATAAAGAAATACCAACTTTACTTACTGGCCAAAAAGTTTGTATTCTTTGTGGATCATTAAGCCCTATTATATCTGGTGAGCAAGCCATACACCACGGGAAGAATCACGTGCTGATTGCTTTTACTCCTAGAATATGAATTTACGGTCGGTGAGAAAAGGAACACAACATGTTTTGGTGGCAGACCATATGTTTAGAATTCCAAATAGAGAATCTACAACTAGCATTGACGATGACCTCTAAATACTTGACTCATGGTTTTCCACAAGATCGATTATTACGGGAGAACTATAAAAGCTAGGCAAGGATGATATCCTTAGGAGATGTGTACGAGAAGCTGAGTTTGTCAAACAATATTACAAGAAGCACACTTAGGAATAGCCGGAGAACATTTTGCAGGAGAAGTTACAGCTCGCAAAGTGCTTCGAGCAAGACTATGGTGGCCTATGTTATTCACGTGCCATAGAATTTGTGAAGAGATGTGAGGAATGTCAACGTTTTGCTATCCCACAACAATAGGATAGGATGCCACTCACCCCTAGGAAGACACGGCATCTCATCAAGAATGTTGTCTCCATCATTTCTTTTGAATGTTTGGAGGTGCCAAGAAGACATCCACTATACTCACTCATAGTTGCCAACAAATATCTACTTCTTCAGTGTTGGCCCTTTGTTGATGTTGAAGGCAAAGCCTTGAGTGCCTTCATAACCTAATGGTTTCAATCAGAGAATGTCTTGAGCAGGGTGATGATCAATATAATGGTAGCGACCACCATGGGATCTGGCGCATGATCATATCACCAAATGAACTTATGGAGGCACTTTAACATCCTAGCTTTAGTGCATGAATTCTAGGGCATCAGAGGAGAGAACCATGGCAAATTGAAGAGAAGTTTTGAGTTCTTTTTTTTCTCATGGAAAAGATTCCACGTTCATTTGCGAGAAGGATCCGTAGGTATTCGGGGTTCGTCTTGAGTTGGCACGGTGCCTTGCAGTATTGTTTCTAGATGTACGGCTTCAGAAGAAATGGTCATTGTCGCTAGGTTGGCAACTCGCCCATGCGATTTGTAACTTTGGTGAGCGGCTATGCCTGGAGTTGTCGACCAATCATGCTCAAACTCTGTGCGATCGAGCAGAGAGTTGAGTGTAGGGTCGACTTCCTCCTACTCTTGCGGCAGTGGGATATCCCCTTCTTCCAAGGGTTGGGGGGAGGGGATTCTAGGTGGCAGTGGTGACAAGGTTAGAGGGGTGGGTGATGCTAAGAAAACGGTGGTGAGGCTTTCTTTAAGGACTCGGGGAGGCCTGGCTTATGTTGGGGGTAATTCGATGAGGGCATTGGACATGCCAAAGTTTAGGGTTAAGAGTTGGACGGGTGCAGAGGATTGTGAGGGGAAGAGTGTGAGTTTTGTGGTGCCAAGTGGGGGTGGTTGTGTGCTTGTGCTTGGGTGAGAGGAGCTGGGGGAAGGAGGTTCATGCGGGAGAGATAAGGGTGGTGGTGGTTGACGGGGTTGGGCTTCGGGGGCTCCTTCTCCTTCGTCATCATTATCGTTGTCATTTTCTTCCTCATATGAGTATTCAGGGACATGGGCGTGGAAGAAGGCTTTGGCCTCCACGGGGGTGAGCTCCATGGGAAATGCCACATGCGAGTCATCAAATTGCATTATGCCCATGGCTTGCATGACCTCCATCTTTAGATGACATCTGTGGTCAAGTACTAGGAGGCCTACTTCAGAGCATGGTGGGAGCTCATCTCACCGAAGGGATCGGTAGGCCACATGGACGATCTCCTAGCCTCGATATGGTGGAGGTAGCCAAGAGCACTGACTGTGTTGGTGTGGGTGGGGGTAAGGACATAGCCTATCTGGGACTAAGAGGTCAATGACATCATTCTGGTCCATGGGTTGCCCAAAGCGTAGGACGTGGGACTAGCTAATGAGGTTCACTTGAGAGGATGGGTAGGGAAGTCGAAGAAGATGTGGGGGTGGGTGAAGTAAATTTGTCCTTGGAAGAAGAAGGGAGCAAAGACGGTGATGCTATATGGAGGGGTAGCTTGGTGAGGATATAGGAGTAGGTGGTGCAGGAGAGGGTTTCGTCGAGAAATATGTCATGTTGGAGGAAGTTAAGGAGGCGGACAATTCTGTAATGGAGGTCGAGGAGTTAGTAGGGGCTCTCGGGAGGTATGGTGAGGAGATGGAGCTATGTTGTTGTGTCCATTAGGGTGTCGACCTTATTCTCAATTGTGCTGGAGGCAAGGCCAAACGGTGTGGGTGGTGGTTGTGCGGCTCTTGCTTCCACGACTTCTAGTTGCACTTCTTTGTGGTGGAGTGTCTCCTCTACAATCTCGTGGTAGCACTAGAAGTCAAGGGTGGTTATGTTGACGGCCTCTTTCACAATTGTGGCTCTTTGGTGGAATTCTTGCGCTATGGCATGGGCGAGAGGGAGTTCATGGTTGGCCCGTTGTGCGGCTTTCTGGATGGCTTGGAGCTGGTGTTGGAGCTCAAAAACAGAGGAGAGGGTATGGGAGAGGAGTTGCTCCTTTTCATCAAGGGCCTACGAGGTGGATGTTGTTGAGTGTGGATGCATTAAGATCCTCCGCATTCTGCCACTCATGAGCCTTCACAAGAAAAATTTGTTGTTGCACGCCAGTGTAGCGATCTCTTGCTAGTGATAGATGCAATCCGTCATATGCATGATGAGTTCTCGGGCCATGCGGGAGAAGCCCTAGGTGAAGTCTGGCACTTCCCCATGTGATGTGTAAATGCTCTCTACATATGCTTCATGGGATTTAAAACTTCTCGTGCATGCTCACAGCGGAGGGTTTCCATAGTATTTAGGTGTGATAAGGGAGGAGATGTGGGTAAATCTTTCCAGTGATGAGGGTATGGAGAAGATCTTGCAGGTGGTGGGGTTTCAAAGAGGTTTTGATCCAAAAATACATACCATTGTGCCTCCTCCTCAGCAACCTTGCATTGGGATTCTATAGCTTCTAGTTCTTCTATGGTGGTGCCTTGGCTGGATTGGGGGGGGAACGTGCTCTTTCTACTTGGGGTCTTAGTGATGGCACTTTGGCACCGGAGAGGTGGGAGAGGATTGGGGGGAGGTATAGACATACCGCATCTGGCCCTGTTAGCTGCACCGCTCTAGGGAGATCTAGGGAGATCCTCCCATCCAGCCATGTGGTAGAGTAATTTTATGAGCAGGGTGGCTGGTGCAAGCTTTCCTTCGGGGTTAGCACATACTGTGTGCAGTTCCTTATGCAAGTATTCGGCCCAGTTTACGGATGTTCCTTGATGTACTCTGGCCAGTGTCGAAAGGCTGCACCTGCTAAGGCAGTCGGCGGTCCGCCGCATATTGTCAGTAAGAATGCAAGTGCCCAGCTTGCATTACAAGCTCCTCCTATGTAATATTTCCCCACTCCATTTTGTCCTTGGTGGTGCTACCCCTGATGGTTCCACAAGTCAATTGTGGAACATTGGTGAGCCACACGTAGGTTGTTCCATTCTGGGGAGGTGGAGGGCTTCTCGAACTAGTTAAACACTGAGATGGATTGTGTGTACCTATCTATCAATATCAAGCACTTGACTTGTTGCCTGGTTGGCATCATATGTATCTCTAAAGTACATGCAATTGTACAGGTCAGGTCCCCAAGGCTCCATAGTTGGCAACCTGCCAAGCCCAAGCTGCTTCAAATGGACTACAATGGCAAGATCAGTAGCAATAGGTCTGTAGGGTCCAATGTAATATAAAGCTTATGCTCGACCTTATGATTATTCTTCATAAGGGAGTGGACCATGTGACCACTGACCTGCTTCATAAGGTGCTCCCCCAGATGTGACAACTCGGTCCAGTGGCGGCCATACTCCGCAAAGCGTTCCCCCACTAGGCGCTCTTCCTGAGGGTGGGGTGCTTGTGGACCTCCAGGGAGGAGTCAGAAGTTTTGGCCATGGGTGATGGATTATGGATAGAAAGGGAAAGCTCAAGAAACCATTTTGCAAGAGTTGGGGTAGACTGAAAGGAGAAAGTGAGGAGATGAGAGGGGTGGGCCCATATTTATAGTTTTCAGAAGCACAGGGCCATGGCAAGCAGATGGTATGGGCATGGCATTTCCAAGAAATGGGCGTATGCTTCTAAATGGAATAGGCATACGCGTTAAATGGTATGGGTGTGGCTTCCATTGGTATGGGCATGCCCCATTTGTTTGGAATAGCCATGGCACATTGAGGCTGGAATGGGCCTGGCATTTTGAGTTGAAGTTGGAATAGGTGTGGCAATACTGAAGTAGAATGGTATGGCCATGGAGGAACTAAATGAGAATGGTACGGTCGTGGCATTTCAAGTGGAGGTTGTACGACTGTGGCAATGCTGAAGTTATAAATGGTATGGCCATGGCAAAGTTAGAGGAGAATGGTACGGCCATTGCAAGTTTGGTACGATCGAGCAAAAAGAATTTTCTTTTTTTGGTGGGCACCCTACAAACAGGTTTTGTACCCATGGGCTGTGGGCTGTGGTTGGCGGGGCAAGGGGTCGGGGGGCAAGGGGTCATTGCAAAGTTTTTGCTTACCTTTCTTCTGTGCAGTATTCGTGGCAATGGTCACTTTGGGCTTCCATTGAAGGGTTGGTAATTGCGGAGTGACAACAATACGGAGTTGGTGCCTTGGTGATTTGGGGACCCAAATTTGGTAATTTCCCTCATAGTAATGTTGAGCTTGAAGTAGAGCTTTTGGGATCCATCAAGACGTAGGGTGTGAGTGAGGATAGTTTGGGGAGCCTTTGGGCTAGAGTTTTTCTTGTACCCTATGGGCTTGTGGTTGTCAAATTGGTTGCCTACAAGAGGGACGAGGAGCTTGGGTTGCTGGTATATGAGTATGGAAAGTGGATCATCGGGGGATCCAAAGAGTGGAAGTACCTTCATAATACCCTTGCGTTATTAGAAGCCTTGTAGGTACCACTGTCGAATTTCCCTCTGTGCATTTGTTAGTGTTGTTAGGAAGATTAGTGTGGTTAGTTTTGTGGGGGGGTAAAAGGCGGTGGTGGCTTTTGATAGTTGGGATTGGGCTATTGTCACGTGGGGTAGTGGAGAGGATATGTGAGGAAATGGTGTGTCGAGAGTGGGAATCATCCTCTTTTTGAGCAATGGAGTAACTTCTTGGCATGAGGGACCAACATGTATGGCTTCTTCATCTGTCTCATGAGGACTATAACTTGGTCTAAGGCCAACTATAGGGTAGCTTGTCCTTGCATCCCAGTCTATGTTGCACCGGTTGTGTCCCATCCAACCTTTTCCAAGAAGAGTTTATTCACACATGGTTCATGTAGGCATCACATAAAACTTCCTGTCCAAGGGATTATTTCCAATGTGGAACAAAAGTGTGATTGTGCCTATACAGTGAACTTCTTGAGATGCCACGGTCATGATCATGGCCGGAATCTCTTTCAATGGGGGTTGCCCAAGGGAAAGCCATGTCTCATGAGACATTAAATTGTAATTAGCCCATGTATCTACAAGAGCTAATTGTTGGGTGAAGCTCGTGAGGGTGGTCATTCTTAAACATAATCAAGCAGGCTTCACCTCCCAATCTTTTTCTTCAAGGTCTATAACTTGGGCCATGTTGACCACAATATTTTTTTGTCAAAGTTTGGCTTGCCTTGCTTTTGCCTATTGTGTTGGGCTACTGTTTCATGTCTTCGTAGTCATTTTTATTTGTTTTTTTTGTCATGAATGGCCCTGACGGTGGTTTTAGTTAGTGCGTAATAGTAGCATTTTAATTTGCTACCATTGAAATATCTTGCCATTTCGACACCGTTGAGTGTCTCTATGCACACAACGCCCTACGGGGTTATCTCTATGACTAGAAAAGTTCCTAATCCTCTAAGCTTGAGTTTCTTCTTATGTTTTTTTGTACTAAAGAGGAGGACCATGTCACCCTCATTCATTTTCTTGTCCTTTAGCTGGTCATTGAACCATTGTTTACGTCTTAGATTTTCTACAATCATGCTATATATGACTAGGAGACATGTCTCATCAAGCTTTTCAAGCTCGAATAGGTGATAACCTAGGACATTCCCCATGAGTTTTCTTGTGTAGTAAATTGTAAACCTCTTACCAAGAACTCCATTAGCATAACCACTTTAGTGCCATAGGTCAAGCTAAAGGGTGTTGTATTGGTAGGAAGTTTGATAGACCCAAAGTATTGTTGAAAACTTGTTTCCCCAATTGTTGCGGCTAGCCTCAATAGTTTTGGTGAGAATGGCACATATAACCTTGTTGGTGCTTTTTGTTTGGCCATTAGCTTGGGGGGTAATATGGGGAAGATTTCCTATGAGTGACAAGGAATTATTGTAAGAGGAATTGGATTACCTCATTAATAAAGTGTGTTCCATTGTTGCTCACAATCTTAAGGGGGAAACCGAAGCATGTGATTACTAACTCATACATGAATTTTGTAGTAGAGAGTGCATCAACTTTATGGGTAGCCCGAGCTTGGACACATGTCGTGCAGTAGTCGTTGGGACGATTATATATCGGGCTTGAGTGTATCTAGCCGCCGCGGGACTAATGGGCCCAATGAAATCAATGCCCCACTTTTCAAATGGTTGAAAGGACACAATAGGATTCAGGGGCATGATGTCCTTAAAGAAGCAAGGGATTATCGCTCATGGAATTCATCGCATTGCTTGATATATTCCACTGTAGTAACCATTAAGGTTGGCCACCATAACCTGGTTGTGAGGACTTTGCATGTAGTGATATCTACGACAAAGTTCCCCCCAGCACAGGCAGAGTGAGTCTATTTAAGAGGAAGACATATTCGTATTATCGGACACAATATCTAATAACCTTCTCTTTCCCCTACCTGTATAGTTGGCCTGCAATTACTTGGTAGGAGGCCACCTATTTAATGATGTTTGGTACCTCAGGGGGTTACTTATAAATATGTAAGCGTAGCACGTGGGTTCAACAGAAGGGATTTTGTAAAACCCTTTTCTACACATTTTCACATATAAAAGGGTACCATTTAAAGGGGGTGTTTATAGATTGAATAGAAAAAGGGTGTGTTTTATTCATGAAAAAATTATAGATAAGGGGTTTTTAAATTAGGCCTTAAACGCATGTGATATAGAGAGTTTACATATAGTGAACCCCTCGAGTGTTGTGTACGATCCTTGTTGAGGAGTACAAATTTATGATTAAGCCATCCTGATGATCTAGGTCAAGCTGGCCAGAGTGGACATAGCAGAAGTACTATTGGATGGTGGATCAGGAGACAATATTCTGTCAAATATAACATGCGGAATGCTTAGAGTGAGCAGTTGGGATCCATCCCCATTTGCTATAAAAATGGTGGATCAACAGCCAAGAACACCTGCTCAGATTAATCTACGACCTCACACTGGAAGTATTTGGATTCACTTTCTAGATTGCAGTAGTGGTGCTCCGTGTGTATGGAGGACATAAAAGGTGCCTACCCGATGTCACTGGGAAGACCATCGCTTAGGCAGGTATTGATTAAGCAAGATTGGGATGCAGATAGAATAACCATCTAGAGAGGAAAGAAGAAAATCTGGCTTTCAGTGACCAGCCACCCACAGGAAAGTGGAGAATCCTTCTCAGCTAAAAGTAGCTAAAGGAGTAAACATGCTAGAAGGATTGAACCTCGATGAAGAGGAGGAATATCTTCATCGGCTTAGGTATATAGTAGAGAGCTCCCAGACCAATCACCCCTTCATAGGCCAACACAAGAAGTAGCACCCACTACAACTAGCCCCCACCAGGGAAACCGGGTACATAAATATCTCAAAAACCTGGGGGATGACCATCTCAAAACAATAGACACAGAGGCCTCACCCAAATACCTTATACGAATAAGAGCTTTAAAACAAGCCAAGGTGGCCTTCCTCAAAGAACTATCTTTACTCCTAGAGACATTGCAGGTCTCTCTTGCTTCCTCTCTTCTCAGATCCAGATCTCCATTGGCACCTTGCTTCAAGGTAGCCCAAGATTATGGAATGATCTAAAGGATTGGATGGAGGGATGCCTTGGGGCAGGCATGCAAAATCCAAAGAGCTAGATATCTCTAATGAGACAGAGGAAGATGAACTCATTGAAGCCCATGAGATCACTGGCACCCCCAGAGTTGGATTCAATAAGCTCGGTCAATATTTTGAAGGCGATAAGCTCAATGCTGCATTTCCAATAACCTTCAACAGCCTCTAGGTCATTGCAATCCTAGATGGGGGGGCAAGAGTGAGCATTGTTACCAAACAATGCTAGGAAAAATGGGGAGCACTCGCTAGGATGACACAACATTGCAGGTAAAACTCACTAACAAAGACATTGCTAGACCCATTGGTCTATTGAAGGATTTAAAAATAAAGATCCTGGGAAAACCACCTTTCGCCAAACCTTTGTGGTGATGAACCTCGGCTGTTAGCTAGTTTCATATGATTATATCCTTAGGAGACCTTTCATGAGGGAATTTAAAACGATCCACGAATGGGATGCCGACCATATCTACATTCGGAGGAAAGATCGGACAATTAAGATCAACCTATGCATGTGGAAGGTACAACCCATGAGCTACCTGGTAGTAGACCCTTCACAGAGGACTTAGTAACAACTACCAAATCCACTGCAGTCCACCTATGTCAAACGTGCCATAAAACAATAGATGATGAAAACTATAGTGAGGAATGTGTGCCTCTTCTAGAGCTAGAATCTACTCTAAGAATTAGATGCATATCCTTGCTACCTTGGACAAACTTCTAAGACGCACAGGAAATAGGTTTGCAATAGCCGATCGGGTAGGAGATCACATCTCTCTACATGCTTAGCACTGCATACCTACCTGATGTCACCACTCATGAACTTGAATAGGTCGATAAAGAGGAATGGGGAAGTTGCAAACGCGATGGATTCCCTGGGCAAGAACGCTATGTTTTCCCTACTGATTTAGACACCCACTAGCTAAAGTACGTAGGGGTAGTTAAAGCACATGAACACTTCAACCAAATATGAAAAAAGGAGTTCACAAATAACTCCCTTCTGGTCCACATGACCACCCCAAAGACAATGGAACCCATTGAACCCAAACCCAAATTGGAAAATATTTGTCACTTTACGCGCAAAGCACACAATAAGAAGTTAGTGCTAGCAGAAAAAGAAGCCAAAAATTTGATAGAAGAAGAAAGCGCTAGGACATAATAGACCAAGCAAGTGCCCAAACACTTCAAAACCTTCCAGATGGCTGATATATTTGTGCAATATGATGACCCAAAGGTCCACCAAGGACAAAATATGATGGTCCAACCAAGGTGAAGGAAATTAACCTGGTAGGCCTTGGTGAAGACGCGAGGCCCAATATACATTGGGGATGACCTCTCTATTGAGAAAGAGACCAAACTCATTGCTCTATTCACATATTTCCAAGATTGCTTTGCCTGGAAGTACACGAATATGAAGGGTGTACCTCCCAAAGTAGTCAAACACACCATTCTGATGGTCGACAGAGTGAGACCGATCAAACAAAGGGCTTACCCTATGAATCCAAAGCATTCCAAAATGGTCCAAGAAGAAATTGATAAACTCATTGACATTGGATTAATCTATGAAATAGAGCACACAGAGTGGGTATCACCCATAGTGATAGTGCCCAAAAAGAATGAGAAGGTAATTTGAGACGTGGACCTCAACAAGGTCAATGCCCTTACCCTTCATGGAGCACGTGCTCGAACGAGTCGCACAGGAAAGGAAGCCTACAACTTCCTTGATGGATTCTCTGGCTATAATGAGGTGTTGATCAACACAAAATGGCTTGGACTGACCAATGCCCTTGCTACCTTTGAGTGGCTAATGTGCATGGCCTATAAGGAATAGCTTCAGAAATTCCTTGAAGTCTTTATGTATGACCTCTGTGTCAACTCCATGTGGAAGGCACACCTTGACTGTTTACGTAGGTGCTAGAAAGATGCAAGTTCTATCGTATTTCATTGAACCCACTCAAATGCCAGTTCTGGGCTAGGCATGGAGTTATCCTAGGACACATTGTCTCCCAAACAAGGAATCTCCATAGAAAATAGTAGCAAGGTGTGGCTCATCCTTGAGCTACCCCCACCCACCACCAACTTTAAGGAAGTCTAGTGCTTTATGGGACATGTTGGCTATTATAGGCGTTTCATTTTCATATATGCCGATATAGCTCAACCTCTATATGGACTCTTGATTCTCTTTGAGTGGACAAAGGAATTCCAATAGGCTTATACCACCCTCAACAAAGCCTTGGAAAGTGCTCCTATTCTAAGGTCCCCCAATTGGGACATTATGTTTCATGTCCACATCGACACCTCCACCTTTGCTATTAGATGTGTGTTGGCCCAATGTGGTGAACACAAGATGGATTTTCCCATTAGCTTTGCCAGACCACCAACTAAACAAGGCCGAAAGAAATTATACAACACAACTGATGGGAAGGGTTGGCCATGGTTTACACTGTTAAGAAGTTTCGCCATTATCTTTTGGCAACTAAATTTATCTTCTTCATAGAACATCAAGCTCTTCTATATTTGGGAAATAAACCATGTACAATAGGAAGAATCACTAGATGGTGCGGCTGATATTTCTTGAGTTTGACTTCACTGTTATAGTGTGGAAGGGCGAACATGTCTTGGCATACCATATGTCTATAATCCGTAACAACGAGCCTCTGGCGAGCCTCCGTGTGGGAGCTACTGTTGATTTACTAGATGCCGCCCTGTTCCAATTATGTTTAATTCCTGAATGGGATGAGGAGGTAGCACACTTTCTAGCCAATGGCTTACCATGCAGCGTCCAGTCTGACGCTGACTCTGACCATCTTTGGGTTGGCATGTGTACCCAGATTCATCTTGATCAGTTCATCTTCCCTGCCCATTTGGATTGCTTCATGTCTCTTTCAAAGGCTTTCTCAATCGCAATGATTTTTGGAGACTCGGGACATTGCTGTCACCGACTAAGGCTTCATAAAAATCTTCGATCTCATTAGAAAACTCTCCTTCAATCAGAGGATTGTTTTGATCCCTGGTAGCCTCATTCTTGTGATAATGGGCTGGTGAGTACCTCTCCATGATACGGACCACATAAACCTCAAAAAAGTTGATCAGATTTGTGTTTTAACACTTGTTTTTGATCTTCAGTCTATCTAGAAGTTCTTGATGAACATCTACCTTGAATCCGAGTCCATGATCTGATACCAACTCCGAGGGTGCTTCGAACGTGCAATAAATATTATCAAACATGAACTTACCAACATCTTCTTGAAGCTGCTATTCTTCTAGTGCTATAAATGCTTTTGACCATCTTGTCATGTAATCAACGACGGCGGCCACAATAATGTAAATCTTTGCGTACTTGGGAGGGGACCAATGGCATACTTTCCCCATTTCTCAAATGGAACATAATAGAAAATGGGATTTCATGGCTCATAAGTGAGCCTCTTATATCCTGCAAATTGGCAAGCTTTACAAGCCCTTCACTAATGTTGAACATCCCTATGTAGGCTAGGCCAAGTTTAACCTACCAATAAGATCTTTTTGCTTGTGATTTCCTATGTAAAATGGCCACCACATATTCCACCATGGAAGGATTGGAGAATGTGACAAATTTCATTAGATGATAGAACCCTTCTCATCACTAAATACTGCCCTTTATGATACAAGTCTTCCCCAATCAAACTGATGAGATAAAGCTTTTTGAACTAATCTATTTTTTTTGCACCTTAGTGAGATTTCTTAGAGGTTCTCTTGAAATCAAGAAGTGGATGACCTCTTGTAAGTGTTCTCGGCCTTGAAACTTTGGTTCTTGGGATTTTGTTGCTAACAATGTTGTGGACAAAATAGGTAATATTTCTTGAAAACAAGAAACATTGGGTATCTTTCAAAGATTCCATCAAAAGGGTTCACTTTTTACCTCTTTTTGACAAGTGGTCTGCACATGCGTACAACACGACCAAAAAATGATAATATTTTGAGTACTTTACACATTTCTTAATGAAAATTCACATGAGAGAAAAGACTTCATTTTGCTTAATTTTTGAGATTATAATTGACAATCTAACAACACGTTTTTAAAAAGCATGCCAAAATAGAGACAATGTTTACTATTGCCATATTCAATCCAAAACAAAATTGATATAACTATAAAAAGAGGCTATTTTCTAAACATATAGCTTATGGCATAGTTATGGTTTAGGGTTTAGGGTTTAGGATTTAGGGTTATGGTTCCTCATAATCATTGCTACCTATAACAACACCATCACTAGTTGATGTGCCTTTTGCTGAGAAGGTAGACAAGGCATCCTCTTCTTCACTATCCACAAATACATTTTTTTATTCTATGTGTACATCTGCAGCTTAGGCTCCTTGGGTCATCTACCATGTTATGGTTCCTCATAATCATTGCTATTTATACCAACACCATCACTAGTAGTTGATGTGCCTTTTGCTGAGAAGGTAGACAAGGCATCCTCTTCTTCACTATCCACAAATACATTTTTTTATTCTATGTGTACACCTGCAGCTTAGGCTCCTTGGGTCATCTACCATGTTAGCATAATTGAGGATATGCTACAGAGTGCAACTATAAAAAATTATTTATTTATATAAATATATTACAAAAGTGTTATCTTGAGACATCTATTTTCTTAATTATAAAACTCTATATTTGGCTCTTGATGAGAGTGGTATTAAAATCCTTTTTGAAGCTCTTGAGTATCATAATTTCTTAATTGATAATATATATATTTTTTTAAAAGAGTTCGTTATGTACATATGAATTTTAAAATATCATGAATAAGCTATTTAAAAGTTGTCTAATTTTAAAAAATAATTATACACTCATTTTTAAAGAAGATATATCCTTGATGTGACAAAAAGGAGTTAAAATGGTAATTTTAGTTATTAAATGAGTTTACAAAGCATGAAAAGGCTCGCTTTAAGAAACAAAAGTTTATACTTTCCAAAATACTTTTTTGTAAAATATAAGACAGGGACTTGGGTTCGAATCCTATTGATAACTACACATGGTAAGGATCTTTTAGCTATGACATTTGTAGCCAACTTAATGCAGAGTAATAACTTCTCAGCTAAGAGTTGATGTTTTACATCAACTTGATACAAAACATCAACTTTTATGCAAAAAATTGTAAGATTCCTCCCCAGCCTCTCTGGATGTCCAGTATCTTCCCCTCTTCAGAAATATAAAAGATCTTGTTTTTGCTTGTTTTGGCCTAGAGAGAGAAAATATTCTAGAGAGAGATTATTTAGATCTTGAATACTTTTGGATGGAAAAATATCTCTTCTTATTAAAATAAGTTCCCCCGACACAGAAGTTCAAAAAGATTTTCAAAAGGTGCATTAGAAATCAAGTATAATCTGTTCAAGAGGCCTTATCCTAGGGGTCTAGATTTTTGAAAAATTTTAAATTAAGGTTTTGAGGGGCCAATCAGATTCATCCAAATGTGTGGAGAAGATAAATAGAAGAAATAAAGAAAATCCCCCCAAAAATGAGTAAATACTCACATAAGATGAAGAGTGGACTAAGGACCAAAGGAATTACTAAAAAAATAGATTTTTGACACCTCACAATGGGAATTCCCCCTCATGAAGGAGGCGCCTACTTCACATGTGTGGTGGAGTTTAAAACTATCAAAAATTGAGATCTTTCATCTCTCCTCTCTCCTAATTCAAGTCTAGTTCCAAAAAGTAAGCTAAACTGACCTAAAAATGGTCAAAATTTGACCAAACTGATCTGAAAAATTCTAGAATCAGTTTGCTTGGTTAGAAGCTCACTTTTTCCTTTAAATAGAAGCCTCCCCCTTTGTTGAAGCTTAATAGTGTTTTATGCACTGTTACTCTACTCCTCCCAAGAGCCAAGCACACAGATATCTACTCTATGCACCGAACCCTAAATAAGAACATCTCTATATAAAACATATAAAACAATGTTGTAAAACCAAGTTGGTTTTTAGGCCATATCAACCATCCTAAAAAAGAGGGTAAATTACCTAAATGAATCACTAGAATTGCCAAATGAGAAATATGGTTATTTTATCCCTCAATTTTGGCATGGATATCTTTTATATTCATGCCTATGAAAAAACCCTTGATTGGTTGACCATCATCAACAAAGGAGGTTTCTATGACAAAGGGAAAGGTTCTTCCCCTACGTTGGTCTCATCCTTGTAAGTGTAGCAGTATTACAAAAGGCTTGAATGGATTGTAGTATTAGATCTCTGGTCAAATAGTCCAGCACTACCTATTAGATACATACGTGACTAGTCACAACAGGTCTACTCTAAGAATTGAGTCATCAAATTGTAGGTAAACATGGTTTTTACAACTAGGCAGGTGATTATAATACATGATATTCCACACCTAGAAAATGCTACATATTTTGATAAAGAAGAAGTAACTAAATATGGCAACATCACCCTATGAAGGTGTAAATATATAGTAGCATTCATTGTAATAGTTGAATGTGTATGGTTAAGAAGATTGATGGAGGATTTTTGTGTCCCATTAGACACCCCTATTCCTATTCTCATTAACAATTAAAGTACAATGGAAGTTAAAAATTATCATGTCTTTCATGCCATGACCAAGCACATTGGATTAGATTACCACTATGTCAAAGTGTAGCTCCATGCACGTGAGAGATCAATATGATGTATTGTAGTACAAATGACAATGTGGTAGATCTTTTCACTAAAGCCTTATCACTTAAACATTTGCCTTCTGTAAAGTTTTGGGCCTCTTCCCTTTTAGAGACTGATTTATAAACTATGTAATCCTCACACTTGTACTATAGAAAGGTTTGGTAGATATATGGTAGTACTACACTACTTATGACATGGAAATGTTTATCCCATGGTCATCCAAATGTGAATGGGTAGCACCTTAGGATTAGCTAGTATATAAGCAATCTCATCCTTAGTTTAGGTAGTTCTCTTTGTACTTGTAGATAGCTTCATCTCTCTCCTTTGAGCTTTCCAATCTCTCTCACACTATCTCTCTCACACTTTACACCTCTATGTCCTTATCTTTAATCATTATGTGTGTGTGAGTCTAGCTCCATTTTGTGAGCTAGCATTTGACTTTAGTTGGTGGTCTGTCTTGTATGAGATTCCCTCTTTCCCTTTCTTAGAGAATTGGACTATAAGGTGGACAATTACCGTTCACCCACTATATATGGCCATAATTAGTTCATTACATCATCTTCCTTGGCCTCCTTTTTTGGGTTAATATCTTCTTAGGTTCTCAGTCTAGCTCTGCCAAGGCTTTGTTTCTCCTACTCCTTTCAGATTTAAAAATTTATGGGTTAACTTTGTCTGCAGTGTGGGATTCCTCTCGTGCCTTACGAAAGGTAGTAAGTTATTAGCTCTTCACACTAGGTTTATGAGAACTCTTCCTGCACTTTTGTAGCCTCGATATATCTTAACCATTGTGCCCAGCTTCTTACGTACTTCCTTGTTAGCTATGCTTTGCTAGTAGAGTTTGTTGTCCAACTTGTTACTATCATTTCAATAAGAATCCCAACTCTTATCATAATGGAAGTTAAGGATGTATCTATGTCATTACCTCCAAATCTATATACTTGTTTCTCTAGCTAGGGAATATATTATTTGGTCATAATACGTACATGCTAGTTTTTCCAAAATCTACAGGTGAGAGTGATGCATACATCAAGCCTCCTCCTCAACCTTTTTTAGTATGCATAAGCTTCATACATGAGGCTTATGAACTAGCCTCGTGCATGAGGCTTAAGTATATAGCTAATGCATAAACTTTATACACTAGCCTCATGCATGAGGCTAAGGCACATGGCCACCTCTCAAAAGGAGCATGGCTCTCAAAAGGCTATGCATAGAGGGGAGAAAAAATAACAAACCCCTAAAACTTATAAACCCTGCAACATGTGAAAGCATAATGAGGATACATAAAAGAGAGAGATTTCTTACATTACATTAGGGGAAATTTGGGCTCCAAATGGGACCTTTAAGGGCTTTCTCTCTCTTCCTCAAATCTAGGAAAACTATAAAAAAGATATTATTATATTAGGTGTCTCTCTTCTTTTAAAATATAAATTCATCGTTTTTCATATTTTCTAAATAGATTCAATGCTTATTTTATTCTAATGTGCTTAAATTCCACGTAACATCAACCACTATAAGTCAAATTTCATATCTGTGAAAACGTAGTACTGTATAAAGTAAGAAAATAAGTACGAGAATACTTTTGATATAAGTAACTATGTAACTTCAAGTACAACATTGGAATTCAAAGATGTCAATTGGAAAAAGTGGCATTTTTTAAAAAAACTTGATTTTATCTTGAAGCAAAATTAGTATTTTGAAAAGGTTTTTTTTCTAGTGCATATAAACACACGTATGCCTTGATGGAAAGGCTTCTCCCTTCTCTTCATTAAGAATTTCAGCCTTTCTTTATCCTAAAATGAGAAACAAACAAAATAAATTAAACTTTTTCTATTGATTGCTCTTTAAAAGTGAAAATTGATTAGATTTGAGTGTTTTAATTCATCTTGGGGTAAATTTTGAGTAGATTTAGAATGTAAAAATTGAGAAATGGTCAGCCATACAAAGGAGGTTATGGCAAAATTTTCCTAAATTTTGTGGAAATAAGTTTTATCTTTATGTTATTCGACAAGAGTAATCCCCTCCGTTTGTGTATTCTAAAAGTGTTATTTTCATTCTAAGCATAGAAAGATGCATATTGGAAATATTTTTATTATAAAAGTGTTATTTTCATTAGAATTAATTTCCATGCATAGAAAAATACATATTGAAAATATTTTTATTATAAAAGCGTAATTTTCATTAGAATTAATTTCTGTGCATAGAAAGATGCATATTGAAAATATTTTTAACATAAAAGCGTTATTTTGATTAGAATTAATTTCTGTGCATAGAAAGATGCATATTGAAAATATTTTTATTATAAAAGCGTTATTTTCATTAGAATTAATTTCTGTGCATAGAAAGATACATATTGAAAATATTTTTATTATAAAAACGTTATTTTCATTAGAATTAATTTCTATGCATAGAAAGATGCATATAGGAAATATTTTTTGGTGAAAGTGTTACTTTCACCAGAATTAATTTTTATGCATAAAATGATGCATAAAAGAATTTTTTATTATTATAAAAGTGTTACTTTCACCAACATTGATTTTTATGCATAAAGTGATGCATAAAAGAATTTTTTTTAATGTTACTTTCATCAAAATTGATTTTTATGCATAAAGTGATGCATAAAAGAATTTTTTTTATTATAAAAGTATTGCTTTCACCAATATTTATTTTAATGCATAAGGTGATGCATAAAAGATTTTTTTTAATTATAAAAGTGTTACTTTAACCAATATTTATTTTTATGCATAAAGTGATGCATAAAAGAATTTTTTATTATAAAAGTGTTACTTTCATCAATATTGATTTTTATGCATAGAGCGATGCAAAATTGATTAGATTAGAGTGTTTTAATTCATCTTGGGGTAAATTCTAAGTAGATTTAGAATGTAAAAATTGAGAAATGGTCAGCCATACAAAGGAGGTTATGGCAAAATTTTCTTAAATTTTGCAGAAAATAAGTTTTATCTTTATGTTATTCAAAAAGAGTAATTTCCTCCGTTTGTGTATTCTAAAAGTGTTATTTTCATTCTATGCATAGAAAGATGCATATTGGAAACATTTTTATTATAAAAGCGTTATTTTCATTAGAATTAATTTCTATGCATAGAAAGATGTATATTGGAAATATTTTTATTATAAAAGTGTTATTTTCATTAGAACGAATTTCTATGCATAGAAAGATGCATATTGAAAATATTTTTTTATAAAAGTTTTACTTTCACCAAAATTTATTTTTATGCATAAAATGATGCATAAATTTTATTATTATTATTATAAAAGTGTTACTTTCACTAATATTTATTTTTATGCATAAAAGAATTTTTTATTATTATAAAAGCGTTACCTTCATCAAAATTGATTTTTATGCATAAAGTGATGCTGCATAAAAGAAAATTTTTAATTATAAAAGTGTTACTTTCACCAATATTGATTTTTATGCATAAAGTGATGCATAAAAGATTTTTTTTATTTTAAAAGTGTTACTTTCATCAATATTGATTTTTATGCATAAAAGAATTTTTTTTAAATTATAAAAGTGTTACTCTCACCAATATCGATTTTTATGCATAAAGTTATGCATAAAAGATTTTTTTATTATAAAAGTGTTACTTTCATCAATATTGATTTTTATGCATAAAGCGATGCATAAAAGAATTTTTTTAATTATATAAAAGTGTTACTGTCACCAATATTGATTTTTATGCATAAAATATTTTTTTTAAAGTGTTACTTTCATCAAAATTGATTTTTATGCATAAAACGATGCATAAAAGATTTTATTATTATTATAAAAGTGTTACTTTCACCATTATTGATTTTTATGCATAAAGTGATGCATAAAATAATTTATTATTATTATAAAAGTGTTACTTTTATCAAAATTAATTTTTATGCATAAAATGATGCATAAAAGAATTTATTTTATTATAAAAGTGTTACTTTCTTCAAAATTGAATTTTTGCATAAATGATTTTTATATCAAAATTAGAGTTCTCTTTAATTCTATGTTTAATTTCCATGAATAATTGATAAATGAATAAGCAAATACTGTGTGAAAGAAAAATTCTATCATTTCATATTCACTCGGATGGAAATGAGAAAAGTTAAAAAAAAAACTATCGAAGTCAGAATTTTAGATAAATGATTAATTTATTCTTCGTGGGAATTCGTGTGATTAGTTTAGAAATCAGTTAAGCAAATATTCAATGAATGAAATTAAAAAAATAGTAATTCAAATATCACCCCCTTTTGAGAAAGATAGTTCAGGAAGAACCTTACCAAACTCAAATCTTGAATGAGGCTATGACCAAGACCAAACTCCTTCGTCAGTTTCAAGGAAAGACGATGTGATCAGTTCAAGAAAAATACACTCAAATCACCCACCGAATCTGAAACTAAGTTGAGGCCCTTTGATCTTGATCTGAGGATCAAGGTTACAGAATTCGAGGGATTCTGTTTAGAATTCGGACTTGCGATCTAGAAGTCTTGGATACGAATCTAAGATATACTCATTGTATTCAAAAGAAAATCAAAATTGAAAACTTGCATAGAAACCCTATTTTCTTAAAGGACTGTCTTACGCCAGAATGTTGGAGGGAGCATTTGGTATATGGAGCATTTGGTATATGTGTCTTTTGGTATATGTGTCTTTCTAAGGGAAGTTCGGTTGCAAAATAGCTGACACGGGGAGTGTTCAAAGGACGGCTCACGCGGCAAAAGCCTGCCTAGATCTTGACCAGCCTCGGTACAGTAAAAAATGGTGTGCTTCCGGTATGATGGGCGAGGGCCGACAAAGCAGTCCCTGAGTGAAGTGCTAGGACACCTAAGGAGGATCTTGGAGGGTTCCGACTAGGCGGTGCACGGGCTCGCGGTGCTTAGGACACCCATGTGTATGTTGTGGAAGATATATATGTATGATGACAAATAAATTATTGTAATCTGTTTACTGGATTCCGTTGCTGACCAACTGGTCTGAACGGAGAGTCCACAGTGATACCTGTTTTTGAGAAACAAGGAACTGATGGAAATTTTGAGTTATGATATCTGTAATCAATAACTATTTGTTTAATGGATCATTTTATAAGTTCAAGTTTTAAAGAGGAGTGTGTGCGTATCTGTTTTCTAAAGCTAAAGTTAAGAAAGACATTCAATTATGGGTGGGTGAGTAATTGTTTGGTTCTACCAATTCCAATGGTTGGGTGGTGGCTAACCCATGGGCCAGATAGGCTAGAACCAGTAGAGTTTTAATAATGAAATTAAACAATAGGAATACGCTTAGAACTCGAATAGTTAAATAATAACCTGTGCAGACTTCTCAAATGAATAGATCAACGGTTGTGCCTGATTCAATTAAGAAAAAAGCGTTGATTTCTTCAAGTTGTATCTATTTGATCCCGTTATTTAGAAAATTTGTTAAGAAATTCAAAAAGATGGAATCGTCCCCGTTTTTCGGGCAAGGGAAATTTTCCCGGTCTCAGTTTCGGAATGATCACCAGATTAGTCTCGTGCTGCCGGGACATTTGAGGGCGAGGCCCCGAGTGGGAAACCCTGGCCCATGCAAGAGGAAGCTATTTTCGCTACTACCAACCGGAAATCCGGTGCGCAGAGGGGCAGTGGGATCTCACAAAAAGAGTTACTAATAATAAGAGTATTATTTTATGGTTTGTAGAACATTAAAAACAATTCTAAGAAGTGATTTATAATTGTTGACTTGGATTATGAGTATGCTCCTCTCTTTATGAGAATAGAGGATTCTAAGGTCAACCCTTATGTAATGCAACAGGCCATAAAATTAGGTAGAAATCACATTGATATATGGCCAAAATGATCAATTTACCCAGCCAATCGCTCAACCCAACAACCACCTAAATTTTCATAGATAGCAACTAATAGGATCTTCTAATGTAGAAGGCCCATTTGAATGAGAAGGTTTTAGAAAAAATCATCTACAACCAAGACAAAAAGTTCAAACCTTACAAATTTCTTCTTGAAAGATTTCCAAGTGGTTGGATCTCATCCATGCATCTTTAGTCCCATCCACCAACTAGCAACTACTTCTTTACAAAGTTGAGTATAGATACAAAAGGGACTTCAATGCCAACATGTATTTTAAACTTCTTCTCCATCCTCATGTGACTAACGAGTCTTACTAGGATCATCCCACACTGAGACTATATGAAAATGCATGAAAATTATTCAGTATCAAGATGATGTGTGTTCCTTGGTTTTTCAACAATAACCTAGCAACATTAACAAGTTTTGAGACATAACATATTTGTACTTACTCAAAGAAACATTTTGGGACCTCCTCTACAGTAGTGACCCCTCAACCACTCACACATAGATTCCTCAAATTTTTTGGTAAGTTTTATTTGAATTCATATTTGGATAGAGCATGAAAAATCAAGCGCGTTTGATTTTTATAGCGCGTCAATCCGAGCTACGGATCAAAAGTTGTAGTCATTTCTTTGACACCCTTGAGAAAGTCACTACAAAGAGATTTGGGATATCCAACAAGATTGTGACCATCTAATCACCTTATTGTGGTGTTGCATTATTATCACACATAATTTCTTTATAGTGTAATATGATACCATTTCTTTGACACTCTTGAGAAAGTCACTACAAAGCGATTTGGGACATCCAATAAGATTGTGATTGTCTGATTGCCTTGTAGTGATAATGCTTTATTTTTACACCGAAATTCTCCATAAATGTAATATGGCACCATTTTTTGATACCCTTGGGAAAGTCACTACAAAGCGATTTGGGACATCCAACAAGACTGTGACCATCCAATCGCCTTGTAGTGATTTTGCTTTATTTTCACACATAAGTTCTCCATAATGTAATATGGCACTATTTCTTTGACACCCTTTAGAAAAAATCACTACAAAGTGGTTTGGGACATGCAACAAGATTGTGACCATCTAATCGCCTTGTAGTGATTCTGCTTTAATTTGACACAAAAGTTCTCCATAATGTAATATGACACCATTTCTTTAACACCCTTGAGAATGTTAGTACAAAGCGATTTGGGACATCCAATAAGATTATGACCATCTAATCGCCTTTGTAGTGATTCTACTTCATCACTTTTATATTGCACCATTTCTTTGACACTCTTGAGAAAGTCACTACAAAGTGATTTGGGACATCCATCAAGATTGTGACCATATAATCACCTTGTAGTAATTCTACTTTATTTTAACACGTTCTCTATAATGTAATATGACACCTTTTAAGTAAATATTAGATAAAGTGGGAAAAATCCCATTCCCATGAAAAAAGTGGGGGTATGGTAAACTCATCCAAAAGTTTGTCAAAACATATTCATGTGACATATCATTGGAAAGAGCTTGAAAAGTAGAATCTAGATCTACTTTGTCCGACAAATTTAGAGTTTGCATGTTCAAGTTATGGCCAAAACAAATTTTTTAAATACATTCCCATTTTGAGGGATTTTTTCCATTTTATCTAATATTGACTTTTTTATTTGACATTGAGAAACTCACTCCAAAGTTATTTGGGACATCCAACAAGATTCTGACAATCTAATCACCTTATAATAATGATTCCACTTTATTTCACACAAGTTCTCCACATAATAGAATATGACACCATTTCTTTGACACTCTTGAGAAAGTCATTACAAAGTGATTTGTGACATCCAACAAGATTGTTACCATCTTATAGTGATTGTCACATAGAAGTTCTCAATAATGTAATATGACACCATTTCTTTGATACCCTTGAGAAAGTCACTATAAAGCGATTTGTGACTATCTAATTGCCTTGTAGTGATTCTGTTTTATTTTCACACATAAGTTCTTTATAATATAATGTTAAGGCCCAGCTAACAAGCACTCTGGGGGTCCATGCATCGATGGAAGATGCATAGAAGGCAACCACCCAACCACCGATGCCACTCCAGCACTTGAGGGGGAAAGTAGGAGAGGAGAGGAGAGTGGGGGTAAGGGTAACTAGATGAAGATAACAAGAATATAAGGTAACAAGAATGAACTTGAAAATAGATAAGGCAACAAGAGAAGAATGAAATAACATACATGGGATAAATAGAAATAATGCATGTAAGGATTCTATGACAAAACAAGGACAAACTCTAGTGCTCTCACCCGATTTGATGTAGTGTTCAAAACATACATCTCAACTCACACATAGATAGGCGCCCTCTCCATGTACAAGGAAACACACCCCCACCTCTCCAATCACATGCAAACTAAGGGCATTACTCTCCAATCACATTCAAAGTAAGGGCATTACTCACATGAGCAAAAAGCATCTCCCACATACCATAGCTCCAATGCACGACTCAACCTAGCAAACAAGAGTAGCCCAAGCCACCAAGAATGTCAACCACACAAGCATGCAAGCATCTCTCATAGCTTCTAGTGAAAGACCTCACCTAGAAAGCAAGAGCTAGAGAGATTTCCTAAAATGACACCAATGTGGTAGATTCCAACTTGGGCTAGAGGGAATGCCTTACCTCTCACCCTATGCTTCTTTATATAGGAAAATGAGGCTCGTCTCCTTGCCACATGGCAAGCATAGAGTGATCCCACATATTACAACCAATAGGGTGTGGGAATACGCATCACCCTTCAAACCATCCAGAATACATTCACAAAGTAATACAAATTATGTGCAATGTGTGCACAGAAATGAGTGCAATGTGGGCAATACAAGGGGAAAAACGCATGGGAAAAAGTTCCCTTGGATGAATACAAGAAGTTAAATGTGAGGTGACAAGATAAGAGAGAGAGATAAGTGTAGGCGTTAACATCCTCCCATCTCTATAGGGATGTGAAAGGGGATGGGACCAAAGTGTGTCGATGAAGATGAGATGAAGGTATGTCTGGATGAAGCATAAGCCAAAGGGGACTACAATAAAGGTCTGGATGAAGCATAAGCCAAAGGGGACTACAATAAAGGTCTGTACAAGAGAGATGGTTTGTCCAAGGGGAAAAAACCCAGTGGGAAAAAAGTGCCCAAGGACATGGCAAAATGTTGTGGAAGTCATCCACCTAGATCCCAAATGAAAATGGGAAACCCTACTAGCAGCTCTAGAGTATAATGTTGATGAATCCATGCCAATGAAGAGGGTAAAATACAGGTCAAAGTGAGAGGACCACCACCTAGATACCAAACAAAAATGAAAAACTCTGGGTATTCTTCTTTATGTAGGCTAGGGTCCCAAATGAATGAAGACAAATGGGGTGCCCTAGCAAAAGCCAATGTACTACTCTCAAGTGAAAAAGATGTGGCCAATGAATGGACTATGGAGTAGAGCGACACCTTTGCAAAAGATGTGGTCATCAAGGAAAAGGTGTCCTTATGAAAAGTATTTAAAATGGTGGGTACATAGGTTGATGCGATGAGGATAAGAACATTGGATCCCATGGAGTGTTGATGGAGCCTAACCCTAGTTTCCAAATGAAAGTTCTCTCCATAGGCTATGCATAAATTTTGAGCAATTTATTAATCCTTAAGCAAAGTATTTTGTAAACTATACACCTACTAATGAGACAAGGAGAGAGAGTTCAGATTGTGCATTCTGATTATGAAAAAAAAATCTATTTTTTGAGAATTATTGTTTGTGTGTGTTTGTGTTAGAGAGAGAGAGAGAGAGAGAGAGAGAGAGAGAGAGAGAGAGTTAATTTAATGTTAGTATGTGAAGTATAAGGTGAAGTTGTGCGTGAAAGGTGTGTTGGATGTGTGTGGTTAGGTGGAGGTGTGTGAGCATGTGGTGGAGAGAGGGGTTGGTGGAAAAATTAGGGAAAGAAATGCGTGGAGTGGATAAGGGGGAAAAGGGAAAGAGATGTGGAGGGGAAAGGATTGGGCGTAGATAAGGTGGAAAGATTTTTATTTTTTTTCGTAATGTGAGATTTGTTACTTCTGCCAAGCAATGTCCTTATGGATGAGAGCTAGAAGTAAGACTCGATCATATGAGACCTTACCCCAAACACATACACGATTCACCAATTTCTCTACCCCACTGCTCGTAGGTGGAAAGATTTTTATTTATTTATTTTGGGTAAATATTCAAGTTGTAGCGATTCCTTCTGGTGAAGCCGCTGCTCCTTCTGTTGAAGCCAGTGCTCTTCTTCCTCTCATATTGTGCAGTCTAGCATGCTTCACGTCTTTGCATCTGCAGCATCCTAGCTTCACTCATTCTTCACTCAACCTGCTCTTCACTGGGGCAACTTCTTGAGGTTGGCGTCACCCACTTTCTTGGGTCTTGTTCTGATGTGAAAGCTGATGCTGACCTTCACCTCCGGTGTTCAAGTTATGGCAAATCCAAAGTTTTGACCACGTGTCCCAAACTTATGGGAAATTCCCATATTCCCCAATATGGTGTTCCAACTACTTTGCAATAGTTGATGCTTCGTTAAATTTAAACCCACAGCCAATCGCCTTCTTAGAAAGAGTGCCCAGAGGACTTCCAACTCAATCAAACATGATGGATTTATGCACCCCCAAGATAACAACAAAACTGGTGCATCAACCTCATCTACAATGCAAGAGGAGAGAATAAGAGCATCTTGGAATACCTTTGGAGCATGAAAAATGGAAACACATTAACAAAGATTTTTTTAAATGTCAAAGAGGTTATCAAGGTCATAGAGATTGCTAGGCAATATAATGGTGATATTGCATTTGACTTCCCACAAATCATAGAGATTTTGTTAAATGTCAAAGAGATTATCAAGGTCATAGAGATTGCTAGGCAATATAATGGTGATATTGCATTTGACTTCCCACAAATCATGGGATCACATGTAAGAATGGACTCCATGGAGCATAAGTATGATCCCCACTGGTGGGTCAAAGTCAAAAGCCTCCAACATTGTCTTCCCTCCTGTGGTGTTTTATTAGTGAAATCATTGTGTAGGTAGTTTGAAGTGTGTGAACGAGATTTGCCTAACTAAAGAACCATAGGGTCTCAAACACATCACATTTTAGTGGGAGCATGCTAAAGGCACCGGCCACTAGAGAGGAGTGTAACAATGCATCCAGACAACTTGTTTGACATTACTACTCAATGCCTCCAATGTGCACCGCTACATGCAATTGCTATATCTGTTATGTGATGCCATTGGAGAGAAGCATAACAATGTGTCCAGAAAGCTCCTTTGCCATTATTGCTCAATGCCTCTGATAAGCATCACTACATGTAATTGCTACATCTTTTATATGATGCCACTAGAGAGGAGTGCAACAATGCATCTAGAAATTTCCTTTGCCATGACTTCTCAACGCATTTGATATGCATCGTTACATGCAATTGCTACATCTATTATGTGATGCCATCAAATAAGATGATGAGCCGACTAATGTACACATCAGTATCCATGAACATAATGTATGGGTAGGCACGTCAAAGACACTAACTAATAGGACAAAGTAAATGGTGTTCAGTGTGTTAGAAGTAGATCGCAATGTTGAGGAAGAAAGATACAAACATGTGGGGAAAAAGAAATCGAGATGACAGTGCTAGTGTAAGAAGGTGGTTCCTAACATTTCAGTGGAGGGAACAAGAGTTAGTAAATTAAATTAGTTGGACAATTATGTTTTTGTTAAATTAGTTATGAAAATCTAGATAAGTGAAGTGTGAAACCTAAACAATTTGATTATTAGGCCTCAGAGGTCAAAGCTGTAGCCTAGAACGGACCTTTTAGGGAAAGCTTTGTCTTGGATACACTTCTAAAGCTAAAATGAGAGTGCACTTATGACTTTTTCCATGGAAGCAGGTTGCTAGGAGGACAAGGATCCATAGGTGAGACGTGCTATGTTTTCAAGATGCCTTTGATGAAAAACAGGGAGAGGGAGAGGAGACACACACAGGAGCAAACCCTAATGTATTAAGCAAACCCTAACCATAGAGGGAAGCCATCTCCCTTCTCACACAATACATAAAGCCATAATCCATAATCTACAACACACTACATATGTTGTGTCCACACACTGCTAACCCTAGCTAATGTCCACACACTATGACGAGCTGGACGCGGTCATTTATGTCTCACACATGTTACTACCTAACATGCCAGCACATAGTGTAACTAGCATAAGCTGACATCGAGCTTGAATCTCAACAGCCCCTCTCAAGCTCATGATGTACTACCATAGATGAAGATATAGATCAGCTTGGGCTATCAAAGCTCTCAACACTCCCCCTCAAGCTCATCCCATGTACTCCCAACAGAGTACGGAAGTACTCAAACTTCTCCCTGCTAAGTGGCTTTGTAAAGATGTTGGCCACCTACTCTTGAGTCTTCACAAACTGCAAATCCAGTGTACCATCCAACACTTTCTCTCTGACAAAATGATAGTGGACCTCTATATGTTTGGTCCGTGCATGAAAAATTGGATTCTTGGCCAATTGTATGATGCTCATGGTGTCACAATGAATGACAACCTTGCCATCAATAGGCTCACCCAAATCAGCCAAGAGACTCTTTAACCATACTCCTTCACATGTAGCAATGGCTGCACCCCTGTATTCAGCCTCTGTACTAGATAAAGCAATAGTAGGTTGCTTCTTATTGCTCCAACACACCACTGCACTTCCAAATGTAAAGGCATAACCACTAGTAGACCTCTTGTCATATGAGCTACCTGCCCAATCTGCATCTGTGTAGCCGTGTACATCCAAGCCTTTACCATGATCATAGATAAGACCATAATGTGCAGTGGTCTTTACATAGTGCATGATGCATCTCACTGCATCCAAATGAGGTTTTCTGGGGCTCTACATAAATTGGCTTACTAGCCCCACAGCATAACTGAGATCCGGGCGTGTGATAGTCATGTAAATAAGACTGCCAACCATCTTTCTATACATAGATGGATCATCCAACTCTTCACCATAATCAGCCCGCAGCTTCGCATTCTGCTCCAAAGGTGTACTCATTGGCTTACACCCTGTCATCCCATATTTTGCCAACATATCCAATGCATATTGGCATTGCACTGACCATGTCCCTGCATGGTCTTTGATCACTTCAATCCCAAGAAAATATCTCAATTCACCCAAGTCTTTTATATCAAACTGCCCACTCAATGCCTTCTTGACGTGCATAACATATGTAGCATTATCTCCTACGACAATCAAGTCATCCACATAGATGACAAGTAAGACAATCCCATGATCTATTTTCTTCACATAGAGTAAAGAATCTGTTGAAGAAACTTGAAATCCAAGGGAGATAAGATATTGGCTTATCTTATCACTCCAAGCACAAGGTGCTTGCTTCAAACCATATAATGCTTTCTTTAATCTGCATACATGAGTGGTGTACATATCCTTTTGGCTGTGCGATATAAATTTCCCCTTGTAAATCACCATTTAGAAATGCATTTTTCACATCCATTGGATGCATTTCCCAACCATTTGCTACAGCCATAGCAATAACTGATCTCACTGTTCCCATCTTTGCAACTGGGCTAAATCTTTCATCATAGTCCAAGCCTTGGGTTTGTGCATAACCCTTAGCTACCAACCACGCTTTATGGTGCTCAATGGAACTATCTGATTTGCATTTCACCTTATAAACCCATTTGCAACCAATGAAATTTTTGCCTTGTGGGTGGTAAGGCAACCAAATCCCAAGTTTCATTATGAACTAATGCATCCATCTCAACATCCATTGCCTTCTCCCATACATGCTTCCCAATAGCTTCTGTATAGCATGTAGGCTCCACATGCTTCACCAAAGAGGTCGTATATGCATAATGCATAGCAAAGTCATGATATGTCAACCTATCAACTAGATACTTGACCCTTTGGGATCTCCACAATGCATGCGGATCACTCTGAACACCTGTCACTCTAGCATGTGGAGGCACATATCTATCCTGCCTTGCACCTGGTGCTAGATTGAGAACTCTTGTAGCCTTTGATTTCTTAATGCTTTTTTCCTTATGCAGTGACCACTGGAGCTTTGCTTCTATTGACATCCAGCAGAAGCAATACTTTGTATTCAACTCTCTTAAAAACACACACAGAGAGCTGAAATTGTAAGTGGTGTGTGTGCTATTTTTAACTTTAAACTTCATTATTTTGATTTAATGCACACTAACTGAATTATACGTATTGCAGTTGTATTAGAAGGCTTCTAGATGCATTGGATCACTGTCCTCCTAATGTCAATCTTTTGGATTCAATAGAGCCAATAAATTTAGAGGTAGAAAGTCGTTCCCTCTACTGATGTCTATTTCATGCTATCCCTTTGAACCTATTGAATAATTTTGTTTTGTTCAGATGTTAAGAGTTTCTAACATATCTTTCCAACTGTACAGACACCACAACAAGATGATTCAAGTAGTTGCGGCGGCTGGAGAGTGCTGATCAGTGCCAAATATATACTTTCAAGCTATTTTGAGATAGGACAGCCAGACCTTGTAAGAAAAAATATTTTTTCCTGGTTTTTTCTTCTTCATAAAAATCAGCCCATTACTCTCTAGTAATCTCCTTCAATACCCAATGTCAAAGGATAACACCCAAATTAAGAAGTTCTCTGGAGAGGGCTTCCACACTTGGCAAGTCCTTTTGTCAAGTACAAGATGATGTCCAAAGGTTTTTGGGATGACCATTTCTCATTCATGCAACAACATAAGTATCAATAAAATATCCTCTTAAATCTTCCCAAAAAAGGTTATTGATCGAACTAAGGCTGAAGATATTGAAGGTGATAAGAGGGCACAAACCATCATCATGCTTCATCTTGATGAGGCTCTCATTCACCATGTGGACCAGCTTCCTGTAAAGGAGAAATGGGATGAGCTTGACAAGCTCTATGGAGCTTGACAAGCTCTATGGAGCTCGTGGTGGTAAGAATTCCAAGATTTCACTTAAAATTGAAATTTTCAACTTCGAACTTAAAGAGGGAGACGGCATTGGAGCCTTCATCTCTCACTTGAAGGACCTTATGGCTCAACTTGCATCAGTGAATGCGAGAATGGATGAAGATGATGCAGTGGCTGTTTTGCTAAAAGCAGTCAAGAAGGTGTATTACTTTGTATACGTATTCTGGTTTGTTTAAGGGGTGATAGGTATGCCCACACCATATTGGTTTAAGGGGTGATAGGTATGCCCACACCATATTGGTTGTAATATGTAGGATCACGCTATGCTTGCCATGTGGCAAGGAGATGCGCCTCATGTTTCTATATATAGAAGCATAGGGTGAGAGGTAAGGCATTCCCTCTAGCCCAAGTTGGAATCCATCACATTGGTGTCATTTTGGGAAATCTCTCTAGCTCTTGCTTCTAGGTGAGGTCTCAGGGGGTGCATTTCTAAAAAACCATATGTATCACGTGCGTTCAAGGAGCATTTAAAAAACCCCTTAACTCAAATTCCCGCCCCAATAAAACCACCCCTCTTTACTTATGAACTAGTGGATTTTGTTTTGAAGTTGAATTAAAATACCCCTCCTGTTATTATAATCCTAATAAAAATTTTCTAAGATTTAAATTAAAATACCCCTCCCTTTGATTGCACACGTGGTACATTAAATTTTTTTGGGGAGAACCCCTCGAGGGTGAGGTCTTTTACTAGAAGTTCTTGCATGTGAGGGATGCTTGCATGCTTGTGTGGTTGGCATTCTTGGTGGCTTGGGCTACTCTTGCTTGCTAGGTTGAGTCTTGAATTGGATCTATGGTCTGTGTGAGATACTTTGTGCTCATGTGATTATTGTCCTTAGTTTGCATGTGATAAGAGAGATGGGGGTGTGTTTCCTTGTGCATGGAGAGGGTGCCTATCTATGTGTGAGTTGAGGTGTACCTTTTGAACATTACATCAAATCTGGTGAGAGAATTGTAGTTTGTGCTTGTTTTATCATAGAATCCTTACATGAGTTATTTCAATTTATCCCATTCATGTTATTTCATTCTTCTCTTGCTACCTTATTTCTTTTCAATTTCATTATTGTTACCTTATCTTCTTATTATCTTCATCTAGTTACCCTTACCCCCTCTCTCCTCTTCTCTCTTACTTTCCCCCTCCACCAGTAGCAGCGGAGTGGCACTAACAGTTGGGTAGTTGCCTTCTAAGCATATTCCATCGATGCACAGACCCTCAAAGTGCTTCTCGGTTAGGCCTTAAGATTGGTCATGTTCCGGGACATGTTGGCAAGAAGACATCGTCAAATAAAGCTCTACTTCAACACTTGGAAAATGCAACAAAGGCAACAATCAACAATGTCGAGAATCAACAATTTGAAAGCTAACTCATAAGAAATCTTGGTAAATTTGCTCAATCATTGCTAATGGTGAGAAATAGGTGATTCACATGCACAATGCTAATGGTGTTTTTCAAGAATAAGGGTATTCAAATATTAGTAAATGGGATGAAAATGATCAAAGATGCAAACACCAATGAGGTCTCAAACCTCTAATCTTTTGGTGGAAACCAGATGCTATAACCAAGTGAGCCATTGAACCTCTAATCTTTTGATCTTTTAGTGGAAACTAGTCGCCTATAGCCAATTGAGCCATTGGTGCATCAACATCACAAGCAAAAGATGCTATAACCAATTAAACCATTGGTGCATGGCATGCATAAACATATCAAGAAAAAGACGTTATAACCATTAGAGCCATTGGTGGATGGCATGCAACATCAGAAGCAAACAACCAAACTTAATGAGGATGAGTGGCTATAAAGCAATACTTATCGCTAGACGGTGGCTGTAAAGCAAAGCTTGTGGTCGACAGCTATAGCAAGAGGTTCGCTAATAGCATGGCCAGCACAACAAACAAGCAAGGAATTGAGGGTGCTGCCAATAGCACGGCGAGAGCTCTAGATAGATTTCGGGGTGCTTGTGTACGTGGCACCCCCGGACCCACCCCACAGCCAGTCAACGTTCTCCCGTCACCAAAATTGGTGAGGCCGACGCTATTTTTAACGGTTGCGGATTTTAACAGCACCGATTTTAAAATTGGTGGTTTTTTAAATGACGATTGCATGTGTGGGGTCAATTCGTGTAGGTCCCTTCGCATGCTTTTGCATGCTGCCAGATTTCAAATCGTGCTGCCAGATTCTGTCCCTTCCCTCCTCTGGTTCGCACTCCCTTCTTCTTTGCTCCAAGCTTCCCTCCTTTTGCAAGATTCCCCTCATCGACTGTAGCAGATGGGCGACTGTGTTTCCTCAACAAGGAAATGTCAGAGAACATGCAAATGGCCACATCTATGCCTCTTTTGGCTGTGAATACGCCCATCTTTACCAAGCGTGGAAAAGCACCCCTCGTCGAACCTATTTTTGCTAAGCGTGGCAAAGGTAACTGTGTATTTCTATCTACACTTTTATGGCACACTCATTTCTGCTAACAATTTGAGGATAAGGACTATGCTGAATGTCTGATCAACATGCGACGGCTAGGAACCCCGAGCCGAAAACCTAAGAACCCCGAGCCAAAAATACTTAAAGGAAGACGCATGTCGCAAACCCCCAAGGGAAATAATGTAGGGCCATCCAAAACTCCAAAGACAGGTGAACGCATAAGGCCATTCCGAACTCCACCAGTCAACCAGTTCACAATCCCAGATGAAAGCATGTCCATGAGTCAAAAAAGAATCTGGTTAACATCCCGCACAAAAGATAATATTTCCCAAGCATGCATGGTGTTTCCTGTGATGATATTTCCTCACCCAAGGAGGAAAAGTGATTGTTGGAAGATGTGACATATATCATTCAAAGACACTCGCTCTCAACCCGTCTTGACAATGTGGTTGATGAGCTCATTAAATATGCACTCCATATGCAGGAGAAGCATACCTCAGAGACTAAGAACCATGTAGATGAATTTTTAGATCAGGCCCATTGTCTGCAGAAACGAAATTCTATGGAGCTTGAGAAAGAGGTGGACTTGCCTCTAGAGTAAGCCCACAAGTTGAGGGACAGTCATGAACATTTGCAAATGGACAACAATGCTACACATGGAGTATATGCAGGTGAGGGACAACCATCTGTTGGAAAAGGTAGAAAGGGTGGAAAGGCATTGGATGGTCATGGAAGAGTATCACGGGTACGGAAGGTCTCTATAATGAGCTCACCGAGCGATCCTCTCTAGGGTTAGAGCATAGCTAATCGATCATTTCAAGTTCATGGTTTTTTGTTATACTGGTCATGTGGTCTTTGGTGTCTAGGCTTTTTATCTATTGTCTCACCTCTATGGTGTGTGGATAGACCTTTTATATGCAGAACTCCAATGTCATATACCTCATAGCTGATTATGCTTGAGAGCCATGATGTACACCCTCACAGCTACCTGTATCTGGAATCTTCAATGCACGCATGGGTTCTCCACTACCTTTTCAATGGCATTATTCTTGACAAAACCAGCATCTTTCATCATCTGAATGTACCAATAGTATGGGAGAGCAACTATGGTCAATTTGTGAAGAAGCCAATCTACACGTCACCCAACCATCTTCTTGGAACTACACAAGAACTTGTAATTCAAAGTACCATGGTAAGCCTCGATCATGCCATTGGTATCAGGACCAGAATGAAGTAGAGTCCTTGTTGCACACACCCGCATGTCTGTCATGCAACATCAAGCACCATGGATCATTGCATGGGTGTAATCATTATCCATGCATAAACATTATAAAAGATAAATCACATCAAATATTTGAAAATATATGAAGTAAAGAGCAAGATATAATTAGAATCTTAGCAAGCTTGTCTTCCCAACACGTTTTGAAGTATTGTAGAAAGGCAGTCTCATCACTAAACTCTTCCATGAATGCATTTACCATATCCTTCACATCTTGCTTTGTAGCTCGATCTCAGGCTTCACATTTTCCTCTCATGTTTATAATGTTGCTCTCTTTGGCCATTATTTCACCTTTCTAATAAGATGTTTCAACACCAACATCTCCGCACATGCCATAAACACAAGTAAATTGGTTGATTGAATACAATCATGCATTTATGAGTTATCATAAGTCACATAGGTAGGAGAAGGAAAAATAAATATTGTCACCTCAAGGCATCGATCTCTCGCTCGGCATCATCAACCAAGAATGCACTTGGTTCCCATGATTTGTGGTAATTAAGCATGCGGTCCCTAAACTTTGTTAAGCACAATCTAATGGCTTCAAATGTGGCACTTGAGGCAAGGAACCAAGCAATTAGAACACCATTTTGATGAGAATCAAACACGAGAATGGTATACAAGTGGAACTCCAAAATATTTAGTTTTAGCAAACATAAAATGTAACGTATACACCTTATTAAAGATAAAAAGCACGATGCATACCTTATAATTGTTTGTACCAAATGTTGAGTCCATTGTCAATAAGTCACCATTCCCAAACTTGTCACACATCTCTCTTTGCCATGGAGTTTGAATGCCAAGAATGAAATCCTTGTTGCGATCAAGATCTTGTTCTTGGTACACAAAAGTCATAGAAGAGTTTTCTAGACACCAACGCTTGGTACTCTCTGCATCATCACCTTTTTCTTACACCTTCCATGGAGGGAGAGTCTTCCTTCCCAGAAACCATCTCTTCATCCATTTTCCGTTGATTGCATGCATCTTTCAACCCAAAGCCATACCAAAATTTGAATATTATAAAAGAGAGAGTTTTTCCACCAACCATTAAATCAAGGAGCATATATGAATCTTTGATTTAAAAAATGAGCGAGAGAGCACTTACACTATTCTCTCTACCCATGCATCTTTTTGTGGCTTTTTCAATTTACCATGTTGTCGTCGATGGTGAATGTACGTCTTGAATGATGTTGGAAAGTCAACATTTTTGGCCTCGCCTTGCACAAAGTCATCCACTCGTGACCATGGGATGGAAGCTTGCCGCAAGACCTTGTATTTTGATCTTTCATCATGAAGAAAAACCCATTGCAATGAGGATGCAAGGAAAGGACCACTAGGAGGGATTTGTGGTTGCATTTTAAAGTGAGATAAACTAAGGTTTTTAAAAAGGAGATTAGTAAGATATATTTCAAAAAGAGATTAGAAAATAAGATACATTTGAAAAAGAGATTTGATTAGCAAGGAAACTGCTTGTGAGAGCAACAAGGCTGTTGGGCGACTCAGTGAACTACTGTTGCTGGAGCCATGCCCATAGAGTAGAGCAGTGTTTTTTTTAGTTGGGATAAAAAAAGAATAATGTTTGTGTAAGCAAAAAATACTATTCTCATTTTCAAATGCTATAATTTCGAAATATATATCTCGCAAAAAAACATTGAAGAGCATTTACAATATGGTGAGCTGCACCGACTGGGCCGACTGTGCAAGTTGTACCTGGGCTGGTGAAATGGCATGGCGGGGTCCATGGTCAAGGAACGGTGAAAAACCTTTGTTGAAATAGCGTTGGGGCCCGTCCACAAGTCCAAGCTCCGGCAGCTCTCGCCGACCGCGGGCCATATCGCGATGATGGTGGGGGTGCCACATACACGGGCACCCGAAAATCTATCGGGAGCTGCCAGATTAAGTGCATCACATTAATCCACATCAAGCAAGCTCAGTTGAGGGGGGGTGAAGGTCGAAAACAGATCAAATTAGATATTTTTAAACAGCTTTCACATCAGAACAAGACCCAAGAAAGTGGGTGACGCCAACCTCAAGAAGTTGCCCCAGTGAAGAGCAGGTTGAGTGAAGAATGAGTGAAGCTAGGGTGCTGCAGATGCAAAGACGTGAAGCATGCTAGACTGCACAATATGAGAGGAAGAAGAGCACTGGCTTCAACAGAAGAAGCAGCGGCTTCACCAGAAGGAATCGCTACAACTTGAATATTTACCCAAAATAAATAAATAAAAATCTTTCCACCTACGAGCAGTGCGGTAGAGAAGTTGGTGAATCGTGTGTGTGTTTGGGGTAAGGTCTCATATGATCGACTTGTAGTAGGTGGGTGCCTTTTTCTTACACCTTCCATGGAGGAAGAGACTTCCTTCCCAGAAACCATCTCTTCATCCATTTTCCGTTGATTGCATGCATCTTTCAACCTAAATCCATACCAAAATTTGAACATTATAAAAGAGAGAGCATTTCCACCAACCATTAAATCAAGGAGCATATATGAATCTTTGATTTAAAAAATGAGCGAGAGAGCACTTACACTATTCTCTCTACCCATGCATCTTTTTGTGGCTTTTTCAATTTACCATGTTGTCGTCGATGGTGAATGTACGTCTTGAATGATGTTGGAAAGTCAACATTTTTGGCCTCGCCTTGCACAAAGTCATCCACTCGTGACCATGGGATGGAAGCTTGCCGCAAGACCTTGCATTTTGATCTTTCATCATCATGAAGAAAAACCCATTTCAATGAGGATGCAAGGAAAGGACGACTAGGAGGGATTTGTGGTTGCATTTTAAAGTGAGATAAACTATGGTTTTAGAAAAGGAGATTAGTAAGATATATTTCAAAAAGAGATTAGAAAATAAGATACATTTGAAAAAGAGATTTGATTAGCAAGGAAACTGCTTGTGAGAGCAACAAGACTGTTGGGCGACTAAGTGAACTACTGTTGCTGGAGCCATGCCCATAGAGTAGAGCAGTGTTTTTTTTAGTTGGGATAAAAAAGAATAATGTTTGTGTAAGCAAAAAATACTATTCTCATTTTCAAATGCTATAATTTCAAAATATATATCTCGCAAAAAAACATTGAAGAGCATTTACAATATGGTGAGCTGCACCGACTGGGCCGACTGTGCAAGTTGTACCTGGGGTGGTGAAATGGCATTAGCGGGGTCCATGGTCAAGGAACGATGAAAAACCTTTGTTGAAATAGCGTTGGGGCCCGTCCACAGGTCTAAGCTCCGACGGCTCCCGCCGACCGCCGCAGGCCATATCGCGATGATGGGGGTGCCACATACACGGGCACCCAAAAATCTATCGGGAGCTACCAGATTAAGTGCATCACATTAATCCACATCAAGCAAGCTCAGTTGAGGGGGGAGGTGAAGGTCGGCAACAGCTTTCACATCAGAACAAGACCCAAGAAAGTGGGTGATGCCAACCTCAAGAAGTTGCCCCAGTGAAGAGCAGGTTGAGTGAAGAATGAGTGAAGCTAGGGTGCTGCAGATGCAAAGACGTGAAGCATGCTAGACTGCACAATATGAGAGGAAGAAGAGCACTGGATTCAACACAAGGAGCAGCGGCTTCACCAGAAGGAATCGCTACAACTTGAATATTTACCCAAAATAAATAAATAAAAATCTTTCCAACTACGAGCAGTGCGGTAGAGAAATTGGTGAATCGTGTGTGTGTTTGGGGTAAGGTCTCATATGATCGACTTGTAGTAGGTGGGTGCCTTTTTCGGTTAGGAGTGGTGGGGACTTCACTAGATATGATGTGCCCTAATAGATACCATAGGTCTCCGACGCAAAAGCTGTAATGCACTTATAGGTGTGTGCACATAGGTCACTATTTTGGTCATTGCCATCTTTATGCACCCCCATGACACTATATACTTACATGTGTGTGCACGAAGGTCATTGTTTTGGTCATCGTCATCTTTACACACCCCCATCACACTACGTCTACATACTTCCATGTGTGTGTACATAGGTCACTATTTTAGTCATCACCATCTTTATGCACCCCCATCACACTTCATCTAGTCGATTGAAGTATGACAAGTAGGGAGGTGATCTAGGTTTTGAGGCGTTGACACACATATCAAGCTCTCCTAAAGACAAGACATCTACCTAATGATAAACTAATGCTACTCTAATGACAACACAATTAACATGATTAATCTAAAGTGGTTGATACCTAAGTGAACTCATGATAATGATAATGAGTGTGTGCTAATTAGATTGCACTCAAGTTAATTAGACTCCAAGATAGATTAACTTGGACGACACATAAATAAAATTGAGATAAGTGAAAGTGATACAATTTCATTGCTTGAAATGACCCCCTTTTATATAAGGAGATACACTCTTAGGCTTGTACATTAATGAGGGATAATTCACTTTGCTCATGTGGAATTTGCACTTGCTTGGCTACTCATTCTGACTCCCTATCTCTTCCTTATGCTCTATGGCACCACATTTCTCAATACCCCCCCCTTGGTGCCATTTTCTTGTGCTACTACAAGGGGGTTAGATGTGAGTTTTACAACATATTCTCGCCCCTCTCATCTATAACTTGGCTGGGTAACTCATAGGCTATTTGGCTTGGTTATTATCTAGCTCAAAGGTTATCTTAGAGACGGTCAAGTTAAGTTTTGACTCCCTCAGGGTGCTACTTTGGCTACTCTTTGGTCGAGTGTTCTTAAAACATATCAATTTGCCTACTCATTTGGTGGCTTTTACAACATATGATTTTAAGTTAGGGTAGTGGTTGGTAGTTTATGTGTTGTTGCTATTGGCTTGACTCTTGGCCCTTTGATAAGTCCTTTAATGTGTACTAGATGCACATTTCCATTTATGATTTGCACACATACGCTTGCATACTCATGTGGTTGTGGCATTTTTACAAAGACTTTTCTCTTTTGTTTCATACTCCCTCTTACATGCTCATATTGGTTACATTTTACATCTGACTTTTGACTTATGGTCACTCATATACGACTGCCTTTTTGCCTTACATGCTTATATTGGTTACATTTTACATCCACTTTTACATGCTCATATTGGTTACATTTTACATCCACTTTTACATGCTCATATTGGTTACATTTTACATCTGACTTTTGGCTTATGGTCACTTATATACGACTGCCTTTTTGCCTTACATGCTCAGATTGGTTACATTTTACATCCACTTTTGACTTATGGTCACTCATATACGACTGCCTTTTTGGCAACAAAAAGTTACAAGGATTATATGAAATTTTTTTATCAATGATGATGATGGTGTTGTGCGACTTGTGTCAATGTCATTACAGATCTTGTGGTGATGCCAAATGTTTCTGTGGAATCCCATGTTACCCAAGTGAAACTCTTCTCTTAGTTTCCATCAATGACAATCTCACTAAGGTTATATGAGATTGCTTTTTATCTAGGGCATGTGAACACTCCCTTTAAAGAGGATAAGGTTTAAAACCTTTGCCATTTTGTTTAAAGAAAAAGATATATATATATATATATATGGTTCATAGTGTTGGAGGCCGACTATGTCATCTGTAGATTTATCTTGGGTATGTGAGGTCATTGATTTGGGCAACAATTTTGAAGGAAATCCATGGGGGAACCTGTAGAAGAAAACTCCATGTAGCAGAGTGTCAAGACGATATAGATGCTTGAAGGAGAAGGTAGCTTGAATCTTGAGATGGTGGCTGTAGGTAGAAGCGCATCTTTCTAGCTAATACTTGTTGAGCTATTGAGCTCAACTAGTGCTACACAAACATTGATGACCCACCTCCTGGGTGATAGCTCGTGTACTTATACCACTGGCATGGTTCATGAGATTATGGTTGATATGCCGTGAGTGGATGACAGGCTGTGTGATAGCCACTTTGAAGTACTAGAGTTATGGCATAGTTATAGCACACCAGCTCATATAGTTAGTTCACACACTATAGACCGACCATTGTATGTCATTGTAGGAGAATACTTTTCCTTTATGTAAGTACTCTTATCTTTTAATTATATGGTTGTACAGAAGAGAAGAAGATAGAAGAAAATTCAGCCATCCATCTCTCTCTCTTGTGTCTTGCACTCTCTTGTGTGTATGTGTATGTGCTTACAAGGAACTCAAGCTCTCCCTCCTTCCTGTATTCTCTTTTTGGTATCAGAGCTCTGGTTCATGTGAGAGGTAAGGAGGCAAGCAAGAGGAAAGAATAAACAAGCAAGAAAGAGGTATATGGGTAAGAGCATCATAATCGCTTTTCCTTTCTTGTTTAAGTACAACAACCCCTCAGTAGCTCCGGGAGCTACACATCTCTGATTGAGGAGATGTCTTCATAGGATTTGAGGTTCCTATGTGATACATAGTACTTTTGATTGAAGTTTTTTGGCCAGGTTCATATTTCGGTCTCCATTCAGTCACTGTAATGTTTTTTTGACAGTTTCAAAAAGTTCTAGTAGAGAACTATCTCAGGTCAAAATTTGGTTATTGAAGTAGAGAAGTGCATTTTTGGAGTGAAGATAGTGTTTTCACATGTATTGTTGATATTGGGTGTATGTATATGTACTTTGGTCACATCTGGCGACATATAGAAATTGTCTATTTGTAGGTTTCTGATTGTTGCAAGTAAACATGTTTGACAGACTCAATCAAATTGTCAATGAGAAGCTTGACAAGAACAACTTCCATGCTTGGAAGTTCAGAATGAAAAATTTCCTAGTGGGTAAAAGATTTTGGGACTATGTCAAAGGAGATAATGAGGAGCCTCTAGAGTTGTTTGAAGTGAATGCCACTCTAGCAGGATACAAAGGCATTCAAGGACTTGAATCAGGGTGCAAGGAAAGTTATGGATTGGCTTTTGATTAGTGTCATAGACACAATGAAAGGACACATATATGATGCCAACACTCTAGTAGTTGCATTGGCAGGCATGTTTATCAATGAGTATGTTTTAAACATCAAGGGATGTGGAAACCCTTGGGTCTATTAATGTATCGATGGATGATGATCATTTGGTGAGTGTTTGTTTGAATGGGCTTTTCAAAAAATACAAGCCATTCAAGACCTCCATTGTATTCAGAGAGAATGTTCTGAACTTTTTAGACTTGGTGTCTATGTTGATCATAGAAGGGTCTCTAGGTGAGAACTCTTCTTCACAAAGCAAGAACACATCATAACATGCCTTCTACTCATTTTTAGGTAGAGGTAGAGGTAGAAGTCATGGTTGAGGCCAAGGTGGTGGCCAACAAGGAAATCAAAATTCTAGACACAACAATAATCCAATGATTCACTAAACAGCAACAATCATATGTGGGTTTAAGAGGCTAATCTAGAGGCAAGTGGAGCCAAAGAGACTGAGGTGGTTGCAAAGAAATCATAGTCAAAACAACATAGAGTGCTATTATAGTGGCTCAGGAGGTTCACCTAAAAATATGTAATTATACCATGTGAGTTCAAATCAAGGGGTTTTTCAACTCAAAATTTTAAGGTAAATTTAAAGAAATATATTTACAAAAGGGTTGTTTTAATCGGTTTTGAAAAAAACCTGTAAGCCCATATTACTCATGAAAAATTCATTGGTTGAGGGGTTTTTTAAATACCTCTTGAACGCACGTGATACATAGGGTTTCTTAGTATTCCACCCCCCGAGTATTGTGGAGAACCAGGGCACATGGCAGAGTACTACTATAAAAAGAAAAATGACATTAAAAGTGAAAAGTTACAACAAAAGGAAACTATGCATCATCTAGTAAACATAGTGGTAATTGATAGAAGTGAGCAACTATTTGTCACGCAGCACATGCTAATTTCACAAGAGACGTGTCAAAATCTCAAAATATATGGTATGTAGATTCTAGAATCTCTAACCACATGCTTAGTTCCACAGGAGAAGTGTCAAAATCTCAAGATATATGGTATGTGGATTCTAGCATCTGTAAACACATGACCAGTCATGGTGAGTGGTTTAGAGACATACAAAAAATGAAAAAACTAGGTTATGTAGAAACAAGTGATGATACTGCAGATCCCATTACATATGTTGGTAAAGTTCCATTGTCTATGTAGGATGGAAAAATGAAATACTTGGCATATGTACTTCATATTCTAAATATTACAAAGTACCTGGCTTCTATTGGACAGATGGTTGAGCAGGGTCTACAAAAGTGAAGTTTAATCCTTAGGGATTTTTTGTGGAAGACTTCAAAAATGAGTGTCGCTTGGTTGCAAAGGGTAATAGAAATGGCACAAGTTTAATTTGGATGTGAGCATGCTTGGGGTAAAGGCAACTATGTTTATGAATGGAATAGGTGTCATTGTAGATATTAAAATATGGAACAAGTGCATTGTTCATATGAATATACAACAAATAAAGTCTATGCAAGCCCAAAATATTGTTGTAGTTTTGCCAAAGTTTAAGGTTGATGATGGTATGCATAAAGTATGTGAAGCATGCCATCTTGGTGAGCATGCCAAACATGATTTCGCACATGAAAATCATGTCAGTGCAAGGCCATTAGATGTTATACATTTAGATGTATGGGGACTGACCAAGACTATAAAAAATTGTAGGTTATAGGTATTATGTTACATTCATTGATGACCACACTAGGAAAGTGTGGGTTTACTCATAAAGGAGAAAAGTTAGGTGTTTACTTACTTTCATAGATTTAAAGCCTTGGTTGAGAAGGAAAAAGGCATGCAAATAAAATGCCTGAGATGAGATGGTGGGGGAGAATATTTCTCCAATGAGTATAATTATTTCCTCAGGATGCAGAGAACCAAGAGATAGTTTACATGTAGGTATACTCCGCAAAGAAAATGGTGTTGCAGAAAGAAAAAATAGGCACATTGCATAAGTGGCACGTGCCATTATATTTGGGCAAAAGCAATAGCCACTGTTGTGTACATTATGAATAGGACACCCACTGCAACTCTTCATGGTATGATGCCTGAACAGAAGTTTATAGGCATAAGACCGGATGTGTCTCACTTGAACGTGTTTGAGTGTATTGTATATGTGCATGTTCTTGATGAAGTATGAACAAAGCTAGATTCAAAGGTGGAGAAATGCATCTTTATTTGTTATTATATGGAGTAGAAGGTTAAAGATGTTATAACCCTACAGGCTACCACTCATGAGATGCGATTAAGAAAAGATGTTGTCTTTGACAAGATGAGTAGCTAGTATGCACCAACGGTGAAGGTAATAGAAGATGTAGATGCTATACCACATGTAGAGAAGTAATCACACAAGTTCTTATTAGACCTAGAAAGTCCTCTAGTGGTGGATTCAATGTTAGTCCATGGTTAGGTAGGTTGAGGACATACGTAGGTACACATGTATCATGCAAAGGGAAGGAAAAGGTAGATCAACCTTTTGTTCGTGTGATCTATCTGAAGGTCACTCATATGTGGATGGTGATTCTAGCAGCTTTGAGTGGAGCCTTAATGAGGAGCTTGTCATTCTGTCTCTGGTTAGTCCTAGTGTAAGGAGAACCAAGGCTGTTTAGTGATCCAGGTGTACACAGGTCTACGAGGCCTAGGTACCTTGTTGACAGGTTGAGATATGATGGATATATAGTCCATCATTATGCTTAAATGGTTAAAGAAATATAGGAGTTAGAGCCCACTTGTCTCAAGCAGGGACTTGGAAATAATAAATGGGAAGATGCCATGAATGAGGAGATGGCAACATTGGATGTAAATGTAACATGAGAGTTAGTGAATTTGCCTAAGGAAAGGAAGGGGCATTGGCCTATGAGGAGACATTCAGCTAGGTTGTAAGAATGGCAACCGTGAGAGCTATCATTGTTATGGCTGCAGCAAAGGATTGGTCTTTACATCAGATGGATGTAAAGAATGCCTTCTTGCATGGTTATATGCAAGAAGAAATATACACGATGTAGCCACCATCGAGTTATGAGAGTGATGCACACCGAGATTTTGTGTGCAAGCTACGCAAAGCCTTGTATGGCTTAAACAACCAGGCACCTCGAGCATGGTCAAACATGATTGCAGAGCATCTTGTTACCATTGGATTTCAGATATCCAATGCAGATTTTTTACTTTATGTGAAAAAGATAGATAGAGAGATCATGCTATTAGTCATTTATGTGGATGACTTAATTATCATTGGTGATAGTGATACTGACATACATGAGGCTTTTGAAGCAGAAGTTTGAGATGAAGGATTCGGGTGAGCTATAGTATTTCTTCGGCATAAATGTGGTGAGATCACCTCATGGCACTTTGTTATTACAGAGAAAGTATGGCTTGGAGATGTTGCCCAACTACGATATGATAGGCTGTAAGACTATTTAAGTGTTGTTGGAGTAGAACACAAAGATTTTTGCAGATATAGGTGAGATTTCAGAGGACCCCATTACGTGCAGGTGCATAGTGGGTAGCTTGATCTACACGACCATTACTAGGCTAGAATTGAGCTATACTATTGGACTTGTGAGTTAGTTTATGCAGACCCCTAGGAAGCCACACTTGGATTTGGCTAGGTGGATTCTCAAGTACATAAAGTCCACAATTGATTATGGACTTTTCTATGAGGTTGGTATAGAGATACAACTACATGGGTACGCAAATGCTGATTGAGCTAATAATGTTGTAGATAGGAGATCTACCAGTGGTTTTATGTTCTCATTTGGGAGTGATGTTTTGTGGTGGAGCAGTAAGAAGCAACCAACAGTTGCCTTATCGAGTACAGAGGTAGAGTATAGGGATGTTGCTATGGCAGCTTGTGAGAGGTAGCTTGGTTTCTACTTGGTGATATAAGGCAGTTGTCATTTATTATATCAACATTATTAGCATACAGTTGGTGAGCAACCTTGTAAACCATGCTAGAACGAAGCACATTGAGGTGCAGTATTACTTTGTGAGGGAGAAGGTTCTAACATGTGATATAGATCTGACATATGTCACCATAGAGGATCATGTGGCTGACATCTTCACGAAGGCATTGGGAACAAAGAATCTCCCTAGGTTTAGGAGCTTACTTGGAGTATAGTGTGTGGAGTTAAGCGCGAGGGGGAGTGTTGAGATATCGAGCTCAACTAGTGCTATAATAGACATTGATGACCCACCTCGGTGATAATTTTCACACTTATACCACTAGTATGGTTGGTGATATTATTGTTGATATATCGCCAGTGTGGATGACACGCTCTGTGTGAGGACAGCCACTTTGGTGTACTAGAGTTATGGCATAGTTGTAGCACCAGCTCATATAGTCAGGTTCACACTATAGAGTGACCATTTTATGTTATTATAGGAGAGTACTTTCCCTTTATGTATGTACTCTTATCTTTTAGTTGTATGGTTGTAGAGAAGAGAAGAAGATAGAAGAGAATTCGTCCATCCATGTCTCTCTCTCTCTCTCTCTTGTGTGTGTGTGTGTGTGCGTGCTTACAAAAGGAACTCAAGCTCTCCTTCTCCTCCACATTCTCTTTCTCGTGTGGAAGAAAGGCTCCTTGGTGTTGTAGGCCAATTGTTACCAATTGTTATTGCAAGTGCTAGGGGCCACGTGGATTTTGACGTTGTATGTAGCTCATATGGCTTCTCAAGTGCTCAAATATGTGCTCGCAGTTCACATAGATTCTTCTCTTCTTAAGTGCTTAGATCTATGCTCTCCGCAATGTGTACTTAGATTTGAAGTGTTTTTTGCTTGATGCTTTTTCTCTAGTCTAAGCTTATAAAAACCAAGGTGTTTCTTGATTGAATGCTCACACTAATCCTCTATCATAAGGATGCCAACAAGGAACCATTAATTGAATGCTCCACAAGTGCTTGAACAATGTGCTTGAGCAATGAGTTAATGAAATAAGGATTAATGCAAAATAGGAAGGAATAAGAATAGAAACCAAGCTAATGAGTGAGCCTAAACACTTGCTAATGATCCAAGCCCTAATGTAAGCTATGAGAGCTAGACCTAAGCTCTGATACCATGCTGAAAATCATGGATCAAGCTCTCCTTAAGACAAGACATCTACCTAATGATAAACTAATCCTACTCTACTGATAACACAATTAACATGATTAATCTAAGTATTGAATATTGGATAATTGCATTTATTGAAGATTCATACTGCCTCGCTACCCATGCCCATAGGCTTACAATAATGCCAAGGGATTTTAACACACTCCGGTCATTGAGGTACAGACTTGATCAGACATTAGTACATGTTTTTGTTAACGATCATCGTATATGCGGGAGATCCTTATGGTCTCTCCTCTCCATCCTCGTGCAGGGCTAGTTCAGAACACCCAAGCTACTCACAATAGGGATACCCAATCGCAAACAAGGAGAAGAGTAGAAGCACAACATCTGCGGCAAGATGTTGCACATAACCACAACTGGAGGCACAATCACAATTGGAGGTAGATGCCGCACAACCACAATCAGAGGGGGATGTGAGTGAAGGTGAAAATGTTAATAAAAATCCTATAGATCTTGATGCAACCCAAGAAGATGACAGGAGACAGATCAAAATTAACGCCATAGAAGAAGACAATGGTAAAGGATTGCATGATCTGCAGAGAGCTGTGCCGGTAAGAGTGGCGTTTACAACTTGGGGGACACACGAGTTGATACTAGCATTGATTCAGAGGATTTGCGTGCTATGCAGTGTTCTAGGTTCATGGAAGTTACATACAGAGTTGTATTCAATGACACTATGGTATATGATGCATGATTGTGCTATAAGTACAAGTGGACTAATTTTTCACAAATTCTAGTTTTATTTTTTATTTGTTGTTCCCTTTAGGTATGTTTTGTCACTTCTACTAGAAGAGGTAAAAAATTGTACCTATGTCATTGATCCTCTCATATCATCCCACTTGCAAAATAACCAGACATAATTTTTGCATCTCATGGGCTACTTCCAAACTATCAACCTTGATCTGGTAAGAATAATTGTCACACAACTTATCATGAAGAGTGAGTCTCATGTTAAATTATAGATTGACATATATTAGGCAATTTGTATGTGTTTTTTTTATAACACATGTCTTGCTTTTCTGTTCAGCAACCATTGGAGTTTTCTTCTTTATGATATTAGCCAAAATACATGTTATTTTGCAAACTCTATTCAAGGGCATCATGGTTGCATTAGAGAGTAAGTGCTATTGACATTTCCCTCTTCCACAAGTATATAGATTTAAGTAGGATAAACTAATGTGCTTGTTTTTTTTACCCCTCAGATATACTCGAAAGTTTGCAAGTGTATTGGAACATCTACTATTGGAGCCAAATATTATTCAAAATATGAAAAATCAAAAGATAAGGGTGCGGGTCTAGCCTGCCAATGTCAACTTTGGATGGAGGACGTGCTTGAATGCATTTCTTTTGTTAAAAAGGCTATTTCATATACCTGATGTAAGTGATGTTTATAACATACATCTCCATCATCTAACATAGCTATGAGTTTTTTGACAAAACATTTCCCTTTGTGTATAGGAACTTCATATGCACAATTATAATATGTTAGACGTAAAATAATTTAGGACTAGAGCTGTACAAAAAATTATTGTTGATGTCCATGATCGTGTAGAAGAAGAGATCAGATGGGCAGATGAATTTGCAAGGGAGGCTCAACAACAAGAGTGTCAGTGAGAGTTGCAATACCAGAGAGAAGCTAAATTGCACCAACAAGCTATCGAAGAATATGACAAGTTAACAGAAGAGATGGAGGAATGGGTAGCATCTAGGAGAGAGGTTGAGATAGAGGCCTAGAGGGAATTACAAGAAATACTGAGATAGAGGCCTTGATGGAATTACAAGAAAGACTGTGAGAGTTGCAATACCAGAGAGAAGCTAAATTGCACCAACAAGCTATCGAAGAATATGACAAGTTAACAAGAGAGATGGAGGAATGGGTAGCATCTAGGAGAGAGGTTGAGATAGAGGCCTAGAGGGAATTACAAGAAAGAGTGAGATAGAGGCCTAGAGGAAATTACAAGAAAGACTGTGGGCAGACATGGAAAGAGCACAAGAGAGCCTTCATCAAAGGCCACCCCAATCACATTCACGTTCTCAATCACAAACACAATCTACACCTTGCTGCCATTCCTCACAATCTTCTTCTTGTCATCATCAAACATCTCACCATCCATCACAGTTGTAACATGAACATTAATTTTGTACGAGACTCGACACTATTTTGTAAGAAGAAAAATCTTTTATATATCAAATTTCTTTTGGAGTTACAATGCTTTGATTGTCATCATTTAACAACTAATCAAGTGAATAGTATGAGAGATAGAGTCTTTGCAGAAAGTCATTTTTTGGAAAAGAAATGGTATTAGTCGTATCTTACAAAATGGTATTAGTGGTATCTTACAAAATGGTTTGTACAACATACTAAATGGTGAATGTAAATGTTAAACGGTTTACCTTTCTTTTATCCATTGTAAATGCATAATATTTTAGCAATTGTTCAATCTCCTCATATATAAGGTCTTCTCTAATTTGTGAAAGAGATGTTTTAGATAGTGTGTTTAATATTGTAAGCAATTGTCCTTCCAAATATATCTCCATTACTAAGGGTGTATTCTCAGGAGATAAGACTCCAAATCTTGATCTAATGGAACAAGTTTGCCATTAACATGATGATATCTGGTGTAGTGAAAAGTTGCAACAAATTTTTGAGAGCTACTAATGTACTTGCAAATTATTTACTTCTTCTCCAAAATAGAAATGATGCCTTCTGTTTTTCTGTTGTCCCAAACAATCGTCCAAAAAGTTGCAACAAATTTTTGAGAGCTACTAATGTACTTGCAAATTATTGACTTCTTCTCCAAAATAGAAATGATGCCTTCTGTTTTTCTGTTGTCCCAAACAATCGTCCAAAAAGTCCAATGCCTTATTTGACTTGTGAATAAACATTGTTGAAGTAATTCTAATTTCTTCATCAAAGAAAAAGTCAACAAATACTTAAATAGGCATAAAAATAGTTAGCCTAACATTCTTTGTTGCAACAACAGATGCCTTAAAAGACTTTTGTATATCCTGATACAACCTGATCCTGTAACTTTCACTAGTTTGTGTAGTTGGCAATGGACAATCTTTGCTATCAAAAGATGGGAGGGATAATGGAGTTAAACGACCCCATCCAAAAGATGTGTTTGGGTCAAAGTATTACACAACATAGAAAAATATGCCATGTTCTACAAGATCTCTATGAGTTCTTCCTTTGTAAATTTGTTCTCCTGCATATGCGTGGAAAGCATCAAAAATCCCACTTATACTCTCCACTGGTTGCTAGTCTATGCTATTGGATGGATAAATATCAGCATAATACCAAAATATTAGACACTTTTAAAACAACAATTAAAGAAATAACATAAAGAAGCTCTGACTGTGTGGGTAAAAACCTATCAATAAAGGGCTTTATAAAAAGCCATCATTGTTGAGATACATAGTGTTTCTTAGATACTCTTGTATGAGGTCTTTGGGCCATCGCTTGGGTCTCTACAGGGTGGTGCCCAACTTTTATATTTTTTATCTTCTAAAAATCAAACAAGATTATAATAATCACTATGTAGTTACATTTGTGAGGCTAGATAATAGATAGAGATGGTTTCACCAAAGTGGTAGTGTGTAGAGACTAGGGTCATATCCCAAGGCATGCTTTTTACTACATCTTAGTTTACCTTAATATTACCCTTATCTAAATATTTCCTCATTGATTGATTAGGTGTTTACATTATGCTTAAGTTTTAATTATGTTCTACAAGAACACCTCACTTGTTGCACCATGTTGCCTTGCAAACCTTCCAAGTCCTCTGACATTTCCAATGCTAACTTGCATTCAGCATACAACCTCTTGCAGCTTCATCGACATATTTTGAGGAAGGAATATACATTAGGAAGGGGGACATGTTAACCCTTTTCGGAGACCTCTATGGCCTCGATGCTTGTCACCGAGTCATTTTCCCCACCTTTGGGCCACAGGTGCCGGAATGTGTGGAATTCACTTGAAAATCATGTTTTGTATATTTTGCGTGTGTGTTTGCCACTTGTATATTAAAGAAACACCATGGGATTTTAGGTGGAGTGTGCTAGATTTAGAATAGGTGTTTACATCAGCTAGAGTGGCCAAATGAGCCTAAGGAGCTAGCCACCCAAAATTGTGAACCCTAGAAGTAACCTACAAAACTTAAAATGCAACTCTCACGACTCATCCTTTTATGCTAGCTCAATAGAGTGCTCTTCTTCTCTATCTACTATATTCTTATGCTATTGTTTGCTCGCTTGTGTGTGCTTGCCTTCTTGCATGTGAGAGAGTAAGTCATGAGAAGGATTGAGCTTCCTTTAAAGTGCAATGGTGGCAGAGTGGAGCATTGGAGTGTGGTTGCATGACGGCAACAACGTCTCCTATGAAAATATCGAGCACAAGTATTCATGAGGTGACTCGTGAGCGAAACACCTTGCCCATGCAATTGTGAGCTAGGTCATGGGACATTAGCTTCTCGATTGAGCTCTTTTATTCTCCCAAGTGTGGTTGGAAAAAGCTACACGGCATTGGTTTGTTTTTGCACTCTTTTACTACAACACGTCAGGGGCACAACAGTGTTTTCTATAGCAGTGTTTCAATAGCGTTTTTTTTGTCGAGATGTTGGGGATTCCAATTGCTGCTCCACAGCAAAATTTTTCTACCCAACTACGAAATATCACTGCTGGGGGGTAGTGCTGTTAACACAGCGAAATTTTGCTGCTCCACAATAATTATAGCAATGAAATTTTACTGCTATACTGTGATTTTTGCTTAATAGAAAAATTATGCTGCTATTTTTGCTACATGAAATTTCAGAGAGTTGTTGGATGCTGAATTCTAAAAATACATGTCACATACACACAGAAAATGAGATATAGTTTTTTAAAAACATCCATTAAAACCCTTGGAGCCATGTTTGGAGCAAAAACAAAAGGTAGTTGAAAACTTTTGAGAAGCTAAACAATGTCAAGATCATGAATCTATCCCATCTTGTAATAAATCCATATGTGTTGCTTCATCAATGTCTATATCTAATGAAGCTCAATGAAAAGATGAGGTTCCATATCAATATCAATATCACTATCACGATCCATTGAAGCATTATCACGATTTTGATCACATTTGGTAGAGGTTCCAAGCTAGGTAGGAATGACAAGAGTCTTATTTGCTGTTTTGAAAGCTCTTCTCTCATCCTTTCATCTTTTGATTGCATCCTTGTATCTCCCAATCCACTTCTCCATGATGAGACTATTTAGAATGCAGAATGTATTCACCTTGTGGTGTAATGCTTCATCCTCTCTTTGTTGCCTTCCTTTTCCCCCCTGAGGCACGTTAGTGAGTAGTTGGTCATCCTCCTCATTGCCCTACAATCGTGGCATGGAAGGATCTATGCGAGATAGATGTTTTGAGATATACACAAGAGACTCTTACATCAACCATCCCTCTAATGGCATGCTTGCTTCTAGCATTGCTCTTTGTCCTTTAAGGTTTTTATGAAACTTTCAAGAAAAAACATCCATTGAACATGAACAACACCACACAACGCCACTTCATCAACAAAATGCACCACAAGATGCAATTGGCTAGTGAGAATTGTTGTAGGAAAGTTTTCCTCGATCATACACACTGCCTCAATAGCATTGAGAGACGAGCCGTCTCAATGGATGTAGGAACTATTTCCTTTAAGGATATGTACCTACATACAAAGCAATTATGTGTACTATTTACCAATACATAACTTGTGAGCACATGATGAGAATTCCAAATAAGCAATATAACGTAGTGAATTGAAGAGAGAAGATGCATACCTCACCAAGCTTCCCATTTTGTAAATGGCCTCTCTCACCTTCTTGTCTCCACAACCAACTATAGTTATTGGAAGAATAAACTATGCATAGAAAAAAATTGGAAGTTAGTATATGAGCTTACAAATTATGTACCACAAAGAGAAAACGAATAAGCAAATATTTATATGCCTCTAATGTATTCTGCCAAATCATGTGTCTTAAGGACATATAATTGTTCCTCTCCTTTCTTTTTGGCCTTTATAAAGGCACCCTTCAATGAATGCATTACTCCCGTTGGTGTACAAAAAAAGAGGCAATCACACTTTTCACCTTATTGTGCTCCCTCTTGGTTAATACCCATGGTGCCTTTGGTTGGACTATTTTTTCAGTGTCACTTTCAATTGGACATGTACTTTGAAGGCATCCAATGTTTTGTAAGTCATCCCTTGCACCCTTTGTATCTCTTTTACCAATTAAATGGTTCCAAATATTTGTTGCCACATTCTTGAAGATATGCATGGGATCTAAAAGATGATTTATCTTCATGTCACACCAATATGGAAGTCGAAAGAAGATTGAGAGCCTAGACATCCCATTTGGTGGTGGATTGGGAGGCTTCTCCATGCCTCAAACCAATATCTACCTCTCATCACAACTGGTGAGACATCATGAGGCACATACTTGGGATGCGAAGGAGGGAGAAATCGATGATGTTTGTCATACACCACCTTCTTAACTATACAGGGTCTTTCCGAAACAAGTGATGGTTTACAAATCGGACATGCATGGTGTCCGGAGGTTGCCATGTTGAAATTTGAGCATAATGATGAGCTATGGTGGATCATACACTAGAATCAACATCATTAACAAAGTGATTAGTAAATGATTAAGATGTAATTAGTGAATAATTAGCAAATAGATTAATGTAGGCATGGATACTCAAAAACCAGCAAATTCTCATTAGGGCTATGCCTCAATTTATAGAGTTTACATCAAGCATCTAATCCCATTGATTTCTCCATGATTCACTCCCAAAATATCTCCACCTCTTGCCTGATTCTCTCCACCTCTTCTCTTTTCCCTGAATATCTCCCAAAATAACTCCACACTCCTAAATTCTCTCATGCTACCCATTATTCTCTCCCAGTAGATTCTTCTCACCTTTTCACAGGTTCTTTCACAATTACATCTCCTCTTTTACAGCCTCTAACCAAGAGCTTGTTCCCACACACACCCTATTCACTTGTATATTTCAACACCTCCCCTCAAGTGAATAATCCTAGCACACCTAGACCCTATACCAAGTTTGCCTCCCCTTACTTGATAGTCCGTGACTAGTGCCTCAAGTCCCTAAACTCCAGAGTCCTTGACACTCTCTCTCTCTATGTGTCCAAGGCTACTATAAGTGCCTGCGACCTTGACTAAAGTGCTCACACATACATCTACCACATGGCCTACATCATCGGTGGCTCAGAGGTGGTTTTACTTTATTGGGGCAGGTTACATTGGGTTGTGGGGTCTCTCTCTCTCTCTCTCTCTCAGAAAAGATGATCCGACTCCACTTCCTTTGGAGCCTCCATAAAGTTTGCCGATGTCGTTCCTTCTTCACTGGGTTTGCTGTAGCAGTCTCTCGTCGCCATGTGTCCTGGCTTTCCACATTTGTAGCAAGTGAAGGTCCTCCCTCCTACTCTGCCTCTTCCTCGTCCTCGTCCTCGAGAGAATCTTCCTCGGGTGAAGAATGCTTTTTCCTCTCCTACTGTTGAGTCGAGCCCTTTCTTCTCTTTGCCTCTTCTCTCTTACTCTAGTAGAGCTGCTTCTATCTCGTGTATCTTCAATTCAGGTACATTCTTTAGTGTTGCTACAATGTTTTCATAATCTCCTTTGTCCACACTCTTCAGAAGTACAGCTAATGCTTCATCATCTTCTACCTTTTTGCCAATAGCTGCCAGTTGTTGCTTAATGCTTTTATATTTGTTCAAGTGTGTGATTAAAGGTTCACTTTCCTTCATGTCCAATTTGTAGAATTGCATTAACAGATTTATCTTGGAACTTTTTGCTTGTGTACCAAATAATTTATTGAGTTCATCCCATGCATCTTTTGCCCACTGTATCCCTGTGATATGATGAATGATTTCATCATTTAAACTGAGTGCAATAAGTCCCAATGATTTTTCATTCCTGCTCTTCCACTCATTTTCCCCTCTCTCTGGGCATTCATCTCTCCCTTCAACTAATCCCCACAGATTTTTCCTCATCAGTAAATACATGGTTTTTGTCTGCCATGTATAAAACTGTTCCCCATTAAATTTGGCTATTTCCTGTGCTGAACTCATGGTGATGTGAAGGGGGTCTTACCTCTTGATCTAATTTCAAGATTCAAGGGCAGTGTCTACCCTTTTACAACTCAATCTGGTGTTTAATAGATGATTACAACAATTTTATCAGCATAAAATCACCAAAAATTACACTAAATTAAGGGTAACCAATTTGTGCGGGATGGTTGGAGTATCAAACCAACTCCGATTTGCAATCTGAAGCTTTAGGGATCTGTATCAGATACCTAATGGTTAATTTGAACCCTCAATTGCACCAAAATATAGTGATTAGCATTGATTAATCACTGATTAGCAAATTAATGCTCTGTTTTGTGTGCAGAAAACAGAGTATGCGGGGAGTCCAGATCTGGTGCCTTCCACTTCAAATGAGCTCAAATGCTTTCTAATGCATCAATAGCAATGAGTCTAGTAGAGGATTAAGCCAAGAAACACAAGATTTGACCAAATATTGAAAGCTTAATCTCTGTTTTACCAAAGTCACCTGCAGATTTGATGAAGAGCTTGGATCTCACTGTAGACTTGATGAAACTCAATTTTGTCTTCACCAGCTTGTAGAGCATGCTTCATTACCCCTTGGGCTAAGAGAAATTAGAAGGATTTGACTTGATGAAGTAGCAATGGCAAAATCTGCAGAGAAAAAAGGCACCGGTAGAAAACGCAAAATCTCCTTCGTTACTTGGCGGTTTGCTGCACCGTTTCGATGGGCTTGTAGCCAGGGGTGTTAGCTAGCTTGTGTTAGAAGCACAAGACCTAATTCTATGTGTGCAAGGTGCTAGAGATCCTCCACTAGCTGGGAGTGAAGGGGAGAAGTGAAAACTCACTAAAAATTTGATTTTTTGCTAATCATCTATTAATCCTAATTAATTAACTAATGGGCTCATAAACCTAATTGATTCTAGGCATGGCTCTGATACCATGTTGAAATTTGAGCATAATGATGAGCTATGGTGGATCATACACTAGAATCAACATCATTAACAAAGTGATTAGCAAATGATTAAGACATAATTAGTGAATAATTAGCAAATAGATTAATGTAGGCATGGATACTCAAAAACCAGCAAATTCTCATTAGGGCTATGCCTCAATTTATAGAGTTTACATCAAGCATCTAATCCCATTGATTTCTCCATGATTCACTCCCAAAATATCTCCACCTCTTGCCTGATTCTCTCCACCTCTTCTCTTTTCCCTGAATATCTCCCAGAATAACTCCACACTCCTAAATTCTCTCATGCTACCCATTATTCTCTCCCAGTAGATTCTTCTCACCTTTTCACAGGTTCTTTCACAATTACATCTCCTCTTTTACAGCCTCTAACCAAGAGCTTGTTCCCACACACACCCTATTCACTTGTATATTTCAATATGCCAAACCTATTTTAAAATTGAAATGATTGAGATAGAGATATAAAATTAAAGTTTAAAGGCTAAAGCCTTATGTATATAAGGTTCAAGTAGGTATCTGAGCATTGCGGTAACCCGGGATAGTCATGCATCATTCGAAGAAAAACTCATTTCACCTCCATGTCACGCCTATTTATTGGCCTTGAAACGTCATGTACTTTGATACCTCGCCATAGTGTCTCAAGCTCCTCAATCAAAGGCTCGAGGTACACATCCATGTTTGTCACACCTGATACTTTCCTGGTACAAGGAGAGAAAGCATGATATGACCTTTCTTGATTGCCACCCATGGAGGGAGGTTGTAATTCACCAATACAATAGGTTAAGTAGACCATGATGTGAACTTGAAGCCAAATGGGTTAACACCATCCATGCCCAAGCCGAGGTGTAAGTGATGGGGCTCATCTTTAAACTCTAGCCATTAATGCTCCACATGTTACCATGCCAGTGAATTAGCTATGATCCTCATGATGCCATCGGGCAAGCGATGAGTAGCATGCCACGTTAGGAGTTCCATAATCCCCTTTACAACGCGTGTTGGATGCGAGGAATGATAGGGAAGTGTCTCAAAACCTTTGGGAAAAATTTATCTCCTTGAAAATCATCCCTATAGCGGCTCTCCCCACATTGTAGACATTATGTTGCATCTTTATTAACCCCTCTAAATAGCATGCAATCATTGGGACATGCATGTATTTTTGTGTAATATATACCTAGCATAGAGATCATATTATGACACCCATCTCGTGAGTTCGATAATAGATTTTGAGGGGGAAGAATCTTCTTGAGAAGCCTACAACATAGGGTAATAAATCATATGTCAAAATATTAGAGCATATAGAACATGAAATAATTTCTATTTTTGAGAGAGTAGAATGAGGCGGTCTTACCGTCGAAGAAGACTTGTGACACTTGCATCAGTCCATCCATAAGTTGTTTGCAAGTTCAATAGCTCCAAGTTATCTTGCAATGTGGAGTACAAACATCCCTCATGGAAAGTGGTGCTTGCCATTAGGATTTTTTTAGACCTAGAGGGCCTCTTGGATTAACTTTTGATTAGGAATGGACCAATGGAAAGAGGGCTGGGTGCACATTTTTGACTTCTTTGACCCTAGGGAGCCTAGGCCTTGGTTTGCTAGTGAGGCCTAATTACTACTCTTGTCCCCCTACCTCTTGGGCCCAAACTTAGAGGTCCCCCCACCTAGAATCGCGCAGATTAAAAACCCTAAAAATTGAAAATTTTTAATTTTTTTCTCAAAAGTGTGTTTTTCCTCTCAAACTTTCCCCCAACATACTCTAGGCTTGGAAAGCTCATTTTGAACCTCTTTCTTCCTCTTCTAAGCTCTCCATTGCTGCAAAAACTCCATCCCTCTCAAGCTCTCCCTCCTTCTCAAGCTCCCTCCCTCTCAATCTCCCTCTCTCTCTCTCTCTCAAGCTCCCTCCCTCTCCATTGCTGCAGAAACTCTATCCCTATTTAGTCTACTCTAGGTTCAGGAAGCCTATTCTCAAACTCTAACCCTCTTTTAAGCTTTCCTTTGCTGCTGAAAACCCTGAACTTTCTCTCCTCTCCACTCTTCTGTTGTAAAACAAGATTTTCTTTTCCCTTCTTCTCTTTTCTTACCACCATGGCCTCTTCCAGTAATGTGAGAAGACCTAGGGAGAAGGTGGAAGAGCTTGTGCTGCATAACACAAGAGATGAGAATGGAGTTTGGGCTCCAACAAGATTCAGGGTTGGGGCTTGGGTCTATAGGCAGCCAAGCTCTAAGGGACCACATCAAGTGCGTGAACTGGGGAATATGCTACATCAAGGGGCGGCGACAAGGCTTCAAGTATACTAAGAAGGAAGGACTGGTTTCCATAGTGCAACATGTGTATACCCTTGGAGACCGGTACATTCAAGGCCAACAACCAAGGTTTCCTTTAAATTGTCAGTGTAACATAAACATAGCTTTAACAACATGCTAATATTGGATTTTTTGTTTCAAATTTTCTTATGATTCTCCATTTTCTTATGTCTCTCTGGCAGATATTTTCCCCTCTAATTATGTTGAGGAACAACCACTCCAAAGCCTCATTGGAGTTTTCTATGCTATGCATGCATCCATTGGAGAGGCAATGTCTATATCTCAAAGCCCAAGTGATCTTGTACAGAACAATATCTTTTTCTTTTCTCACGCATATTTTGTAGATAAAAAACTAGGTTTATTTGGCAAGCTAGAAGAGATCCCCAACCCCCCTCTTAACAATCTTGAATGGCCCAAACCTGATGCTTGGACCATCTTATGCTTAAAGTTTAAGATGGTAAGTGATATCAAGACATCACTCAAGTTTTCAAAGGCATCTAGGTCTGTAGGGCTAAATTGGTTTTGTCCTTTTCCCGGATCATTCGTTCAGTATCCATTTCCTCAAATCTTCTTGTTGTAGTTTCTTGTGCTCTCTTGGCAGTGGCTTCCCTTTGTTGTTCCGCCTGAGTAATCTGATTGAGCTGTTGTGCCACCAATCTTTGTGTGTCCTATAACTGTAATGTCAGTTGTGATATGGTCTCTTGACTCCTTTGTGCCTCTTCTTGGTTGGTGGTGCTGATGGTTTTGTTAGGGGCCTTGATCTTTTTTGCATGCACTTTGTTTGCCTGTTCTCTTTCTTGTTGCATACCTTGCACTCTTTCTTGTTCTGCCTTGAGTTTGGTTGTTAGTAGCTCTATTTGTTGTTGAAGCATATCTTCATTATTCTTTGCGCTGCCTTGATACTCCATGATTTTCATGGCATGCATAGTTGTGAGGCTCTGTGTTTGGACGATCATTTTTTGAAGCTGGTCTTTTACTTGCTCGAGCCTTGCATTTAAGTTAGCATTTTCATTGATCTTCTGTACAGTTGTGTGACTTAACATAAAATTATTACCTTCCAAGGCATTGTATCTGCTTTCCTATTGTTCTGCAGCCTTTAAGCTCCTAATATCACTTCTTTGTGAGTTTGTTTTGTTGTCACCAGAGTTGCTTTTACGCTTTGTACTTGTTCATTGGCATATTTCAGCTACTTCCATAGGTTAGCATTCCTGTCATGTAACATGTGCATTGTCAATAGGTGGCAATGCCACACTTTTTGCTCTTGTTCCCAATTTGTACTAGTCTCAGCATCCATTTTTGTAAGTGGATCATGAAGGAGTGCCTCTAAGCCTTCAATGGTTTCTTGGATGAAGCTTTGAGAATCCATGTCTTTGAAGGATTCAAGCTGTGGCAGTTGCTCCTTATCATCCAACCTACTCCTTTTGATTGGACTTAAAGGATCTGGCGAAAGCGTTGTCTCTTACTAGACTCTGGGGTAGCCTCTAGTTGCTCCTTATCATCCAACCTACTCCTTTTGATTGGACTTAAAGGATCTGGCGAAAGCGTTGTCTCTTACTAGACTCTGGGGTAGCCTCTAGTTCTTGTGTTGTGATTGGTACTTCCTCGACTACTTGTCCCTCCACAGCTTGGTCCTTCTTTGCTTGTTCCTCAGCTACCTCAGTTGGTGTATATGTTAGGCGTGAATCCTTGAAAGAGGAGAGAGGCCTTTGAAGATGAGGTGTGCGGCGGGGCTCGTTGGAGGGGTGAGCTATTGTTGTTGTTCCTGCACAGTGGGGCTTAGTAGCTTTTCCTGCAGGGCCTCTTGGTATATTCTGATTTTAGATGCCATTGTTGCTTCCAGTTTTGGTGACTCTGCTGTGACATTTACAATTATCCCTCTCATCTTTTTGTCTATCTTCTTCTGTTAGTTCATTTTTATTGTCTTTATGAGCTCCTGTGTTTCCATTAACACTGCTTGACCCTCTTCTATCCTTCTAGTAGCGTCTTTAGGTTGGTCGGGTATTATAGCTAGCTGTAGGCTCTCCTCTACTTCTGTCTCTTTTAAAGGCCTCTTTGCTACATGGTTAAGTACCTGATTAGGAGGTAAGGATTACTTATCTTTGATTGATGGGCCTTTAGGTAATTCTCCATCTCCTTATGCATCTCCTTATGCATATAAAGGCCCGGTCCTCCTCCTTCTCCTCATAAGCTTTAGCTATCCTGTTTAAGCCCACCTTGTTGTACCTATCAGCAATCGGCTTTATTTGCATCATTAATGACATTGATTTGTATGCTTTTTGGTGGCTTCATCTATGATGTTTTCATATTTTGCTCCATTTGAGTTGTAAGAATCTCTCTTTAGCATTTCTTTATGATTGGCATTGTATCAAGGGTGTGCCTGTGTGCCTTCACTATAGCTGAGAGCTGTAAAGAGAGTCTCCAATTAAATCTTTTGTGATGAGTAGCTCTTCTATAGTGCCATCCGCCTTTGTAATCCTCCCTCTTTTTGTCTACTTGTTGTATGTCCTTAGGTACTCGACGTAGAGGTCGGTGTCAAGTCCTCGTGGTAGTACCTCTACCATTCTGTCGAGGTCGACTCTGTTGAGCTTAGCTTTGACTTCAGCATCCTCTAATAGATGGAGGCACTCTTTGCTGTGGCATTGGAGAGTTACCTTTCCATGTGGTTGGTGATGTCCTTCTTGATGAGGGTTCCCTGGAGTGATTGGGCATAAGGGCCCAAGAAGTTGGTCTTTAATTTGCTGGCAGTGTGTAGTCATTGACAGGTTGGTGACCCTGTAGCATTGCCTGCTTGTGTTGTTGATGGTTTTTCTCGTGCCTCAGATTCTCAAACCAACATCTGTATCATCATATATAGTCAGTCGAATGAAAGGTGGGAGGTTACCTTTTTTTCTCTCTTTTTTTCTTTTTTTTTCCTTTAAAAAAAAATGTTAGTGTTAGTATGTTAATCATGACGTGAATGGGTGGGTTGTGAAGTGTCAAGTCGTGAATGGTCAGAACATGAAAGAGCAGATGTGAAAGTCTAGGACGTGAATGATGAAGACATGAAAGAACAAGACGTGAAAGAACAAGACGTGAAAGATATGACATGAATTGTCATGACGTGAAAGATATGACATGAAAGTCTAAGACATGAAAGTCCAGGACGTGAATTAGCAGATGTGAAGGTCCAGGACGTGAAAGTCTAGACGTGAAGGTTCAAGACGTGACTTAGCAGATGTGAAGGTCCAGGACGTGAAAGTCTAAGATGTGAATCATAAAGTCATGAAACTGCAAACGTGAATCTGCTATCAGAGATTTTATTCATTGTGTGCACATGTTCAGGATGGAGTGTTTCATTTTATTGAAACACTTCATTTATTGAATGCATTCAATTGATTTATATGCATTAATTGGCAAGCATTCAAGCATTCAATCAATTGACTCGAAAAATATTTTTTTAAGACTTACACAATCCATTGACATTATCATGAACAAAAGATAAAAACAAGGAAAGCAAAGAAAAAGAAAAATCAAAGAGTTAAGCTTGCACCTCGATGAGCTTGGGTAGGCGGTTGAAGGAAGTTGGAAGCAAGCACGTGATGCATGAAGAGCGATCGAAGAAGAAGAGACGAAATCACACAAGGCAAAGTGACGAAAAGAACACGAAAAATTTGATTTTATAGCATAGCCATCGAACAGGGTGGATATGTTTAATGAAGGAGCCACGTGTCATTTTATAATTGGTTGTTGTAATTCTTACCATTTCACAGCGTGAATTTCTTCGAACTCTTTCACGATGTGAAACACCAAAGAATGGTTCATAGCGTGAACGACTGTAGGGTGGTTCATGACGTGAACCATTTTCCTGTAGTTTCACGTGGAGTTTATAAGATCAAATTTTTATCATTCGTACTCAAACACTCACACATGCATATGATGATGCATTGCTTACCTTGTCCCTTTTATTTTTACCATGGTTCATCTTGGCACTTTTGGGCATTTGCTGATGTAGTCTTTTTAATTCTATTTGGGAGCTTCTTATTGTTCCTTCCACCCAACTAAATATTTTTGTTGCTGTGTCTGGTTGTGTATGGCTTCCATTTGGAACACCTTTACCTCTACCTTCACCTATCTTGTTCCATTCTATATTCAGAGTAGGTATGGTTGTTGCCATGGTCATTTTCAACTCAGTTGGCTAAATTTTCTTTATCCTCCACACAAGAGCAGGTGTGGTGTTGGCTCTATTGGGGAGTTGATGCTGCAAGCTCTCACATTTCTTTGCATATTGATTTGAACCTGTTGTGGTTTTGGCCATGGGCTTTGGTTTGGGTACCCATATTGCTGTATTTCCTTGATAGTAGCCTTGTGCTCGCAATAGCTCCTTTCGGACCCATTGCCACAATAATCATGGGCCTTTACAAGTGCTTGGAGTTCTGCCACTTAGTAGGTGCTGGCAATGGTCGACTTTTGAATTGTGTTTGTTTCTGAATACATTCATTACTCATTGTCTCCTTTTTTTCCGGTTGATTCTTGAGCACCCATTTATGTGTGCCCTTGTATGTTGGGTATCGTGTAGGCAAATTCAACACAATGGGTGCAGATTCTGTTTTCCTAGGTATTGCCTATGTAGTGACTTGTTTCCCTTGATTTGCCAAGTTCCATAATGGTATGGACATGACCTTCTCACCGATGCTCAGCGATGTTGTTATTTCTTTCCATTGGATATTGCACTTGTTAGCACAGATCCAAGATTGTCCTAGGATCATCTCTTCTTCCATTGTACTCTGCAGGCATCAAAAACACCTTTCCGACCAAGGGATTATTACTGATGGAAATATGATTTTAACATTTAAATACCCTTCTACCTTTGTGGTTGTTAGGTGCATACTACAAACTTGTGCATCTGTGTGTTTAAGGTGTGGTCTCCCTAAGGCTATCCAAGTATCATATGAGAGTAAGTTGTGGCAGGACCCTGTATCTATTAATGCAACACTTGTTGCAATGCCCTTAGCTGTTGTGAGTCCCAACTTGAGTCATGATGGCTCAATGTTTAGATCCCCTTTGTCCACCACCACAAGGGTTATAGATGCCATGTTAACATGAATCAGGTCTTTCTGCATTTTACCTTTGACTTGCCTAGCCTTAGCTTCGTCTTGCACTTGCTGGATTTTTTCCTTTGCCAACTGTTTTTGTTGTTTTAAGAGGTGTTCTTGCAAGAGCATCTCTTGGGTTAATGGCCCAAAATATTTTTTCAATTTACTCCCATTGACATAGCCTTCCATTTGGATGCCATCAATTGTTTCTATTCAGACAGACCCTTGAGGTGTGATTTTCGATACTCGAAATGGTCCCAGGCCTTGGTATTTAAGTTTCTTTTTCCTGGCATTTCCCACACCATACATGAGGACAAGGTCCCTCGTTTTTAGTTCTTTTTGCTTGAGGTTTCTATCAAACCAGTGTTTCCTGCATAACTTTTTGACCATGAGCCCATGTGATGCTATCAATCGGGTCTCATCCAATTTTTCCAAGTCAATTAGCCTTTCAGCTAATGCATTCTGAGTGAGAGACTCCTGTACAATAATCCTTAAGCTTGGGACTAGGTATTCCATGGGCATAACTGCTTCAACACCATAAGCTAGACGAAAAGGAGTATATCCTATCTCGCTACCTTATATGATGTGCGGTAGGCCCAAAGAGCTACTGTCAGCTTATGCTCCCAATCTGTTCGATTTTCTTCCAATGTTTTTGTCAAGATGGTACATAAAATCTTGTTGGTATTTTCTGCTTGACCATTGGCTTGTGGGTAGTAAGGTGATGATTTTTGATAGATTCCTAAGAATCCTGCAAGCAAATGATTAATCACCTTATTGATGAAATGTGAGCCACGATCACTCACTAATTCTAGTGGGCAGTCGAACCTTTATATGATTGGCTCATATACAAATTTTTGCAGTTGTTCGTGCATCAGCTTTCTTCGAACTTCCGCCCACTTCGTGAAATAGTCCATGGCCACAATTATGTAGCAATCTTGGGATGGATGTACCACTGTACTAATCAGCCCTAAAAAATCTATCCCCCATTTCTCAAATGGTTGCCTTACGATGATGGGGGTTAGTGGCATCTTATCTCTTTGTTGAGGAACATCGAAACGTTGGCATTCCTCGCATCTTTTGATGAACTCTATAGCATCCCCGAATAACGTGGGCCACCAAAGTCCAGCTTGAAGCACTTTCGAGCTATAATTTCTCCAGCAAAATGCCCGCCTACTATCCCTAAATGAGATTCTTCCAATATGGTCACGAATTCATCCTCTCTTACACATCGTCTGAGCACATTATCTTTTCTTAGCCTATTTAGTTCTCTGGCAATCAATTGATATGGTGCCGCAAGCTTGATAAGCCACCACATCTTATCCTTCTTCAAAGGCATGTCTTGCAAAAAACAACCTGAGATTTCTTTGCTCCACTCAAGTATCATATCCAACTTGAATAAACAAGAATCGAGAAGGTCATCATCGACACTAGTTGCTAGTTCTTCATTTGGAATTCTGGATAGGTGGTCGGCCAACATATGCTATGTTCCCTTGCTTACCGTGAGACAGTAAAGTCAAATTCCAACAGCAATAACAGCCAACGGGTGATTCTTCCCGTAGTGCAAGATTTATTCACTAGATATAGCAAGGCTTGATGGTCCACAAAAAATATGAATTTATTGGCCAAGAGATAATGTCGATATTTCTTGATTGTGTAGACCATGGCCAATCCTTCTCTCTCTGTAGTGGTGTAGTTCACCTTTGCATCATATAACTGACGACTAGCGAAGCAAACTGGATAGTCCAATTTGAACTCACTAAGTTGGGCTAGCATGCAACCAATAGCTAAATTTGATGCATCGATGTGTGTACGTGAAATATGAGATCCCGATTGGGGGGTCGCAAAATAGGTGTGCTTGCCAAGGCTTGCTTCAGATGATCATAAGCCTCTTGACATTCCTCAATCCAATCAAAGACAATGAGAAGTTTGTACAAGGGTCGGGCTATCTCAGCATAAAATATGATGAAGCGTCAATAATACCCCACATGACCCATAAACCTTTGCACTCCTTTGTAGTTGGTAGGCGGTGGTAGCTCCAAGATCAGTTTGACCTTGCTATCATCAGTGGATATACCATTTTTTGAGACTATGTGTCCCAGTATCACACCATGCTTGACCCAAAATTGGCACTTCAAGGGGTTTAATGATATCCCATATAATCGACAATGTTCAAAAACTTTCCTCAAGCAGGTCAAATGATCTTACCATTAAGAATGTGCACATAGATAATCAATAAACACTTCCAACCACTTTTGCAAGTAGTCCTTAAAAGCTATGCACATCAATTGTTGTTGTTAAAAGGTTGTCGGGGCATTTGTGAGACTGAACGGCATGACCTTGTAAGAAAGCTGTCTTATGTTGGTCTTCTAGTGCTATGGACACCTGATTGTACCCGAAAAACCCATCCAAGAAGCTATACGCTTCCCTCCTAGAGCCACTCTTTCCAAGACATGTTCAGTATAAGAAGGTAATGGGTAATGGTCCTTTCGAGTGGCCGCATTTACTTTTTTATGATCAACACATACTCTCAGTTTCCCATTCTTTTTAGGCACTATCACAATAGGCGACAACCAATCCGTATGTTCAATCTCATAGATAAGGTCTGCAACAATGAGCTTATCAATTTTCGCATTTACAATTGCTGCATACTTTGGATTCATTTGGTATGGTTTTTGCCTGGTTGGTCTTGAGCCTTCCATATGTTGTACCACCTCCGGCGGTACCCCTTTTATTTCCTTGTTAGCCGGACCACTCTCTGATTATCTACTGTATAGTTCTTGAAATGGTTGGGTATTGAAAGCACATCTGTTTTGTCCTCATTGTCCTTTTTGGCTTTTGCCATGATCTTCTTGGCCTCACGCTTTGCCTTAGCTAAGGCTTTGTTGCATTTTTGGCATCCCGCTTTTGTAAGCTTAGGTATCAGTTTCTTGAAGGGTGATTTTCTCTTGGTGCCTCCCTTCCAATGATATTTTGCTCAACTCCTCGCCCCAATCCTTTGAGAATTCATCATGTACCTTTGTAGCCTCAAGGTATCTCAACCATTGGGCATTCGTAGGTCTGCTCCGCAATAGGGTGTTTTGTCGGGCTAGGTACCGTTTCTATCTCCGCCCATCGCCTAAGGCATTGGACACTAGTACGGCTTCGTGCCATAGTACCTTCTATACTTGGTTATTCCCCTCTCGTGATTCCTCATCCATGGTTTGCCAATTAACCATTTAGTTAGAAGTTGTGGGGATGGTTCTAGATTCCAAATACTGGGTTCCCTTGGGTTGCATTACATCAATGGTAGCCAACACATGCATCCAATTTTCACTGAAGTGTGGGGGAGGTAGTGATGCATACATTCTCGTTTCCTCCTCACCCTTGGTATCCCCCTCTGTAGGTTGGCATATCTGTTGGGATGTGGTTTGCTTCGTTTTTGTGACCCAGTCATTACTGAACAATTGCCCTTCCATGGGGTGTGCTTTTCATGCTCTTAGATCAATCTTCAAGATTTGTGAGTCCTTTGCGTACATATACATGATCCAAGGCCCAATCATGCACCAATTTGGATTCCCTCATGAAGGGTCGTCCCAATATTATGTCATATGAATCAAGTTGGCGTAGGACGTCCATGACCACAAATGTATGACGATAGCGAAACGTAAAAAGACTGAATTTAACATTTTTCGAGAGCCCAATGGGCCTCCAAGATGTTTTATCAGCCCATCATAAGGACTAGATCTGCTCTTTTTAGATCAGGTTTCCCCCAGTTTTCCCAGTAACGTTTGGTAATGATGCTCACACTTGCTCCACCATCTAGGATAGCCAATTCCTGGTATCCATTATGATGAATTGGGATGGTAGCATTTGTGTCGTCACTTTTATAGTAGCATCCCAGTTGGTTAATGAGTATCTAACGACTTGCATTTCCTTGGTATGCTTGAAGGGTCTTTCTGCCAAGGAGGGTGGCAGTCTCATCTATATTATCGGCTTGCCTTAGACCTCTCTCAACCCATTCTTTTACATTTGTCCATAAGGTGGGTGAATAGCATAACAGTTGCCCCAAGGGTCTGGACAGGTGTGGATAGTACGGGCCGCGGGGCTTTCTATATCCCTGGGTTCCTTGGATATAGAGGGTTCTTCCCATGTAGGCATCTCGTATTCTTCCATGGGGAAGGAATGGATGGATCCCCCCAACTCATTTTCCTCAAACATTCTAGACATTGTGTTTGTTTGTGGGAGTCCTCTTCTGTCCCCTTTGGAATCAGGGTTGGCATGTTCAAGACCCTATTCCGAGGTAGTTCATCTTGTGGATAGATGGTATCCCTTACTTGACTGGCCCTTCGCTTTAGTATCATGAAGTTGTTGGTACTCTTTGACTAAGGCCTTGGTATCTTCTAGATTCCTTATTTCTTTGTTTGCATTGGAATATTCACCAACCCCCTTTGGAGATGCTGGTTGTTCTCCTTGCTTTCCCACGTCTAATCCTCCAAGATTGATACCCTAACCCCCTTCTTCTTTTGATTGTGTAGATCCGGTATCAATTGTATCTTCTTCGGATCTGTCTTGGATTGTAACCCCTGTGTCCCCCTTCCCTAATTTCTTCACTCTTCTCCTGTGGCCAGATCTAGAAAGAGTCGCATCTGCCCCGTTCCTTCTCTTGTCTCCCTCCTAATTGAGCTTGAGCTCATGTTAGGACATTGAGCGATGTGATATTCCCAGATTGTACACTAATGGTACGGATGGTGGCCTAATTGGCAGTAGAAGCAAAACCACTTGCTCAGTAGGGACAATCTTTGATCAAATGATCAATTCCACATTTAGTGTAGGTGAGCATTGGCATGTCATTAGGCATGTCATTAGGTATGGTCGCCACTTTTTGTGGTTGGTGTGTATGATTCATATTCTTGTTTGGGCACTCGACTACTTGATGTGGCCCACCGCAACCATTGCATTGTAGAGGTCCTCTTCTCAGATTTGAGTTTATTTCCTTGCCCTTCCACTGTACTGTGGTTTGAAACAGGTACTGGTGTATTATTCTGTAGGACATAGTATTCTGGCGTGACCTCACTCATGTCCTCGTAGTATTCCCCACTAAGTTCTAATTCCCACACCAGCTCAACATCTTCTGATGGCTCTTCAATCACTAATTGATTGATCTTAGCTTGTGGTGGTTGTGGCGGTAGAGCTCGTGGTGGAAAGGGCAACGCATCTTGTACCCGGAACATCCCCGTGGGTAATTAGGAATAGTTGGACTGTCCAACCAGCAGTGGTGGCAGTGATTTGCATAGGTGGTGCTAGCAAAGCCAATGGGGCTCTATTTGCTGGTAGTTGTACCACATTTGGAAACCTTGGAAATCTACACATTGGCGTGTGATGATTTCCCAATTTTACACAGTGTGCACAATAAAGTAATGGTCTTGCCCTTAACTATGGACATTCGGTGTGGTGGTATGATTTAGTATGCACATGGAGCACCACACCAATTCCATGTGAGGGTAAAGGTGACTACGCCCATGCCTCGACGTCTCTCTTCCTTCCCTGATCTTTAATTTTTCTAATATGGCATTGTTGAGCTCATCCATAGTCATATGTCCGACTTGCTTACTTTGAGTTCCAATTTCTTGGTGACTCAAGACACACGCGAAGTTGTGGTTGCTGCAGATGTTTTAACATCTTCGGGTTGTGGCAATTCTAACATGTTATCTTCATATTCGATTGCCAATTTGCAGCATGCATCAATAGTACCTGGCCAGGCTAGTACCAAGTAATCATGCATCAATAGTACTTGGCCGGGCTAGTACCACGGGCTAGTACCAAGTAATCATGCATTTTATGGTCTCCAACCCCTCTCCTGAAACAAGGTAACAATTGATCATCTGTCAACCTTTCCCAAAGTTTGCATCTTGAATTTAAGTGCTTCAGGCGAGAGACATAGTCTCTCATCGACTCATCTTCCTTTTGTTTAATGTTATGTAGTTGTGCCACAGGTCTCCGTCTGCAACCAATGCGTGCAAAGCTGGGCACAAAAACATTCTTTAATCTTGTAAAATTAACCTTGTCCTCAGGCTACTTAAGGGTTTTAAACCACTGATGATCTTTTCCTTCTAAGGTTAGCGAGAAGGCATGTATCATGGTCATGTCACTAACCGGTCCACAGGTTTCTCATGTAGATTCAAAAATCTCTACATGTTGGATAGGATCCCCATCCCCAGAGAACTTTTGGACAAGTTTTGAAATGATATGGGGTTTCATCTAGGAAGGTCGGTGTTCTAGAGTAGAGCCTAGTTCCCTGACCATCCCCTTACCCATCTCTGCTACCATATTTAACAAGTGGCCACATTAAGGTCCATGACTGGATTATTTCTAGGTCTCTAGGGAATTGCTCCCCCCCTTCCTAGACCTCATCCCCTACCTGTATTGGCTCTTCTAGGTATCTCGCGTTCATGGATTGGTCCAATTGTGGTACCCTGGTGGGATTCCCCAATAGTAGCCTCTATGCGTCTGTGTAATTAAGAGCTCCATGTCTTGTAAGAATGTAGGGTGATTGATCATTAACTCAATATCCTTCTTGGTATAGAGTCGGTCCTCTACTTCTACAGCCAAGTTAGCTATGTTACCCTCTTCTTCTCTGGTTCTAATCCCTTCCTTCTGGATTCCTCGTTGATAAGTTCAGAATTTCTCCATCACTTCTACTTGTAGCAATTTCAGGTTCTTTTCCTCGTGATTGGAGTGGTTTAACACTTCTCGTCTCCTTTCTCTCAGCTCTTGCCCTACGAGTATCAAGCTCTTGTTTCCTTAAGCTTAATTCTCGGAGTTGTCATTCCACCTCCTTTGTTGGAAGTCCAATTCCACCTCCTTGGTGGTGGGAAAGAATATTTGACCTGTCCTAGCTGCACTTTCCATATCTCATCTAATTTGAGGGGTGTCAGTATTTGACAGCCTAGAATTCAATGCTTGGAATGGCACTTCTTGTCTTGGACACCGAGTCAAGCGCTAGTTGATGGATCCATGCCCGCAGATTGTGCTTCTTCATCATGACTACTTTGGAGACCAAAAAATCCTCGGGCGATATAAATGATCCCACTGGACTTGGTTGGAGAGTGTGGTTTATCTTCTTCCCCAAACCTAGCATATCTCAGCCCTTCTTCCATGGATTCTTCACTACTGGTTTCCACAGTGGTTAGCTTTCTCAAAACACTCAAGTGTGTGCTTGTGCGGAATGTCCTGATCCCACACTTCTTTGGTAGGAAGTTCCTGGATGATTTGATGCACTATCATCAGGCGTAAGATTGTCTCTGATGAGTTTTCCAGATCTTAAGTGCATGTATGTATGATTTGATAAGTTATTAATCAACCCAAATTGATTCAACTTTTGATTCTATCATTGTGTTGAGGAGGAGTGAATTAGTAGATAATGTTTCGCATCGTGAAACAGTAGGACTCAGTTCACGTCCTGAAACTGCAAGAAAATGGTTCACGTCATGAATGGTTTCATGTGCTCAACAATTTTCCTCCTTAGGGTTAAATTCCTTCATTTAGTCAAATTCCCTTTCCTTAGCCGACCCTCACAGCCCTAGTATTGTCAATCCGTCAGTTTGGCTTTCACGTGAAACAGCATGATTTCTTTCACGTCGTGAAACAATAAGTGTTTCACGCCATGAACCACTTCAGAAATGATTCACACCATGAAAGTTAATTGCACTTTCACATGATGCAATTTTTGGCAGGTTGCACTGTGTCAGAGGCGTCAAGATAAGGGTCTCTATTGTTGGAATGTAATCGCGTGATTTCTTACAAAAATCTGGGCACTGATTTCGTGAGCAATTCGCAGCATGAAACTGTAGGGAAATGGTTCACGGCATGAACAACTTTCCTGCACTTTCACGTGGAATTTTCTGCATCGGCAATTTGTGGTTTTGGGTGCATAATACTTATCCAAATGATGAAAATTAGATTGTGCCAATGCTAAGGAGTGAAATGCAAGTTCCTGGCTAAATCAATGGTCCCTTATGTTTTAGATTTTTATGATTTTTTTAGAAAAAATCAAAAAACAACACCAAACCTGCATCTTCACATTCGTGTTTTTTTTAATGCTAACTTCAAAATTAACAAGAGTAATCAATGAATCCTTTCCTAAACTACTCTCCAAAACATTCACAGCTTCAAAACTATAACTTTTTTTCTCAACCACACACACCTTATCTCTTCATTTCCACATAATGCGCACTACCATAATGCAAAGGCAATAATGAATACTATGCAATGGGAGGTGAAACTCAAAGAGTATGGAAGAAACAACGATGTTTCCCTAACAGCGGTGCCAAAAATGTTATGGGCTACCTCACCTGCAAAAAGGGAACTCTACACATTCACCTAATGAATGAGCAATAGAGCACAACCATCGTGGGGTACTTACCAATGCTTCGATCTCGAGTCCCTTGAGGCCTCCAAGCTCGCTTGTAAAGCTCCAAACTCCAAGCTCCACCTCCACACTGTCATCGTGGAGTTGCTCACACCATCACATAGACCAATCACACTCTCTCTCACTCTCTCATATACGAGCATAAACACACAAGCATGAAAGAGGCACAATGCTAGAATGCTCTCACTCCTCACTCTCTCACAAAGCATAAGGGGAGAACTCTCAATAGCATAAAGGGGATTGTGTCCTTTTGATTATAAGAAAATGCCTTATATACAATTGGCCCTTATTCACACTTGGGCGCCCAAAACTTACTAACTAGGCCTCGGGTGGCCAATATCTCATATTGTACAATATTTACAGTGCCTTTCCATGACACTTATTAATGTCCTCAATTGAGGATCATGTTGTTAATCCAAATGGAATTAACAGCTCCCCCCCCAAAGTAGGCTTGAACCATAGCCCTTTGCTCGGGGCTCATTTGTGACATGAAATGAAAAAATTGGCTCTGGAAAATTGCCTATGGTGTAGGTACGGTGAAGAGATTGGGACTATATTTATGGGTGTCTCGCCTGGTCTACACACATACCATCACAACATGGCCATGCTTATGGATTTTCGCAACAACATGCCCATGATTATGCCATGACATGGGCAACATCAAAAGCAAGAAGATACTTGTAAAAGAAAACCAGACAATGAGATTAGGACACTTTACTGGAGAGGTTGTTTTCTAATAGGAGTCTTAAGGGAGGGCTTAAATGGGAGAGACCAAGACAGAGCTGAAAATGATTGAAAACCTAAAAAACAAACACAAACAAAGCACAACATATTAGCTACTTTTGAAAACCACACACATCTCACACCACACCACACATAAAATCAAAATCAAGGCAAATAATAAATAAAAAACAAGAGAAAAGGAGAAGGGCTACCTGGAAAAGATCCAATATGAGGCCAATTAGAAGCTACAAAATAAACAAAAAACATAGCATGTTAGCCCACACATATACAAAAAATCTAAAGCAAGAAAAGGATAAGGGAAGGGCTTAGGTTTAGGGTTTAGGGATGGGGAAGGTGAAGGTGAAAGGTAAGAGGAGAAAACTTGCAAAAATTTGGGGGAGAGAATAGAACCTCCAAAACAAACAAAAAACACATGTTAGCACCACACACATAAAAAAAATCTGAAGCAAGAAAGGGATGGGGGAAGGGCTTAGGTTTAGGGTTTAGGGATGGGGGAGGTGAGAGAAGAGACAAGAGAGAAGAGAACCTTGGGGAGCGAGGTGAACCTGCACAAATTTTAAAAACACTAAAAGTGAGGGACCACGATTCTGTTAAAAATTTTCCAGAGTCAGTATACACGTCAAAATACATGTCAATAATTCCATCAAATATAGAAAGTGTTTTCGATGCTTATTTCAACACCCCCTTTAGCTCACTTTTTTATGCAAATTCTCATTCAAATTTTGAATTTTTGGGCAGCCCAACACCTTTTGGATGCACTTTGCAACGCTTACTTTGACTTTTATTTCAATAGTTATTTTGATGCCTATTTATATGTCCCTTTGCGACATTTATATCGATGCTCATTTTGACGGTGCAACCACCGTCATCGAAACTACGTGTCGAAAATGGATCATCCTATAGTAGTGTCTAAGGCTCCTAGATCTTTCATAACTCTCTCTCTCTCTCTCTCTCTCTCTCTCTCTCTCTCTCTCTCTCTCTCTCTCTCTCTGTTTAATGAAGTCTTTTTTAAGGGAATTTTTAAAAATCCCCCTTTTCCCATTTCTTCTTGCAATCCTTTGAAATCAAAATTGAATCAAGGTAAACATCTTATTTTAGTTTTTCCAAGAGATAACATGTTTAGGTGATAAAGACACACATGCACACACATGTGCACACACATGCACACAAACATGCCCATATACACACACATGTGCATGCCCAGGAACGTGCACACAAACATGCCCATATACACACACATGTGCATGCTCAAGAATGTGCACACACACATGCATAGGTATGTGCATCTGTACACACATTTGCATATGCATGCACATACACACATTCATAGACATGCATACATGTACATATGCATGCAGGCACTTGTACATATGCATGCAGGCACTTGTACATAGGTTGGCTAAATTGGAAAGGGTGTGTGTGTGTGTGTCACTCACATGCACACAAACGTATAAATATAAATATGTCTACCAAAACGAAAACTAAAAAACTCAACCACCTAAAGAAATCTCAAATCTAGACAAGTGTTCTTAAAGTTAGTTTCTATACATATACTTTCTTGAGCTAAGAAAATTTACAAGGCCCATCTCTTGAAATAAGAGAAATATTTATCCTTAAGGGCTTGTTTTCTATAGATATGCTTTCTTGAACTAAGGAGTTACAAATTCCATCTCTTGAAATAAGAGAAATATTTATCTTTAAGGGCTTGTTTTCTAATAATAGATATACTTTCTTGATCTAAGAGGAGTTACAAGGACACGGTTCATCTCTTGAAATAAGAGAAACATTTGTCTTTAAGGGCTTGTTTTCTTTGCAGATGAAAAAGATAGATGAGGAGGAGGAGGAATCAAATGTTCTTAAAGCTTAACTAGTGCCGTAATCCATCTTGTGTGTTTCTCTCCCCTTAAACTTATCTTTCACCTTTTACACTAATCTCCTCACCATTTTGGCTGCCTGGACTCGGCTTGTTTTCCAAAGTTGCAAGGAAATCTTTGAGCTCACCCATCCTTTCAGCCCTGTGATTTACTCCAAACAAGTAGGTGGTTAGGTTGTTTGAATGCGTGGTGGGGGGTCTCCTTGGTGCTCCTAAACTAGCCGTAAAACTAAGTTTTCTCGGCATGGTCACTGCTTGCTTGCCCATGTAAACAGCCTTCTACGTTGAAAATAGAATTTAGAACCGAGAGAAGTTTTTTATTATGGGTTCACTTACTTTTTTTTAATGCTAGATTTTTTATACTAGATTTTTATTTGTATCAAGCAGTGTCTTACGGATAAGAGAGATTTTTTATTTGTACCAAGCAGTGTATTACTGATGAGACCTGAAAGTAACACTCGATCACTAAACCTTACCCCAACACAGACACACGCTTCAATTGGTTTCACCAATTGCTCTACCACACTGCTGGTATCACTTACTTGCCCAGTTGTGTGGTGTTGCGATAACGTGCAGACGGCTGTCTCTAATGCTGTGGAATTTTGGCATAAGTTTGAATATTTTTGCCCACATTGGTTGTGTATGTGATGTATGTGGGTGCAATTGTTGTGCCACTCCCCTTCCAATAGCTTTTGTGTTGGGGTCGTAAATTTCAATTTGAGGATCAAGGGGAGGTGGTACGTGGGTGGGGGGTGGGAATAGGCCCATGGTTATAGAAGGAGACACATGTGTGTGCTCAAGGAATCTATTCACGTCGTGGTGCATGTGCGGAGGTGCATCACTAAATAAGAGCTCTTCATAAATTAAATCGTTTCACCCACACGGCCAAAAGTGTTTGGCATGTCAGCCACATGTGAATGTACAATGGTTGGGTGCCGCCCAATGGAATGGAGACACTTGTGGCATGTAACCATGACCAAAAGGTATCTATGGTGTGCGTTGAGGTTTAGAAAACCTTCATTGGTACATGCGCAGATCAAAAGCAGAAGTTTTTGCTCTCTTTTTCCTTTCACATGAACGCACCCTTAAGGTGAAGTAAGGTTTTTTTTGGTGTTTCGTATGTGTGAAAACCACCCTAGTGAGTCGGGGAGAGAGACCTTAAGCATCTCTAAAGATTTGAAAATTTTGATTTTTCCCCCTTTTAAAAACACATTTTTTTTTGAAGTGTACATCCATACACTTAGGAGTGTACGGCCATATGATTAGGAGTGAACGGTCATTGCTTTAGGACTAAACGACCACGACTTCATGAAGGTACGATTATGGCAAGTTTTTTTGGAAGCATATGGCCGTACGCTTAGGAGTATATGGCCGTATGCTTAGGAGTGAACAGCCATGGCTTTAGGAGTGAATGGTTGCAAGACGAAATTGTGAAGGTACAATCCTGGTAATTTTTTTGAAGCATATGTCTTTACGCTTATGGGTGTACAGCCCTACACTTAGGAGTGAACAATCGTGGCTTTAGGAGTGAACACACGTGGCTTCGTGAAGGTGCGGTCATGGGCAAGTTTTTTTTTTAAATGGGAAAAAAAGTTTTTTTGTTACGTCTATACGCCACGCGATTTTGACTTTGGGTTGGGTGGAGATTTGAATTTTGAGTAGGGGTTCCCTTTTAGTGAAAAGTAGGTGGGAAGAGGCTAAATCGAGAGGTTAACTCCAAATTAGTGGTTTTCAACTAATCTAGAGACTCTCTAATTTAACTAAAAATTAATCTTCCATAATCCCACTATTAATCATCCTTTAACTCTGTTTCTTTGCTCTCTAATTACTCCTTAATGGGTGAGAAGCTTCGAGATGAGAATTTGATGTGGGCAAATTAGCAATGTTACGGCGGCTAATCTAATGATATGGTCATCCCCAATTAATCCTTCTAATTAACCCACTCAAAAGAGAGAAAATTATGCAAACGAGACTTAATTAGTGTTTATTCTCATTAGCCTAATGGGAGTGGTCTAAGCATGGATTTAGGTTAAGTTAAGTGTTTAGAACACTAATGCCACTCTAACTAGTCCAATTGTAAGCAATTAGGCTCAAGTTTTTTGATTTTTTACTCTCTTTAAGATCACTAATCACACTAACTAGCAGATTAGTAAAAGTTAGTAAAAATTAAGAGACTATTTGTGATTTTTTTATGTTTTTTGGTTGATTAGGGTTTTCTCTATATTCCTATGTTGAGATTCAAGCTCGATGTCAGTGTGTGCCAGCTATGCTATGTGCTGGCATGTTAGGTAGCAGTATGTGAGACATAAATGACCGCGTCCAGCTGGTCATAGTGTGTGGACATTAGCTAGGGTTACATGTGTGGAGACACAACTCATAGTGTATCTTGTGTATTATGGATTATGGCTTTATGCATTGTGTGAGAAGGGAGATGGCTTCCCTCTATGGTTAGGGTTTGCAATATACATTAAGATTTGCTCCTGTGTGTGTGTGTGTCTCCTCTCCCTCTACCTGTTTTTTATCATGGTATCAGAGCCTGGTGCTCTCTATTAGGGTTTATGAGTGAGTGAGAGAAGAGGGAGAAGAAGCTATGAAGCTTGCCATTGAAGCTGTGAAGCTTGGAGCACACCGATTTCTATCAAATCTGAGAGCTTGGCCTACCGGGTAAGGTTTGTATATTTTTGGGGGCTATGGTCTATTTTTGGTTGAAAGCTAATAAAAATACTCTTGTGTGGGGGAAGGCCACGCACAAGGGGGAGGGAAAGATTGCACCCAGCATGTTTGTCTTGGAGCTAAGTATTATGTTTGCTATGCTTTTGTTTAATTTATTTGATTTTGTTGAAACCTGCAAAGCATGTGTTTTCATGGTTGAATTTATGTGTTGAATTTCTCAAGTATTCCACAAGCTATCCTAGAGAACGATTCCATTTTCAGTGGTATCAGAGCTTGGGCTAGGAGATTTGTGGAAAGGTGGGAAAGGTCTTCATCAACAGAACTCTCAAGAAAGTTGCAGGCTTTAAACCTGTGGGCAAAAGAAGGGTTTGTGGTCTTTAACCAAAAATTCAAATTCTCAAACTAGCTCTACTTCTCAAACCCACTTACCTCTTCCCAAAACCATTCTTCTTCATCAAAAAGTGGTTTTGCTCAAAGCTTCATGAATTTCAGATCTGACCGTACAGATGGATTACCCATGGCCAAAAACCTCACTTGCCCTGCTCAGAATCAGAAGAGGTTCAAGCTGCAAAAATCCTATAATTGACGGTCTGCATGTTTTGTGAGTAACTAGCTTTGTAAATTAATCAAAAAGAAGCAAAAGCGATGCGCCAAAATGCAGCCTGATGGGCGAGAATTATCGCCGTGTGATTTCCAAGTCATAAGCTCACAAAAGAGCTTAACTTAGTTAATTAAGCTAAATTAAAAGCTTAATTAAATTCCACTTTTTCCATTCCCTAGGTGGTCAACATCAACTCTCTACCTAAGGTTTCACACCATTCAAATACAATTTTTGTAGGAAAACCAAGGTTTTCAATTTTCAGATTTTGGGGGTGCAGAAAATTGATTTTTCAGGGCTCAAAGAGGCTTAAAAAGGTCAAATAAATGCCAAAAAATTCTAAAATAATTTCTGAAAAATTCTAAAAATTCTCAAAAATTATTACAGAGGTTTGGCCAAGTTTTCAAAATTGTTTGAGAAGTGTTCAAGGTGCAAAAAATTATTTCTTCAGCATTTCGACTAGCCCAAGTCTCCTAAATCACTCAGAATTGCTCGGGACGTGCGAAACGAAGGGAATTCGACCCAACCATTGAACCAAAGTCTTTGTTCAGTTTCAACACAAATCTAATTGCGGGAGAATTGAGATAAGTACAATCATTTGCTTTATTTACATACATCAAATAATATAAATTTTACTTATTTACATTGTTTGCATGAGCACTATGGCAAATTTTCCTATTTTACTTTCAATTCAAGAGCAACTCCAACCTCTTAAACAACAAATTATTGTAAAAGAGAGAGAGATGCGAATTGAATTGGAGCGACAACTCACGAGTCGAGGTGTAAGCGTGACTCTTTGCCATCTTATGATGACGAAGACGACACCATCCAAAGAGCTGTCAATGCTACACTTCAAGCACAAAATTCACGAAAAGATTCTAAAATCAGCCGTAAAGCTTTTTCATTTCAAAATTATGATGGCAAGAAAGATGCTCGAGTCCTTTTGGCATGGCTTAGTCAATTGGATGACTACTTTTCAGGGGAGAAAGTTTTCGAGAAGGACAAGATCAAATGTGCGGCTAATCACATGGTGGATAGCGCAACTTTATGGTGGAGCGTCATCAAGCAAGGACGTGATAAACTGGATTCATGGAAAAGGTTTCAAAGGCTAGTGAAAAAGCATTTTTTACCTTCACAATTTAAATCTAAAGTTAGGCATCAATGGGATACATTGCATCAACTTGAAAAAGAAAGCATGTCTCAGTATGTGGAAAAGTTTTGGAATACATTACTACAGGTACAGGTTGTGGAGAAAGTCAATGAGAAGGACCAAAAAGAGGAAATTCATTTCGGGCCTTAAGCCTACAATTAGGGCCGATGTGAATATGTTTAGACCTCATTCACTTTCCACATCTATATCTTTGGCAACAAATTCCGAACGCAAAAATGGTTTTCCTAGAGAGGCCAGGTCATTTGAGAGTAACCACTCTAAACCTTTTTCTAAACCTGTTCATGCTTCAAGAAATTTTCATAAGCCAGGGTTTGACAAAGGCAAGGAGATGGTCAAAGGCGAATCAAATTCAAAGAAAGTTAACAAAGGTCCTCTAATCAAATGTTTTCGATGTCATAAAGAAGGACATATAGCACCAAATTGCCCAGAACGTGCAAAGAATCCGACACCTGTGGCACGAGTCAATATGCTTGAAGGGGACGACAATGAAGATGAATCGCTCAAGCAAGAGGGTAACTCTGACCCCGACTATTCAGAAGCAGAAGGTAAGCCTCAAGCTCATTCGCTACTCAAAATAAAAGGAAAAATTAATGAGCATGAAGTTATTGTTTTGCATGATGATGGTAGCACTCATGACTTTATTTCTGAAAAGGCAATTAGAGCTTTAAACATTCAACCTTCACCTACACACCCTTCACCTACACATTATAGAGTTAAAGCTGCATTTACTGGAACCAAGTATAATTGCATGCAAGAGGTGAAAGGTTTAACTTTAAGCTTCAACTCCTTAACAAAAAAAAAGGGATTTCTTAGTTGCACCTTTACAAGGCGTAGATGTAATATTGGGTATGCCTTGGAGACATATGTACAACCCTATTATAGACTATGATACACATAGCATTTGTGTAAGGAAGGACAATGAAAATATTTTCCTCCAATGTCTAGTCAAAGGAGAGACGAGCCCTTTATTGAGTCAAAGGAGAGACGAGCCCTTTATTGAGTCAAAGGAGAGACGAGCCCTTTATTGAGTCATACTTAAGCAAAGCGAGCTCTTAGGAAAAGGGAGAAGACTTATATGGTTTGGGTTAACCAACTTAGTGCTGAGTTTAACACATCCAAAAGTCCAAAACTTGATCCTTATATCTCCAAATTCAGGGATTGTTTTATGGAAGATTTACCTCCAGGATTACCTAAGTCTAGGCCTGAAGACCATAGTATTGACTATTGCCAGGCAACTCTCCACCTTGTAAAGCTCCTTATAGAGTCAAAAATTTAGAGCAAAAAGAAATCCAAAAATACATCGAGGATTTGTTAGAAAGAGGCCTTATTAGACCTAGTGGTTCACCCTTTGGAGCTCCAGTCCTTCTTGTTAAGAAGAAGGATGGAACTTTTCGAATGTGTGTTGACTACCGAGCATTGAACAAAATCACTGTCAAGAATAGATACCCTATCCGTAGGGTAGATGACTTACTTGATAAGCTTAGAGGTTTAAAAGTCTTTAGCAAGATTAACTTAAAGTCTGGTTATCATCAAGTATGCATGACTGAGTCAGACATATTCAAGACTGCATTTAGAACTCAGACTGGCCATTATGAGTTTTTGGTTATGCCATTTGGTTTGACCAATGCTCCAGCTACATTTAGTCGTATGATGAATCGCATTTTCCTAAAGTTTCAAAGCTTTATTGTGGTGTTCTTTGATGATATTCTTGTTTTCAGCGAGAATCGTCAAGAGCATGAGCAACACTTGGAGCAAGTGTTGAACCTTTTGAGAGAAAATGAATTGTATGTCAATCCTAAAAAGAGTTCTTTCTTTCAAAAAGAGATTGAATACTTAGGCCATATAGTGTCAGCTGAAGGAATCCGTGTGGATCCTAAGAAGATTGAGTGTATAGCCTCTTGGCCTACACCTCGAGACATTCATGACCTTAGATCTTTTCTAGGTCTATGTAGTTACTATAGGAAGTTTGTCAAGAATTTCGCTTATATTGCATATCCTTTGACGGAACTTCTCAAGAAAACTACATTTTTCCATTGGACCGAAAGTCAAAATAAATCTTTTCTAGTACTCAAGGATGCATTAACTTATGCACCAGTTCTTACACTACCTGATTTTCAAAGACCATTCTTTGTGGTAGATAACTGATGCTAGTGGCAAAGGTTTTGGTGCTGTGCTTATGCAAGACAACCATCCTATTGCCTATGAAAGTCGAAAGCTAAAACCTGCTAAAACAAATTATAGTACATATGACAAGGAATTAGCAGCAGTTGTGCATGCCTTGAAGATTTGGAAGCATTACCTAATGGGTTGAGATATGGATCAAATTGCGTAAAAACAATTGGACACCTCAAGGAAATTATTCTCATAATGATGGCTATCTTTTCTTTGAGAAAAGATTATGTGTTACTCAACCCTATAGACAACTTGTCTTGGAAGAGATGCACCAACCACCATTCATGGGACATAGAGGAGTTTCTGCAACACTTCAAGTAGTTTCTCGAGAATTCTTTTGGCCTCATTTGAAAAATAATGTAGCAAAATTTGTAGCTAATTGTAACATTTGTCAAGCAATTAAAAGCTACAAAGGCAAAGCTTTGGGATTGCTTATGCCTTTACCCATTCCAGACCGACCATGGGAACAAGAAAGAGTCTATGGACTTCATTATTTTACAGGCTTTCCTACTACTTCCAGTCATCATGACATGATTTGGACAATAGTGGACAGGTTTAGTAAGCAAGCCTATTTCATTCCATGTAAAAAGACACTGACTTCTCAGCAAGCTGCGACCATATTTATTAAGCAAATCTTTGTTCATCCTGGTCTACCCATAGTGATAGTTTCTGATAGAGATTCCAAATTTTGTAGTCACTTTTGGATTGCTCTTTTCTCAAACTTAGGCACTAAGTTAGATTTTTCTACAGCTTTTCATCCTGAATCAAATGGATAGACCAAAGTCACGAATAGCACTATCTTGGATATGCTTAGAGCCTATGTTTTCCCTGCAACCTAGTTCATGGGATAAGTACATACATCTACTCCAATTTGCTTATAATAATACTCCTCATTCTGCTACTGGTCGAGCACCATTTGAGATTATCTATGGTAGAGCTTTGCCTATTCTGGCTACTAGACTCTCCCATAAGATTGAAGCTGCTGCCAATATACTCGAGACTTTGATCGCATTTTATCTGAAGTGCGTGATTGTATTGCAAGAGCTCAGGAGAAGTATACATTTCAAGCAAATAGGAAGCGTAAAGATTTTTCATTCCAAGAAGGTGATTATGTACTTTTGAGAATTGAGAAGAGACGATTGAAGAGTGGAAAAATTCTGTGCAGTTAAACTTGCACCTAGATACTATGGATCATTTAAAATTATTGAAAAGATTAATGATGTGGCCTATAGACTAGAGTTGCCATCTAATTGGAATATCCACAACTCTTTCCATATTCATCTCTTGAAACCCTTTCGAGGAACAATTCCTTCTCACCCAATTTATGAGGAACCACCTCTTTGTTGAAGGAGAGGAAGAAGTCTTAGTTCCTGATGCTATTATTGATCAAGAGATGACAATAACAAGAACTGGAAACCAATACATCAAATATCTTTTGACATTCAAAAACCATCCTCAAAAAGATGCAAAATGGATGCCCGAGAAATTTTTCCGAGCTTATCCTGAGATTCTTCGTTCTTTTCAAACCCAGCAAACTTGCAATTGAGGGCAATTGCAAACTCAAGCAAGAGGGATGTCATGAGAATATATTTTAAGTCCTCTTTAAGAATATTATTTTTCCCTCTTGAGTAATTTGGGGACGCCTAGGTTACTCTTGCGTCATGCCGGCTAGGTTAATATCGTGGGTGACACCACTATAAATATTAATACGTGCGGTATATGATGTATGCTTGGGACCATCTATGATTATTTCAGTTAGGTTTGTATGGCAGCGTGATTCCTGGGGTACTTACGCCTGGTAGTCATCATGAGTCGGTAATGGTTTGTGCCTGTTTAATATTTGTGGGATTAATTTAATTATTAATTGGGCTTATATTTTCCGGTGATGAAGATTACGAGGATTGATGAATAATGTCGAGGAGAATGTTTCTTATGCGCATCATATTTAGTAACCTTAGTAGTTGATTTTTCCATTTTGATACATTGAGAAAAATACATTTATAATGTTGAATTTATTAAAGCCTAAAGGCTTTACCCTAGCCCCAATTTTTGGGACACTCTATTTTTGTTGTGGAAGAGTGTCATGCTCTATAAAAAGCACACTTTGTATATTTTTGGGGGCTATGGCCTATTTTTGGTTGAAAGCTAATAAAAATACTCTTGTGTGGGGGAAGGCCATGCACAAGGGGGGGAGAAGATTGCACCCAGCATGTTTGTCTTGGAGCTAAGTATTATGTTTGCTATGCTTTTGTTCAATTTATTTGATTTTGTTGAAACCTGCAAAGCATGTGTTTTCATGGTTGAATTTCTCAAGTATTCCACAAGCTATCCTAGCGAACGATTCCGTTTTCATTTGGAATCTCATTATAGGTGCGGAGCCAGATCCTGAACTACCCTGACAACCTACACAACAGCAGGTTAAAGCTCACAAGAAATGGTCAGAAAGAGCATACAAAGTGTTGCATTATCTGTCTATATGTATTTCGGATGCTATTATCATACACATACATGATGCTGAGAATCCCAAGGATGCATGGGATACATTGGTAAAGCTGTTTGATACAGACACGAGTGCTCGCAAGTCTCAATTGCGACAACAGATTCATAATGTGAAACAGAATAGAAGGAGCATCCATGATTATGTACAAGAGATAAAGAAGTATGCAGATGCATTGGCAATAATTAATGCCCCCATGCCTGATGATGATTTGGTAGACATTACCTTGCGTGGTCTTGGTAAGGAGTATAAATCTTTTGATACATCCATCTCGGTTTGGAGTACAGGTTTACCAGACTTTGATGAGTTGGTTTCACTCTTGCTGGTTGAGGAAATCAAACTCAGTGATTCTTTTCATGATGCATCTACTAGCCATGATGATAATGGTAAAAATTAGGCTTTCTATTACACATAGAGGATCTAGAGGCAGGGGGAGATTCGCATCATGTGGCCGTGGTAATGGTCATGGATGGCAGGATAGGTCACCACAACAAAATTTTCAGCCTACATATTGTGCTAGAGGTGGTCGTGGATATACACCTCAGAGAGGCAGAGGTAATCCTCGTGGTAGAGGACATTGGCAAGGCCAACAAACATCTATGCACGATGTGGAATGCCATTATTGTGGGAAATTTGGTCATATGGCACGTGATTGTTTCCGCAAACAAAATGATTTGAGAGGGGGTAGAGCACAACATGGTGGACATTATGCACAACATGGTGGAAATTATGCATCAAGCAGTAATGATGGCAGTGCAAATCACTTGTTTGCCATGAAACATGTTGTGGGATCTATGATGACGAATGCTGAAAATGATGACACTTGGTATATGGACTCTGGAGCATCAAACCATATGACTTGTCATGGTGAATGGTTTGAGCATATGAAGCCTATGGATGTGAAAGGCTATGTGGAAACAGGAGATGATACCCAGCATGCCATTACACATGTTGGAAGTGTACCATTAGTTATGCACAATGGTGAAACAAAATCTATGTCAGATGTATTGTATGTGCCTTCTATTACAAAAAGTTTGGCCTCAGTTGGTTAAATGATGGTGGAACAGGGATTACGGGTTCGTTTTAACGAGCATGGTTGCTTCGCTGAGGAATTCAAAAATGGATGTAAAGTCATTGCCAAAGGCAAGAAAGAAGGCAGGTTATTTAAGCTGGATGTTGGGATTCCTGAGTTGAAATCAGCCATGTTCTCTAAAAACCGAAATGTGGTAGGACATTGATATGTGGCATAAGAGGATTGGACATGTGAATATACAACAAAGGTTAAAGAACATGCAGGCAAGAGGCATTGTTAGTGGGCTGCCTAGATTCAAGTATGATGGTAATATGCATGTTTGTGAGGCCTATCAGTTTGGAAAGTAGGCGAGGTTGCAGTTTCCTAGAGAAGGCAACATGAGTAGCAGGCCACTTGAGATAGTACATAGCGATGTATGGGGTCCTGCACAAAACCCATCCATTAAAGGCAGCTTTTATTATGTGACATTCATTGATGATTTCAGTAGAATGACATGGATTTACTTTCTCAGAGAGAAAAGTGAAGTGTTGGGAAAGTTTATGGATTTAAAAGCTTTTGTAGAGAAGCAATATGGCTCTTGGATTAAATGTTTGAGGACAGATGGAGGTGGTGAATACACCTCAAATGCTTTTGAGCATTTCTTGAGAAAGCATGGCATAAGAAGGCAGTTAACTTGCAGGTATACACCTCAACAAAATGGTGTTGCTGAGAGAAAGAATAGAGTCATTTGTGAAGTAGCCAGGGAAATGCTCAATGAAAAGAGCATGCCAGATTATTATTGGGCAGAAGCATGTGCCACTGCAGTGTATATACTGAATAAGACACCCACAGCAGCCATACATGGAAGTGCGCGAGAGATGCGGCTTACAGGTTTTAGGCCAGACATTGGACACCTCAAAGTGTTTGGATGCATAGCTTATGTACATGTGCCTGACGAAAGAAGAAGAAAGTTGGATCCTAAGGCAGAAAAGTGTGTAGGGTGACCCTTTGTGCATAAAACAGGTATGCCAAGTTACTCATCCAAACTCTCTGAACTTGACGACTCATAACTTGTAATTCCAATTCCTTCAACCTTTGTACATGTGCCTGACGAAAGAAGAAGAAAGTTGGATCCTAAGGTAGAAAAGTGTGTAGGCATTCAAAGTGTTTGGATGCATAGCTTATGTACATGTGCCTGACGAAAGAAGAAGAAAGTTGGATCTCTGCAATGCCTGCGATCACTCTGAACACTTGTCACTCTAGCATGTGGTGTTCAGAGTGCTCGCAGGCGTTGCAGAGATCCCAAAGGGTCAGATATCCAGTTGACAGGTTGACATATCGTGATTTTTCTATGCATTATGCATATATGACTTCTTTGGTGAAGCATGTGGAACCTACATGCTATACAGAAGCTATTGGAAAGCATGTATGGGAGAAGGCAATGGATGTTGAGATGGACGCATTGGTTCATAATGAAACATGGGATTTGGTTGCATTACCACAGGACAAAAATGTCATTGGTTGTAAATGGGTTTACAAAGTGAAATGCAAGTCAGATGGTACCATTGAACGACATAAAGCGAGATTGGTAGCTAAGGGTTATGCACAAACCGAAGGCTTGGACTATGATGAAACATTTAGTCCAGTGGCAAAGATGGGAACAGTGAGAGCAGTCATTGCTATGGCTGCAGCAAATGGTTGGGAAATGCATCAAATGGATGTGAAAAATGCATTTCTAAATGGTGATCTACAAGAAGAAGTATATGTGGCACAGCCAAAAGGGTATGTACACCCAAAGTATCCCACTCATGCATGCAGATTGAAGAAGGCTTTATATGGTTTGAAGCAAGCACCTTGTGCTTGGAGTGATAAGATGAGCAGATATCTTATCTCCCTTGGATTTCAGGTTTCTACAGCAGATTCTTTACTCCAAGCACCTTGTGCTTGGAGTGATAAGATGAGCAGATATCTTATCTCCCTTGGATTTCAGGTTTCTACAGAGCAGATTCTTTACTCTATTGTGAAGAAAACAAATCATGGGATTGTTTTACTTGTCATCTATGTGGATGACTTGATTATCACAGGAGATCATGGTACAGATGTGATGCATGTCAAGAAAGCATTGAGCGGGCAGTTTAACATGAAAGACTTGGGTGAATTGAGATACTTTCTTGGAATTGAAATCATCAAAGACCATGCAGGTACATGGTTAGTGCAACGCCAATATGCATTGGATATGTTGGCAAAATATGGCATGACAGGGTGTAAGCCAATGAGTACACCTTTGGAGCAGAATGTGAAGTTGCGGGCTGATTTTGGTGAGGAGTATGATGATCCATCTATGTATAGAATGATGGTTGGTAGTCTCATTTACATGACTATAACATGCCCGGATTTGAGTTATGTTGTGGGGCTAGTAAGCCAGTTTATGCAGAGCCCCAGAAAACCTCATTTGGATGCAGTGAGACGCATTATGCGATATGTAAAGACCAGTGCACATTATGGTCTTCTTTATAAGAGCGGTAAAGGCTTGGATATACATGGCTACACAGATGCTGATTGGGCAGGTAGCTCATATGATAGGAGGTCTACTAGTGGTTATGCCTTTACACTTTGAAGTGCCGTAGTGAGTTGGAGTAGCAAGAAGAAACCTACTATTGCTTTATCCAGTAGAGAGGCTGAATACAGGGGTGCAGCCATTACTACTTGTGAAGGAATATGGTTAAAGAGTCTCTTGGCAGATTTGGGTGAGCCTATTCATGGCAAAGTTGTCATTCATTGTGATAACATGAGAAGTATACAGTTGGCCAAGAATCCAGTGTTTCATGCGCGGACCAAACACATAGAGTTCCATTATCACTTTGGCAGAGAGAAGGTGTTGGATGGTACAGTGGATCTATAGTATGTGAAGACTGAAGAGCAGGTGGCAGACATCTTTACAAAGCCACTTAGCAAGGAGAAGTTTGAGTACTTCCATACTACGTTGGGAGTACGTGGGATGAGCTTGAGGGGGAGTGTTGAGAGCTTTGATAGCCCAAGCTCATCTACATCTTCATCTATGGTAGTACATCATGGTGTGTGGTCATTAGCTAGGGTTAGATGTGTGTGGACACAACTCATAGTGTGTCTTGTGTATTATGGATTATGGCTTTATGCATTGTGTGAGAAGGGAGATGGTTTCCCTCTATGCTCAGGGTTTGTAATATACATTAGGGTTTGCTCCTGTGTGTGTGTCTCCTCTCCCTCAACCTGTTTTTCATCATCCTAATCTACCTATGTCCACAAATCTAATAAAAAACATGATTGAAAGCTAAAAATTAGTTAAGAAATACTAGGTTTAAGCAAAACCCTCTCTTTTGAGCTCTCTAATCACTTAAATCTCTAGTTTTTAGCTTAAACACTTGTTAATCCTACTCCCAACCATAAGATATGCACAAAATTTATTTAAAGAAACAAAAAAACTAAAATAATCAATAAAACAAATCAAAACAATCCAAACCCAAAACCCAAAACCGAATGCCATAGTTACTGACATTGGGCAATGGAGACTCAGTTGGATTCGAACAAGGAAGGCTTCGATGAAGAAGCAGATTGGCGCTCCCTGGCGATAGCGGCACCAAAGATGTTAAGCTCACCCTAACATGTCATGGGAAGTTGTTGATCCACTGAGCTTAAGCTATGCTTAAGATCTCCACTGTCACATGTGGATAGCCGCTCGTCTCATCGTGATCCTCTTGCACTTGTCACACCGAGGTGGTTCCTAATCCTATGAGTGGTGTAACATCATGAAGATCATGCGGGATTTCCATGGAACACAATGGCGATGATAGCCTAATCACTCAAGCAAGAGGAGGAGAAGAAGCAAGAGGGAAGTAAGACACCATGAGAAATTAGCACTAATCACACCCAAACCCTATCCCTAAGCATACCACACATGCTAGATTAGAGTTGCAAGAGAGAGGGAGAGAGAATACTCCACTTCTATTGCATAAATGGGAGAATGTCTTACAAACAAGAGAAATTCACTTTTATAGTTCCAAATCTTTTCCCACTAGGCCGCTTCAGGGAGTTAGTGACCCAAGGCGCCCATAGTCACAAGGCATTTCTTTATAGTTTTGCTAACTAACCAAGATACTTTTGTCTCTCCTTTGAATCTTAAGACTTGGGAGCATCTTTAGGGCATTTCCTTCATACATAAGTGTGTGGACATAGTCCTCATAGAAATGTGTTAACCACACGTTGTTAACAGGGGCCGAGCATCGGATTGGGTTCGGCGGATTGGGTTCGGATGTAGCTACCATGTTGTCAGTGCAGATGCTCTCACTTCCAAGAATCTTCTTAGCGCCGATGTAGAGCTAGAAGACACTAATGTCCATGTGATTAGTGATCTTTGCTAAGTGGCCCTTGTTGCTAGTTAGTTACCTAGCAAGATACAGATGGGGATCCATGGGGAGTAGTGCACGCCCAGTCTGAGATGGAAGAAGGAAGGAGTGACAGTAGTGTTGGTGAAGGGGGTGGCAAGGTGACATGAGGAGGGGTTGTATGAGGTGAGGGAAAGAGGGAAAGGGTGTGGCAAGGGAAAAGGTTGGAGAAGGGAAGCTAGTGCCTAAGAGGAGTTTGGCATGGAGGGTGGGGTTTTGAGGGAGTGTTGGTGGGCATCAGTGTGGGGGGTGGGTTAGGTGACATTGAGAGCTAGAGCCTAGGTGGGAGTGGGAATGTGGGTGAGGTCGAGGTTGGTGTGGGTGAGGTTGGGAGGCAGGGGAATCTCCTTGGGTGGGGGAATCATTGCCTTCTTTGTCATCTTGTTGTTGTCACTATCATCCAGCTGGGTCTCCTTTAGGGGCAATTATTGAGCGTTTGGAGAAGAAGAAGTCCTTAGCCTCATGTGCCTCTTCAAGGGTGAATTTGTGAGGAAACGTGATGTGGGAATAATTGAACTAGAAGATAGCAGTGCTAGAGGACCTCCCTTTGGTGGTGGATGCAAGTGCAGAGGACGAGGAGGCCGAAAGGGAGGAGTGTGGGTGACAGAGGGACTTGTAATTGAAGTGGGATATTGTCCACAACAACAAGCCAATCCAAGAAGGTGAGGATGCTCACAAATTTTGAAGAGGCATAGGGGTACAAAGAGAGGCTAGTTGTGGGGGCTATGAGTTTGATGGAGGCATCAGTGTCAGCGGCTTGTCTGGACTCCAAGAGGGTGGGCTAGGGACCAATAGTGTGGGCTAGTTGGGTGTCCTTTTGGGCTATATGGAGCAGCTCCTAGAGTTGGGTGATTATTTTGCATGATTTCGGTGAGAGTACGTGCTTGGTCCTCTAGGGAGGCTTGCATTTGTCTATTAGCAAGGATTGGCAACTTGAAGATCTTGTTGGATTTGAATTAGATGTGCTCATGCCAGAAGCATGGCTGATTAGGATGCTGTGACTTATTCATGTTGGCATTGCATGTAGTGTGTCATGGTGGGGACATGAGGAAGTCTCAAGTGAGTTTCTCACGAGGTTAGAGAACCCTTCTGCAAAGTTGGGGAGGCCATTGTAGGAGCACCAAATTACTTCAAAAAAAATGTCTTGTTGGGAGTGAAAGCAACCAACCTGCACCCAATGGAGGGTATCCATAGTGTGGAGCTGAGATAGTGAGGCCGACCGCCCTTATTTGAGGTGAGCTGGTGAGGGAGGGGGGAGAGATCAACCACACCGGGGATGGGTGTGGAGTGGATGAGTGTCTCTTTGAGGAACTAGGAAGTTTAACAAAGCTCCTCTTCCTCGGTTGCTTTGCAGCATGCCTCCTTCTTCTCCTGAAGATTAGGATAATGGAGCTTGGAGGGGAGAACAGTAGGTGAAGGCTGTGGCTCAGGGATTGTGGGAGGGATGGTGGTACTACCCTATAGATGGATAGGTGGGGGAAGCTCCTCCTAGCTTCGTCGATTACATGGTAGAGGAACCTGCTGTGTGGTGAGGAGTGATGAGGCTGCCAGCTTTCCTTGCAGGTTGGAGCAGAAAACATGGAGTTCTTTGTGGAGGTATTCTACCCATTTTAACAGTTGGGAACACCGTAATGGAAATGGGAAAGGGTTCAGAGGTTGGACCTATTGAAGCGGTTGGCCCATCATGTTGTGATGGGGAAGGAGAGGGCGCAGGTTAGCATGATATGGATTCCTATCGTGTGATGTTGTGTCACTCCACACTATCTTTGGTTGTAAGACCCTAGAAGGTGTCCCGCACATGGCACATGACATTGCTATGGTGTATGTATGGCTTCTCAAGTCAGGAGAGTTGGAGCGTTTCCCGGACCAAGTTAAGGCTAAGGTGCACTGTATGGGGAGAGCCTTCTAAGTCTAGCAGCTACCCTATAGCCTGGTGGGCATTGTATGTCTTGTTGAAATAAAGGTAGTTAAGGAGGTTGAGTCCCCAGGGCTACATGGTAAGCAACCCGTCGAACCCAATCTACTCAAGGAAGGTGATGATAATTGGGTCCGACAACTGCTCGATAGCAGCAGCAGTGCTTGATGTAGTAGAGCAACTTGTGATCTACTTTGTTTGTGTTCCTCATCAAGCTGGATTGCATGGCCATCGACTTGCTTCATCAAGGCTTCACCTAGATAGGAGAGATGCGTCAAGTGCTTACCATATTCTTTAAACCAATGGCCTATTTGCCGTCTCTTCTTTTGGGGAGCGTGGGTGACCACCTTGAGAGAGGAGTTGGAGTGCTCGACAGTAGCCATGTGAGTCGCGGGTTGGCAAGTGGTCAAGAAGTTGTGAAAATTTGAGAGAAAATTTGTAATAGTTTGGTTAGGAGACAAGAATAAAAGTGAGAAAAATGTATGTTGGTGGGCCCTTATATAGATTTTTAGGGGACGTATGATCGTGGCTTCACAGAGGAATGGGCATGGCTTCATGGGGGAACGGCCATGGATTGGCAAAAGGGAATGGCTGTGTGAGTGACCTTGGTACCCCCTCTCTTACCATTTCCTCTCAAAAACTACTAATAACATGGATAAAGAAACTGCACTTAAGGAAAAACAATCTACAATGTGAAGAGTCCAATTTATGTGTTAAAGTATTGTGTGGTGTATATACTATTAACTATGCACCAAATTTAATTTATCAAGGACAATCTAATGTGACACTGTCAACTTTGTTTCTAAAGAGTCTCATACCATGATGCCTATTTGTTCATGTGGCTCTATAAGGATTCTCCTTACATGTTGAGTATGAGTGATCAAGAGGTACAAGATATGTGTCTTTGAACCATGACAGTGTGTGCAGACTCATCGATGCTAGACTAGTAGGCATTTTCTTTCAGTTGAGAGAGCATGTGCAAGCATATCTCAAAATTGAGTGTGGCACTTAGGAAGATTTTCAAGATAGACTAATATTATCATCATGAGTCTAGTATCTACATGAAGATGATAACCGTGGTGTGACTTAAGAGGTTCCTAGACCATCTTTAAAATAGCTTGCATTGGCATGTGTATAGCCTAGTAGCTCTTCCTAATAACCATTTTGGAATTAAAAATTCTCAGAGGTAAGTATTACATCTTCTATGTGTCTCAAAGGTTATATAAGTAGATCACTTTGGTCATAACAATTTGGTTGAGAGTTTGCTTTGGTTATTTTGGTGGGTGAACATTTTTTTGTTTGATGTGAATGTGGGATGGGGGATTATTATCTATGCTTTGAGAAAAGCTCTGATGCTTTGAGAGTATTATTCATACTCTAAGAAGAGGCTTATTATGAAAAAAGCTCTTATGGATTATTATTGATTTAGATGATAACTATGATGATGCTAGTGTGAACATGAATATGGGATCACCAATAGATGGCTAGTATAATGTTCATTATTTGAAACTCCTAATAAAGATTTATTAATGCTCTTACAAGAGGGTTAATATCCATGCTTTGATAGAAGTAATTCTACATCATGTGTTGTTTTACATGATTATTATTATTTATTATGAAGTTGGATGGTTATTATCTTAGCTTGGATGGTTGCATTGTATTATGTAGTTTATTTTCAATGCTTTGAGAATATGGCTACATGTAAGGGGTTTTGGATGGTTATTATCTTAGCTTGGATGGTTATTTATTATGTAGTTGGATGGTTATTACTTTAGCTTGGATGGTTGCATTGTATTATGTAGTTTATTTTCAATGCTTTGAGAATATGGCTACATGTAAGGGGTTTTGATTTCATGTGTAGATCCAGGGCTAAGGAAGATGTATTTCATAAATAGTATGCCAAATACACACACCCAAAATTGCTTGCAAAATTGCCAAAGTGGCTAAAAACTAAAAATACAAAGCTTGCAAAAAAAACCCATTTCATGTGGTGCATTGACTAGCATGATCTCAATAAGATCACCATCAAGAATAGTTTTGTAATACCTCATGTGGATGATCTTCTTTATGAACTTAAGGATGCCAAGTACTTCTCTAAGATTGATTTGAGGCTAGGGTAAATTAGAATGAAGGAAGACGATGAGTTCAAATTAGCTTTTAGAATAGAAAGAGGGCTATTTCATTTCATGTGATGCCATTTGGGTTGTACAATGTGCCCGCTACTTTACAAACATTGATGAACAAAGTACTACATCCGTTCCTCTTAAAATTTGTATTGTTTTTCTTTAATGATATCCTCATCTATAGTAAGAAGAGGATGAGAAATTTGTGCATGTTATATGTACTTTTATGGCTCAAGAAGTGGAGTGTCTTGGTCACATTGTGAGAAAAGTGGGCATCAAATTGAATCCCAAGAAGGTTGAATGTGTAAGATACACCTACTAATGTGACTCATCTAAGGAATTTTTGGGTTTAGCGTCTTTCTATAGAAGGTTCATTGAGAGGTATTCAAAAATTGCAATCCCTTCATCAACAAGCTAAGAAGGAAGCCTTCTTTTGGGATGCAATAACAAATAAAAGATTTGTGTCACATATGGTGCAAAAATCACGGCACGGTTCTCATGAATAACTTCCCCATTTTAAGCTTCAAAATGATCTCTTGTACTATAAGGAAAGCACTAGACTCAAGAAAATTTCTCTAAGAGGAGCCATGTCATTACTTTTCTCCAAAAAAGGGTTTCGTGTGATAAACCTTATGTATCTTACATCAAAACCCCCACATGTGATATACTTTTAGGAAAGCCCTTGAAAAATAGATTCTAAATCTATCACCTACAATAAATTTTAAACTTGATATCTTCAAGCTATGTCTTCCCCCCACTAAAATGTAGATTCCATATACATAAATGTCACAATCATTGGAATCTATATTTTAGTTGGGAAGTCATAGGTTGAGGATATGTACCTCTAATTTATCATAGAGGTGGTAGATTTAGAATCTACTTTTCAAGGGCTTTCCTACTATATGTCACATGTGGGAGTTTTAACGTATGTAAGATACAAAAGGTTCACCACCACGACCCTCTTTTTTCGAATGACATGGCTCTCTTCTAAAAGAGGGTCCTTCTTTAGTCTAAATGTTCCTAATGAGTCTATCTTGCACCCTTGTTGAAATATAAGAAAAAGTGATATAGTGGCTATTCGCTAGCATGCAATTTGCTATGAATAGTGATATACAAGATGCATCAACACCTAAGGATGATATCTTTGGTTAATTTGTATAGCACAAGGTAAGGAAGATACAGGTAAAGCAAGAGCTACATAATATGCAAAAGAATAAGATGAGTATTATTATTTACTCTAGACACCCTCAGCTCCATTCTTGTTTGATGGATGTTGACTTTTGGTGTCAATCACATTGAATGGGCTTGGCAAAGAGTACGATCAGATTGGACATCTATATGAACTCAAGAAAACTTCCCAAACTTTGAGGAGTTATATATCTCTTCTTATCACTCAAAAGATAAATGTCAAGAGTAAATCATCTTTAAGAAATATACAAGAGAAGACCTTCTACATGGACACATGTAGAGATAGAGGTAGATCATCATCTAAAGAGGCCAAGGTGCAGATTGTTTTGGAAACATAAATCATGTCACAAAACAACAATAATCTAATGCACAAAAAAGTGAAAGAGATTACTCTAGAGGTAGGGGGAGCCACAAAGGCCAAGCTAGTAATTAGAGTGAAATTAGCATGAAGAGTTATTATTGTGGCAAACCAGGTCATATAGTAGAAGAGTTCTATAAAAAGTAAAAAGACATTAAAAGTTCTAGAAAACTACAAAACCCCATCATTTCCAATAGAATTTACATTACATTTGGCCCATTGTATCTCATATTAAAATGATTGGTAGACTTTTGTGTGTGTGTGTGTGAAAGAGAGAGAGAGAGAGAGAGAGAGAGAGAGAGAGAGAGAGATTTAGTTCATATATGTTGCAACATGCAAAACAACGGAGCCAAAAGAACACTCTCAAACACAAAAGCTACATTGCCACACAATGCTACTTAGAGCTACACTCATCATCCACAAAAATGGACCATTGTTAGTGACGGTCTCTACTCTCCGCTACTCATATCTTGCATCCCCCATCACTTGTCTAGCCATAGACTCAACATACACTGGCAAAGTACTTTTTTTAAAAATGAAACAAGTCATCAACAATGCACTAACTTACTAATATACAGACCGCATGGGAAAGCAAAAAAGATATTGAGATGATTTCAAAACCAAGGCCACATCACATAACAAGGAAAGGCCTAAAAATGCCAAAAATACATGTCCAAAGTCCATCACAAATGCTACAATAAGCAAAATATCTCAAAATCAAAATAGATGACCCAAATGGTCAACAAAATAGTCATAGAAACATAGTGCATCCAAATTCATCAGTGCGAAGTCAAAAAGGGAAGGTGCTCACTAGTCATAAGGGCTCTCCCCAGAAAGAGGATCAACCATATCATCGCGCCCTCCTACTACTATTGGCTAGGGCTAGCACCAATCACCCTCTCCTGATGTGCAAGGATAGGTGACACATAGTCTCTTAGGACCCTCTCATCTATCAAGCGCCATGTACATTCGCCGACTAGCAAGGCATGCTCTAAGAACGGGTGCAATCCCACATCCCAACTCCAAGACTATGCCTCAAGGCCGGCATAGATGCTCCAAGTAGCACCCACAAAATTGGAGCTCATCTCTAAGGCACCATGCAAATATAAATCGTCTGTGCTCATAGCTTGACAATAGGCATGTGATGATACACCAAAGTATCTAAGGGCCTCATGTGGAGACTCTAAAAAAGTAGTGTCCTATCCGGAACATACAGGGGATGATCCATACCAAGTCGATGCACAAAGAGGAGCATAGATGTCAAGCACGTAAAAAATACTCATTCATGTCATAAGGTTGTTTGATCAAAAATAGCAATAATCTATATCCCTATCATTTCAAATCTGAATCATTACAACAAGAAAAGTAACAAACCTCGGTCCTCATGCCAACAATATCTACATTACCGTAAGGTGAGTGATGAACCACGGTTACTCAATGCCAAATTATCAAGCTAGAAACTTGACAATATTTATCAATCAGGACAATCCCCAAACTTTCCAAACAAAGAAACACTACCAAACTCTCTTTGCAATTCAAGCAACAATCAAGAAAAGATAAATGAATAATAGTTTCTCAATAGAAATACCCAAAGAAGATGCAACAATCAAGAGCCTTTTGGAGTCCGATAGTGAAGAAGAAGCCAATGCACAGCTGTACCTAACGTGTTCCTCTATCAACATATCCCAAGGAGGAGTATGTGCACCACCAACATGTACACCAGTGAATGAAAGATGAAGAAAAACCAAATCCGCTACCAAAGAGACATGTCTACCAAAGAGACATGTCTACCTTTCTTCTATGCGTGTACACCCACACCAACAAGCTTTAGAACATGTCCATGAATCTTTGTGTAGACTGGGTTCTTGAGACCTAGAGAGAAATCCCTCCCAATGGGAGTGTAGTCCCCATGAACCACCATACATCTATGATCTCGACCTCGAGCAACTAACCCATTAGAAGATGGAGATAAAAACACAAAAGAAATAGTTCTTTTAGATATGACAACATCTCGACCAACATCTACATAAACACCCACACAAAACACCCAATGTAAGAGAGAAATGCAACACGTAAGTAAAAGAACTAGCTATTCCAAGAAAGCAAAACCATCCATAATTAGGAATAAACTGACCCATATCATTGTTCATGCTATTCTCTAACTCAACCTCATTGGCACTCTCCTTGATCACCTCCTTATCCTTCTTCTTTCCTGTGCATTCTTAATGCACAAACAAAACCATAACCAAACATAAGTACCAAAGAAGAAACACCATTAATATGAAACACAAAAAAATACCTTACGGGCTGAAATCTATTCTCCTCGACACCAACGCGTGCAAAACTCTTCTGAGTCCTCATACATATCCTTCTCTCTCAAGTAGCTCCCCCTTGTGCATATCTATCCACCATGGACAATGGTCTAATTCCCACTTAGTGAGACTATAACTTTTGTCGCTAATACAGACACATCCGCAATAACTTTTGTCGCTAATACAGACACATCCGCAATTGCAATAAGGTTCAACTTCTCAAAAGTGGCATAGCTATCATTCTTCCACTTTAGAGCCAATACCTTCTTCCACATTTGCTCAAGGCCAAAACAATGTTTAGCACTTATTGTGTGGAAGTTTTAGTGCATATTTTTTTACTCTTTATCTTTTTATTTAAAAAAAGACTTTATTTAATATTATCAAAGTATAAGAAACATTGAAATGCATTGTCTTTCCTTTTCTTTTTATTATGATTATAGAAATTTGAATATAGTTGGGAGCTATAAAGTTGAATAAGTAGAAGTAAAAAGAATTGTCAGACATAATGGCCATCGAAATGCAGCTAAAAAGCACACACATTTAAATCAAAAGTTTAGAGAAACTAAGTTTTCTTTTTTTAACTTTTTATAATGTAAATATTAAAGTGTTAGATAAAATAAAGAGATTTATCAATAAACCTTACCTTTCTCTCTCCAGTCTCTTTTCTTTTAAAGTGATTTTCCTCATTTTACATAACATTGATTAATGTATAAAACAAAAGGACATACGAGCCTTAAGATAGTAGTAACATGTGCTAGCAAAAAAGTGAACGCTATGTTAATGCTTGCCCTTTGAAAGTTTTAGAGAGAGGATAAGGTAGAATTATGAGAAGATATATCAATGCTTCTATTTTCTATCTCCTTACCTTTCTTCTCTTTAACAAAAAAATATTCTATATTTTTAAAGGTTATTAAAGTGCAAGAAATATTAAAATGCATTGTTTTGCCTTTTTTTATATTTTAAACAAACTTGAAGATGGTTTGGGAGGTGTAAATCCCTAAGTTTGGAGCAATCACAACCCCTTAAAATTTTAGATGCACCATGTGTGTGTCATTGTAATCATGCTTGAATCAGAGCATGCTTTTGATGCCATGCATGTGCTCTTTTGGAGGAACATTCAACATCTTTTAATGGAAACCACCCACAGTCCCGTAGTAGAGAAATTTCTACTATCATGTCTCATAGAGAGCATCTCAATATACCTAAAACTGTAGTAGTAGAGAGAGATATGGAAGGATGTTCATTGCCCTTTAATCTAAATGAACTTCCACATGACAAGAGTAGTGATATGGATGAAGAAGGAAATGAGAGTCTACCTATTGTGTGGATGAAGAAGGAAATGAGAGTCTACCTATTGTGTATGCCATCGGTAACGTTAAAAACATTAAATATGAATGCCATTCTATATGACGTGTGGAGAGACGGAAAACTCTCTCACTTGTAGCAAGAGTAGCATGATCCAAGTGTAGCTCAATCCAATGGGATTTGCATCCCTTTTGGAGCTAGGGATTCAACCCGTACCGGTGCACAAAAGCTTATCCACAAATGGAGAGAATGCTAAGAATACTACTACCATTGACATAGACTTAACACACACACAAGCTCAATCTTGCCATAACTCATTCACTCATCATCCCACTCATTCATGCATCCAATACAAGAAGAAAGCTAAGCTAATGCATACACAAGCTCAAAGCATACTTCATTCTCAACAAAGCACTTATTTCCCTAGCATGCACACAAACCTTGAAGCTATCAACAAAGAAAAATGCACACTAGAGAATAGACATGAGAAGAGAGACAAACATCAACTCATTGCATTGAATTAAAAAAAGAGTATTTCTCATACAATAATGTAGATGGGGAGAGAGAAGAGCTTGCACCTCTATGAACAAGAGGGAGAGCTAGTCTCAAGAGAGCTCAAACATGAGTTTAGCCCAATGTGTCCATAAGCTCTCAAATGAGCCACTTTTTATACAAAAACTCTAAAACTCCCAAAACTTCCCATGTGGGATTATTCTTAAGCCCACTCCCACACTCATCTACAACTTGGAACTCTTTACAAGAGCCCTAAAGAAGAATGTCACTTGTTTTCCTGCTTGCATCTTTGAGTTGCATCCTTGCATTGATCACCACTCGTCCACTCGTCACGCAACACTCCCCCCTTCCTATTTTGCACACGTCCTCGAGCTCGGTAGAAGCAAAAGCTGCAAAAAACAATGGATACAAGTAAAGCCTTTTATTGAAAAAAAACCAACAATGGCAATCTCACACGTGAGCATACAAGTGAAAGGCTGATTAGAGTTTTAAAGAGTGCTAAAAGAGGTGAGTAAAGACTAGTCAAAGTGAGACTAAGTGGTAGATAGTGCTATGCAAAGGCAAGTATGCTTGCACACCACAGGTTATGACCGCAGTCTCAATGTCCTACAAGTATTTAAGCTATTCCTAAGTGGCAAACCTACTCCTAAATATGAGCAATGGTGATTGGACCTCTTTCTTCTTTTCTCTTTTTTTTGTTTTTTTTTTGTTTTTTTGTTTTTTTGTTTTTTAATTTATTTTTTGATGTGTGTGTAAAAGATGATAAAGAGGAAGGTTCCATCCCAATGAGACCCAAGCAATGGCCAAGAGACCTCCGCCAAGAGAATCTAAAGGCTGCTAAGTATCTCAAGGGTGACAGACCCTTTTCTTTCTTTTTGACATAAGGAGTATCCCATGAAGATGAGGGCATCGGTCTCGAGGGCCCATAATGTACCCCAGAGTCCTACCAACATCTATCAAGGCGATAGAGTCCTTGAAGGTCTTTTTCTAAATCTTTTAGACGTCAGTGTTCACCCCATGGAAACCAAGGCATCGGCCCCAAGGTGCTAAGACAACCCCAAGTCCTACCAAGCATTCCACATGGCTGTAGACACGTCATGTCTCGATTCACTTGTATATATTTTTTAGGGCATGATTTTTGTAAATTTTTTTATTAATCCTAGCACCTAGCCCATACCTAAGAGGTAGCTACCACTAGGGATAATTAATATACTTCGAGAGCATAAGAACTTGGCATACTCCGTTAGTATATATCCTACACTCTCTTCAAATAGAAATACCTTCTACTAAGTCCTCTAAGAATCTAGAAATCACTCACCACATTTTATCAACTAATTTAAAACTTTAACCAGCCAACTGTGTGTGAACATGCAAACAATGTAACCAAAAGTTAAAAGCACATAAAGAACAAAAGATTATGATTTGAATACACCTGTTGTAGTTCTCGTTGATGTTGTGCGTTTGCATTGATGCATTGCTGATGTTGTGCAGATTGCTTCTCTTTGCTCTTTGTAGGCATTGCATGTCTCCCCCCTTCCTAATTTGTGTGCACGGTAGGTGGACTATTGGGGCGTGTTTGGATGCTCTTGTTTAGTTGAGATCTCTGCAAAATGTTTATTAACAAACAAGAAAAGAAAAGAAAGGAATAAAATTTGTTATTGGTGCCAATCACCCGAATATAACAGAGGGGAAAAACCCAGTGGGAGAAAAGTGCCCTGGCTTGTTGATCTTATTGTGGAGTCGATGAGCTTACCCTTGCACTGGTGGTGGATCCGTGTCCACTTCTGCTAGAAAGATGGTATCAATCACTTCAGGATGCAAGGACAACCCTGTACAAAAACCGGCCTCTAGAAAAGGTGGTAGAGGAAGGAGTGCTTCCTCGCTAAAATATGGCATTGGTTCTATGGGAAGGTTAAGCAGACAATTTCGATTTTGGAACTGCTCAATATAGGTACTCATAGTGATCCAAAATTGACATGTTGAGGCTTGGGGAAGGAGGGCTTGCAAGATAGGTGGTTGCAAGTCATTTATGCATGTATCCCTCCATTGTTGTGCTTGAACCTCCTCAGGTAATCTACGTTGATTTGGTCCTCTCTCTGGTACTCTCACATTAAGAAGGTTATGGCATTGGGGTGTAATTCCCACAATTTTTTTCATTAAGCCCGTGCCATATCGTCTAAAGTAAGAGCGGCATATCCAACAAATGTGTGAAGCTTCTCCTAATACGAGTCGTGCACACTCTTGACAATGTGAAAATGGGTGATGCTGTTGATAGAATAAAGTGACAAAGTGATGCCCACAGCAATTTTTACCTAAGGGAGCATAAAAGTACCTAGAATGAGTTTGAAAAGGAGGAGCACTATAACCCCCGCGATGTTCAGGTTGAGTACTATCAGGGTCAATGCATGGTGGACATGTATCTCGCCAAGTATCCATCAGGAGGTATCTGGTCGTAGAACAATGAAATTTAGAAACACTCATATCCATCATTACAATCCCAATCAAAAACATTGTAGATAAGATCATCTCAAAAAGAACACAATCCTCTAAAGGCATAAGGAACCACATTAGTAAATGTGAGACTATTCAAACACTGATCTACCAAAGAGCTTCAATTGTAGTGTTAATGCCTTACCTTTGGTTTTGGGTATGTCCTTCTTAAGAGGTGGGAAGGTTAGCAATTGTCGAGGAATTTGAGCAAGATAAGAGGATTTAGGCATTGAAGTACTAGAATCTATGCTCAAAGGAGACTCATGTAAAGTTGGATTTGTCTTAGGTACAGAAGTCGATGGTGGAATTGTGTAACAAGGAGAAATTGGGACAACTGGTGATTCAATATGTGTTTTGGGAAGGTCAACACAAGGAGATTTGTAGGTGCTATCACAACCACCTATCCTATCTTGAAGAGGTTGTGTTGATTTCCTTTGCACCCACTGATATGGAAAACCAAGGGTGGCTTTTGGAATCTTACTGATACACTCTTTTACCTCTAGCAAACCATGGAATTTAGGAAGCCAAAGTGCTGTTGCACCCTCATAATAACCTTGTGCTTTAAGCACATGCTTTGGGACCCAACGAGTAACAATCTGAGGTTTAGGCTTGAAAAAGATGTGCTTTTTAGGAGGCTTAGCAACTAGGCTAGATGGTACAAGTTTGTATGCATCTTTGGGTAGCCAAATTGATAATTCCTTCTTGCCTGGCCTTCTTTGAGCAGTGACTAGAGTAGTTGGAACATGCCAGCCATGGCCCTCACTTGAGGACTCATCGATTATCCACATCATTTGTGTTGGAGCTTCAAGAGCAGATTTTGAAAGTGGGTTGTGTAAGGTAGAAACACCACCCTTTTGACATGATAAAGCTCGTGGAGTATCAGATCCCAATACGCAATCAGAATCAATTTGCAATTTGTATTGTCTATTCTTCCAATCTAATGAACAATTGGTAGCACTTAACCATGATCGACCGAGAACAGCCTCTACCACTGCCTTGGACTTACTTGCCACATAAAAGGGAATTGACATCTGGTGATCCTGAATGGACATCATAATGACACATTTTCCCTCTATAGGGTTATCTTCACCTGAGAAGCTTCGTAAGTCAATAGGAATGTGCACAAGTGTTGGTTGTCCCAAGGCTATCCATGTGTCAAACGAGAGAACATTATAATCTACACCAAAGTCAATTAAGGCAGTGACAAAGTAGGTAGTCTCATGAAGATGAAGACACACTTGAATATTGAAAGGATCGACATATTGTTCATCAGTAGCCAACTGTAAGGCCAACATAGAAGCCTTGCGACGCTCCTTGGCTTTTGCAACTCTAGCTTTAGCCTCTTCTTGAGCCTGACGTTTAAGTAGGTCAAGTGCTTCTTTCCGTGTGTGTGCAACATGCATTTGTTGAAGCATGGCTTCAGTTAATGGTTCATTGTATTTCTTGACACGACTTCCATTAATGAAGTTAGAGGCATTTGCTCACCTTGTAGTGTCTCAAAATCAGAGTCCCATCCATCTTCCTTATCAGCATCATTAGCAGATTCGAGTGTTAAATCCTCCACTGAGACTTCCTCTACATGCAGTGCTGTTGTGGATGCATCCCCATAGTACAAAACATCTAGAAGGTCACGTGGTTGTACCATTCGTATAGGAATAATGTCATATCCATCTGAGTCACAAAATTGAATTGGCTTGGGTAAAGCACATGTCGATAATGTTGCAAGGACATGACTCCATTCTAGTGGATCAATTAAGTGCTCAGGGAAGGGTTGTGGAATGTATACCTCATCTGATACACTTCGATTACGCTTAAGTCTCTCAGTGTTGAAATCCCTACATGAGGCTCCACACATCCACAGATCTTCTCGCCCATCTGACAATGTAACTCTTGAGCCCTCAGATGAAGCAGAATCAAACTCATCTATTGGAGACCTTGTTACATCACGATATGAGTGATTCTTTAGGTTGATCCTTGTGATGACAGAATCATGTCGGAGGTACAAATAATTGTATCCCCAATCTTGAATCATTTGAAATTGTTGCATGAATGGTCTACCCAATATCACTTCATTGTTTGGATGTTTTCCAAAATCCACTACTGCAAAGGTGTGCTCATATTCAATCCCACATGTGGTGACCAATATGTTCTCAAGCAGCCCAAGGGGATGTTCTAAGCTTCCATCTGCTAGCTGCAAGCGCATCTTGGTACTCCTAATAGCTGGTTTTCCCCACTTTTCCCAAATGGACCTTGTCACAATGCCCACTCCTGCACCACTATCAAGTATTGCAGTTGAAGCTACTTTTCGCACTTCTAATGGGAGGGTAGCATTTCCCTGATCGTCCTCACAAAATTTTCCTACTTTGTTGATAGGAACTGGCATAACATGCTTTGTCTCAGGGTGTATAGTACAATGATGGTGACCCTTTTGTAGCAATACTTGCTCTGACAAACATGTGGCAATATCATTCCACAACTCAGGTCGAAGCTTTATCAAATTAAGCAAAGGTAAGGTACAAGCCACTGGTGCTGATAAAATAGCTTGCACGATACCCATATCCATCTCCTTTGTCAACCTTTTATGCATGGAGGGTATCCTCAAGGTTTGAGAACAGTTCTCATATTCTCCCAAATATGATGGTAAGGTTTTCATTGTATGCTTACTTCTAGGAGAAACAATTGTTTGAACTTCCTCCTGGATGCTTGGGCATCTAAAGTTGTTTTCTATGCTCCTGGTAAAATCCACCTCAGAGAATGGAGGTGAAATAATAGAGGACATATTCTCATTAACTTTCTCATGAACTGCTGCCCACATCTCATTTGCCATGTTCTCGTTAGCATCAATAACTTCATCATTGCATGGGAAGACAAGGCTAGGTGGTGGCAGAATACCTTCTTTCAATGGGGTGGCAACTGGTGCAGACTTCTCGCTATGAGATTGTGAGATGAGCTCACTTTTTATTTCCCAACTTGATGACACTTCTGGTATGGTTTCTAATGTTGGCTTAAGAGAGGTTGGGCCCCGAGGGATAGGTGGAGGTGGGCCCTCAAGTATTGATTGAGCTTCCCTAATGAGTTGCTGATGTACAGCTAGATTGATCTTCTCCTCACTCACGAGGGTTTGGGTATTCTTGAAGCTTCTTGGGTAGCTCAGATAAAGCTGCAATGCGACTTCTATGAGCATCAATGATGGCATCTAGAGTCTCATTCACCTTATCCACAAAAACAGAACCCCCAGAACTATCCTCGGTCGTACTAGCCTCATCTTGTTTAGCACTAGGCTCAGGTTGAGGTTGATGCTCCTCATGCACTTCTTGGGATGTAAAAGCTTGATCCCTCATGTTTTGTTTAGAGACTTCTTGAGAACTAGTGGATGCACTCTTAGTTCGCTTGTTGCGGTTCTTTTTCCTCCTAGTGGTCCTTTTTCTATTGGAATGTAGGGTCTTGTCCACTAGATTTGCCTTTGCATCCCTAGTTCGAGGTGTCTCATCAGTTTGCATTTCAGCATTTCGTGTCTGTGATCTAGTCATGACTCTAAGTGGCACGACATCCTCATTCTCTGATGAAGGTGGCGATGGTACTGCCGCTACAAAGTTGAGTGAGACCTTGGGTTGAGAGGTGCCTTCCTCATGTGGTTTCAGCAAACAATCCTTTGGGAAGTGTTCTACACAACACCCTAGACAATATCTTTCAATTGGTGGAAACTGTAGTACTGTTGTATTAGATCGAGCTGCTTGCCTTGAGTGATGTGGACAATCACGAGCCCAATGGGGTTCTCCGCACTCATAACAGGGGCCCATTAGTTTGGCTTCTACTTTCCTTTGCTGCCATTGACCTGAGGGGCCTGGAGTCCTAGGTTGGTAGCCGCCTAGCAACATCAAAGAATTTTGTTCCCCTGGTTGAGCCTCCCCAGTGCTGCTTGGCTTGGATATGCGGGACTTTCAAAGAGATTTTCCTTGGATGAATATGATGCATATTCCTCCTCCACATAGCCTGGGTTTACCAAGTCTCTACACATATTTGAATTGTCGTAGTCAACAACCCTCACAGGAGCAGTCCCACGAGCAGGAGGTTGAGCTCCAAGAACAGGTCGTGCTTGCTCTTGTGCCATCGGTGGCTTACGTTCAAAATTAGTATACTGTTGATGCATTTGTGGAGTCACTCCACCCCTTTGCTGCTCACGCTCCTGTCTCATTCTTGCAATGCGAGTACATTCCTGTGTGGTGTGGGTAAAGTTCCAAGCACAGGCTTGGCACCACTTCTTTGTGGGTTGGTTTGTGACTAGAGGAGAAAAGGTATTACATTCTTCGATTTTATGGTTACCGCCACATGCTCCACAAAGATGAGGACCTGTAGGCAGCAGTACACTCCTCATTCACTGCTGCTGCTATTGTTGTGGCTGCATGGGTGGGCGATAGGTCCGTCCCAATCTCCTTAGTACTAGGTTCGCTATCTGGTCTGGATTTACTAGCACATTAGACCCTGAACTTTGGTCATCACCCCACTGATCTCTAGGTTTCACCTCAGGGCCAGTACCATCTTGGAATTTGAAGTTATCTATGAAATCCATAGCATCATGGCAACACTCATTGAAATTTGTATGCTTCTTTGCATAGAGATGTGTATGCAGTGTTGAATTTTTGAGTCCTTTTAAGAAGGAGAAATTAATCGACTCTGGGTGGGCTTCTCATCTTCTGGGCAATGATTAATGTATTGCTTCATTCTATTTACACAGTCTCTAACACTCTCAGTCTCGCCTTGCTTGAAAGAGTAGATGTTTGCTACCGTGTCATGTTGAATCCCCATCAAGGAAAAAGCAACAATGAATCTCTCTTCTAGAACTCGTAAAGAAGATTTGTCTGAAGCCTCTAGTGCCTGAAACCAACAAGCAAGGGCCTTTCCCTCAAGAGTGAGCCCAAATCCTTCAATTTGAGTATGCTTGTTAGTCACTTGCTCAGCTCCAACTGCTTGCCTAAATGCTGCTACATGGTCATATGGATCTCCCGACCCTTCGTACTTCTTTACCAGTTTCTGAAGAGTTGATGGCCTTACTTGTCTTGAATACTCATCATAGGGCCTACGGCCTCCCACTCTCAGTGGGAATTGTTCCTCTCTTTGGTAAGATGGTCCACATGCATCCCAAATTGGTGTGGGTCCCATATTGCCTGCCTCACCAACCCCCTCCAAAGATCTTGTTACCCGCATTTCAGGAGGTGCATTTATGGGAGGCCGAGTTGGCTCCCCTACCCTCCGATTGTCATAGTGAGAGAAACGTTGTTGTGGTGTGATCTGTGGTCGCACTTTTGGTGTAGGATAATATCTTGGTGCTAGAGTTGGGCTACTTGCAGTGGTCCACTTTGATGTTGAGGGTCCCTCTCTAGTGAACTCTCGTAGGGGAGGAGCAACAGTTTCTCCAAGAAAGGCTGTCTCTCTTGGTTTAGCTGTATTTGTTGAGAACACTTCCATGAATAATGGTTGTCCTTTCCACGTGAGCTCCCGAATCTCCTTCCAATCTAAGGTTCGGTATTCATTGGCCCATTTATCAACGATTCGGTTCATGTGTCCTGCAAGCTTCTCGACTACCACCACAAGTGCTAGAGGAAGATCTAGCTCTGGCAATCTAGTTGTGGCATAATATCCTTCTAAAGAGTCCTTATAGACCTCTTGAAGTGGGTCATCCTGTAAGACCTTTGTCACTGGAATTTGTCGTACAAACTCCCATTGGTTCTCAGCCCCCTGATCCATTTTGCTCTTGCCTTTCCTATCCCTTTCCAAATTTAGATCTACAAGAAGTAAATCATCTATGGATGGCTTTGAGGACTGGGCATTGGATGGTCCAGGCATGTCCGGCTCAATGAGCCAATCATCTCTAGACTCCCTTGCTCTGGAAAGCTTTGATAAGTCTAAGAACTCGCTTTTAGAGAGCTCCCCTAATTTGTCTACATTCTCTGGATGATAGGTGACTTCGTAGCGAACACCATCTCCACCCATGTACATGTTACCCTGGTCATTGACTAGAGGTGCTCTATCAAGTTCTGAGAAAAAGTCTGCGATCTTAATAAGATACCGTTGTTGTGGATCCCTAAAGATCTCAGCTCCTTGAGCATTCGTGTAGACATTTTGAAGTCTCACATTGAGTGGTAACCCCATGGTGTCGGCTTCAAATGGATTAAAAGATCTTGTGGGTGTCCTATTTGGGGCTAAGGGATGACTATTTGACGGCCCTAGATTGTCCATGGACAATGAGCTAGTTGTTCTGGAAAGGGTATCAGATTAGGATTCGGAAAAGGTTTCAGCAATATCTGCCAAATTTCCTACCGATTGGGTCCCACTTTCCTGCGTAGGTACTCTAGAAGGTGCCCTAGGCCCTATGGCAGTGTCTATATGACGTCCCGACCGTAAGTGCATAAGGTCAAATTTTAAGGTTTATTTTTTTTAAAATTATATATATATATATAAATATGTATATATATATATATATATTTAAACCCTACCTAACCACTAAATGCAACTATCATGAATATGTGTGTAAATACCTATCTTATTTTTTTATTTTTTTATTTTTTTAATTATTTTTTATTTATTTTTTACTAATTACACAAAAATACTAATTATGCACAAAATTAAAAAAATTAAAAAAATGCAAGTTACACTAATTATGCAAAAAATTACAAATTTTTTTTAAAAAAATGCAAATTATGCAAAAAATATGGACTCAAAATAAAACACATAATTTTTTTTTTATTTTTCTTTCTTTCTTTCTTTTCTTTTCTCTCTTTTTTTTCTTTTTTTAAATATTTTTATTGTTTTATTATTTTTTTCTTTTTCTTTTTATATATTTTTTTAAAAAAAATGCAAAAACATGAAAATTAACAAAAAAATAAAAAATAAAAAAAAGGTACTAACCTTATCTTTCTGCAGCCTCCGGATCGTGCGCCGTTCCCGGATTTCCTGCACGTGCCTCCTCGCGTCTTCTCTGCAACCTTCACAGCCAGCTGGCTCACGCCTCTCTGGCCTTCTTTTGATGTAGCCTTCAACAGCCAGCAACCTTCGCCGCAGTCACCTTCCAGCTCGCCTTCCTTTTTCGCTCGCCTCACCACCGCCTCTACTTTCCTGTGGCCCTTCAGCGGCCACTTCCTTCGCTTTCAGCCGGCCTCTGCGCCCCTTCGCACTGGCCAGTCGCCTTCACACCGACTTGCAGAGCAGGCCTTTGGCTTCGCCTCCTTGCCAGCCAGCAGCCCCACTGGTTGGCTTTTTTTTTCACTTCTCCGCCTCTGCTTCTTAGCTGAGGCTCACCTTCGCCGGCCACCCCCTCTGCTTCACCTGCAAGCTGCCAACAGTCACCTCAGCACTAGGCTCTGCCGGCCAGTCACAACGCTTGCTTCGCCTCCTTTGGCCACTTCGCACCCAATTGCCTCCACGCCGGCCACTTCAACAATGCAGCCTTCGCCGCCCTCTTCACCGCCACTACCTTCTTTTCTTTCACCACTGGCAGCCGTCGCCGCCCTTCACTGCTGCAGTCGCCTCATCACCTTCCAACCTTCGCAAAGCTACTGGTTGCAGATGAAGCAAGTAAGGGCTCTGTCAACTCTCCAGTGACCCCCGCACCATCCGCCATGATGTTGGGCTCTTGAATGCCGGTATCTCCCTTCAGCGCTGCAATTAGAAGAAAGAGAGTAGCAGGCGGCTTCACAATAGCATAGATGTCATAGATCATGAGGTGGAGGTCATAGGAGAGCCTGGAGGCAGTCGTTTAAAGACCTTTTGGACCCTGCTTTGAAGAGGGGTGTAAGCCAGGTGAATGTAGCTCTACTCCAGAAGCCAGCCTTCACAACCGCCTCTCGCCGGCCTAGCAGCTGCCTTCACACCAGCCCTTTGCCCTTTCCATGCGGCCCTTAGCTGCAGCCGGTCATCTTCTTTTTTTCAGCCTTCCACCGCCGTCATTCACTTCCCTCTTGCTACAGCCAGCCGCCCACACGGCCTTAGATGCAGCCGGCTAATATTGTGTTTAAGCATTAATCTATTGCATTATGGCATAATACATTAAGCTTAAGCCATAACGCATTAATACATTAAGCACAAGTTTAACGCATAATACATAAGCTCACACATAATGCATTGAGCTTAATGTATTATTCAGATTTTCGTTTCTAATCTATGAACAAAAAATGAACACAGCGATGAAAACAACCATGGAAAGCATAAACATGAATGAGAAAACATTAGCGGGAGTAGATCTCAACCACACAAGTAAGTACTAATCTATTTTTTTCTCTTCTAATCACTAGCTCCGAGATTCCACACTCATGCTAACCCTAAACCTAAAAACAAAAAGAAATAGTGGTAGTAATGCAAGCTTCTCAACCGGTTTTGAGTCTTCTCCCCGGCAGCGGCGCCAATGGAGAGACAGAAAACTCTCTCACTTGTAGCAAGAGTAGCATGATCCAAGTGTAGCTCAATCCAATGGGATTTGCATCCCTTTCGGAGCTAGGGATTCAACCCGTACCGGTGCACAAAAGCTTATCCACAAATGGAGAGAATGCTAAGAATACTACTACCATTGACATAGACTTAACACACACACAAGCTCAATCTTGCCATAACTCATTCACTCATCATCCCACTCATTCATGCATCCAATACAAGAAGAAAGCTAAGCTAATGCATACACAAGCTCAAAGCATACTTCATTCTCAAGCACTTACTTCCCTAGCATGCACATAAACCTTGAAGCTATCAACAAAGAAACATGCACACTAGAGAATAGACATGAGAAGAGAGACAAACATCAACTCATTGCCTTGAATTAAAAAAAGAGTATTTCTCATACAATAATGTAGATGGGGAGAGAGAAGAGCTTGCACCTCTATGAACAAGAGGGAGAGCTAGTCTCAAGAGAGCTCAAACATGAGTTTAGCCCAATGTGTCCATAAGCTCTCAAATGAGCCACTTTTTATACAAAAACTCTAAAACTCCCAAAACTTCCCATGTGGGATTATTCTTAAGCCCACTCCCACACTCATCTACAACTTGGAACTCTTTACAAGAGCCCTAAAGAAGAATGTCACTTGTTTTCGTGCTTGCATCTTTGAGTTGCATCCTTGCATTGATCATCACCACTCATCCACTCGTCACGCAACAACGTGTATTTCCATTCACACATAATGTAAAGCACCTTGAAACTATATTATTTCTTTTTGGTGATTGTATTCTTCAATCTTTGGTAGACCTTGGTTATAGATTCCATTTATGCTTTACACAACTATGGAAGAATGAGTCCATAAGAAACCATTAACATTCTGTTGTGCATGTGGAAAGGTCTCTTTGTTGCCACTGTTAGAAAATCCTCCTCCAACGTTAAGTGATATATTGCTTGGTAATGATAGTGTGAGTAGAGAATAAAAAAAGAATATATGCATCTATAGCAATGCATTATCTTTTGTTTCATTGGGTGTTCAATTAGATAAACAAGTCACTAGTATAGCTTTCGAGTACATGGTACAACATATCACCGTGTTGGAACACTCATGCTTGATAAAACAGGACATACAACTCCTCAATATGTGTTTGATACAGAGCATGAATTGGAAAATCTACTACAAGGGATGCCTTCCTTAATTCACCATGTGTTGGAAAGGTTGCAAACAATGATGCATGAAGACAATGCATATGGATGTACATTTTGTACTATGAGAGAAATATCATAGATAAGTCCATATGTGGACTTAAGAATGGTAATCACCAAACATGGTCAACCTTAGGCAATAATTGGTTCCTATGGGTGTATTGAGGTAGGTGCTATCATGCCGTGTCAAGGGGATGATCCTAATGTAGGTCATCGAGATATTCAAATAACGTCTCACACCGGAAGTACGAAAAGAATATCAAACTTACATTGCTCATGCATGCCTTTATTGATTTTTTTTTTCTATTTCCAAAGGGGAAAGATGGTTGGCATGTTGATATTCCTCTTTGTGGTGCCAATAGACAAGGTTTCAATGAGGATACAAAGTCAATGACTCAACGGCAATACTATGCATTTAGATTGCAGATAATAAATGATACAAATGCATGTCTTCTACATGGTGGAAGTCTTTGACAACATCACGTGGTTGATGCATATAGTAGCATGGAGGAATCAAGGTTAGCATGGATACGTCATAATCAGCCAACTTTGCGTGCAAAGGTATATCAGAGACTTGCAGATATGGTCATGAGTATAAGTGAAGGTGTAAGAACAGTATTTGGTGGTGCTACTAGATGTAGGATAGTTTTGCCATCTTCTTATACTACTAGGGGCCTCAATTTCTGCATCAATCATATGAAGATTTAATGGCAATTGTGAGGAAGATGGGTAAACTAGACCTCTTTATTACCTTTATTTGCAATCCTAAATGGGATGAAATAACCAATGCTCTATTATTTGGTCACACTGCACAAGATTGTCCTAACTTGATTGAACATGTCTTCTACCAGAAACATAATAACATGATGCACTTATTGATCAAAGGGCTTTTTTTGCAAGATTGTGGGGTTTGTTTTAGTTATTGAGTTTTAAAAATGGGGTCTACCACATGCGTGTTATTGTTGATAGTAGAAAATGAATGCAAGCCCTCCCAAATTGCACACTATGACAAATTGATATGTGATGAACTTCCTAATAAGGTGATGTTTCCGAGTTTCACAATATTATTAGTCATTGTAATATTCATGGACCATGTGGGGCACTAAATATGAGGTATCCTTGCATGGTTAATGGAAGTTACACGTATCCTTATCCTCAAAATTTCTCTTAGACCACTATTTTAGATGACAATGGGTATCCAACTTACATGCGACTAGATGATCGTAATAGCATACAAGTGAAGGGACATAGAGTGGATAGCCATTGGGTTGTGCCATATAATCCTTTTCTCTCAATGAGGTACAATGCTCATATTAATGTTGAATTGTGATCTACCCTTAGAGATATGAAATATTTATATAATTATGTATACAAGTGTCATGATAGAGTTACTATTTAGTTGCAAGATACAAATGGGGTTATTGATGAGGTTAGCTAGTACGTAGATGCTTGGTATGTGTCTGCGTGTGAGAGGCATGTTGGTGTATATACCAATATGATATGCACAAAGAAAAGCCAGATATACAAAGGTTGCAAGTTCATCTTTCTATACAAAATAATGTCATATTCAATGACCATGATGATGTGCGTATTAGTCAAGAAACAAACCAAAAAACTACACTCATAGAATGGTTTACTGCAAACCAATTGCATGCTGATGTAAATAGCTTGCTATACATGGATTTTCCATGCAACTGGGTGTGGAACAAAGGTTAAAGAACTTGGAGTAGAAGAAAAAGGGAAAATATATTGGTTGGATGTACAATGTGAGCCTAGTTGCAGGAGAGTAATACTTCTTATGCATTTTACTTACCGTACAAAAAATCGATTGCATGCTGATGCAAATAGCTTGCTATACATGGATTTTCCTTGCAACTAGGTGTGGAAAAAAAGGTTCAAGAACTTGGAGTAGAAGAAAAAGGGAAAATAATATTGGTCGGATGGATAATGTGAGCCCAACTTGCGAGAGCAATACATCTTACACATTTTACTCACTGTGTGTAAGGGATGCAAGTCATTTGAAGAGTTGCAGATAGTTAATGGGCATTTATATCCTAATTTCAAGGAAGCATGTGAAGCTAGAGTTTTGTTGAAGAGTGATGAGGAGTGGTATACATGTCTTCAAGAGGCTGCATTGCAAAAAAGGGAATCTCAATTGTGTCAATATTTGTGGTTATTTTAATGTTTTGTGAGCCTACATATCCTGGTCAAATTTGGAACAAGTTTTTTGCTGAACTTTATGAGGATTTCTTTCATGGTTTATAGTTAAGATGTAATATTGTCAATGCTTGCCAAACTCTAGAAAATCCAAGCTGTGTTATACTTACAAGACCTTCTTTGCCAGCATGGAAGACATCTTAAATTGACTTTGAAGAGATGCCCCTTCTTGATAGATCTAGTGTTGCCACAGTAACCAATGGTTTATTGATGGAAGAGATGACATTGAGCTTCTACAACATGCTGATATCACTCTTTCAATGGCAAGAAGTCTTAATAATTCTCAACAAAGAGTATATGATAGTATTCTCAAGGCTCTTTCTAGGAATACTTTTGGTGTTTTTTTTCCTTGATGGTCCTGGTGGTTCTAGAAAAACCTATCTTTATAATGCCTTGCTATCTCAACTGTGTGGAGAGAATCATGTTACTTTGGCATGCACATCTTCAGGTATAGCTGCATTGTTACTATCAAATAGACATATTGCTCACTCACGATTCAAAATTGCATTGGTTTTGAATGCATCTAGAACACGTAGTATCAAAGTGAATGGCCCATTAGCTAAATTAATAATTTGGGATGAGGCACCTATGACACATCGTTGTGCATTTGAATCACTAGACAAGACACTTAAAGACATAATGCAAAATGATAGGAGTTTTAGTGGTAAAGTCATGCTCTTAGAGATGGTGACATGACACAAATCCTTGGGGGTTCACCTAACAACATGTAAGTGTAGCACGTGAGTTCAACAGGAGGGGTATATTAATTCAAAAAAGTTTTAGAATTACATTTATATGAGGGGGTTTTTTAACCATTTTTGAAAAAATACCGTAAGTTTATGAAGAAAAAGGGGTCATTTTATTCATAAAACTATGTAAGTGTAAGGGGTTTTTTCAAATACCCATTGAACACATGTGATACAAATTTTTTTTTAGAGGTGAACCCCTTGGATTTCTGAATTCCGAAAAAACTTTTGACCTTTCGTATTCCGGAAACTTTTGACCTCTCACATTCTGATTTTTTTTTTTGTCTTTTCATTTTCGTGAAACTTTTGGCTTTCCGTATTCCGGGAAAACCGTTGGGATTCCGAAATTTTTTGACCGTTCATATTCTAAATGTGTTTGGGGTTAGTTAAAAATTTTAAAAAATTCTTGAAAATTAGTTGAAAACTAGACAAAGGTTATTTTAAATTTTGGGAAAATGTGGGGTTGGTGTTTGGCATGTGGTGTGTCCATTCGGGCGGTTATGACCATTCAAATTCCGTTAAAAATATATTTTTTGACCCAAAAAATTAGAAAATCCATTGAAATTGTAAATTTTCATTGGATTTAAGAATTGTCGGGCGGAATTGGAAATTTCGTGAATGATGGGATTCTTAAGAAAAATAAGGAATATTCTAGAAATTATTTTTAGAAATCCTAAAAATTGGTATGTATAAAGTATCAATGGTATTTTGGCAAAATTAATTGCTATTTTTTTTTGGAAAAATATAGGTTTGGTGGAATTCAAAATTATCATTTTGTGATAGTGCCCAAGACGAACCAAAAAGTGAGCGTGCGTGGTACCACTATCCCTTACCTTTCATGGAACATGTGCTAGAATGAGTCGCAAGGAAGGAAGCCTATAGCTTGCTTGATGGATTCTCTGGATACAATCAAGTGCTAATTGATCCCAAGGATTAGCGCAAAATAGCCTTTGCCACACTGAATCGGGTACATATGCATACCGAGTGATGCCCTTCGGGCTGACCAATGCCTCCAGTACCTTCCAACGTCTCATGTGCACGGCTTATAAGGAATATCTTTAAAAATTCCTCGAGGTCGTCATGGATGACCTTTGTGTCAATTCCTCTTAGAAGGAGCAGCCTGCATGTTTGCGCAAAGTGCTAGAAAAGTGCAAGCTATAGCGCATCTTGTTGAACCCCTCAAATGGAGTAATCTTGGGACACATTGTCTCTAGGCAGGGAATCTCTATCAATGAAAGCAAAAGGTGGCTCATCATAGACCTACCACCACCCACTAACTTCAAATGATTCCAACGCTTCATAGGGCACATCGGCTACTATTGGCGAATCATTTTATGTACAGTGATATTGCTTGACCTCTTTGCAGACTCCTCATCGTCTTCGAGTGGACTAAAGCATTACAATAGGCCTACACTATGCTCAAAAAAGCCTTGGAAAGAGTTCCAATTCTCAGGTCCCCCAAACTGGGACATCATATTTCATGTCCACATCGATGCCTCAGCTTGTGCTATAGGATGCTTGCTGGCCCAACCCAGAGAACACAAGATGGATTTCCCCATTAGTTTTGCCAATCACCACCAACTTAATGAAGCTGAGAGGAACTACATTACGACCGAGAGAGAGGGATTAGCCATGATCTACACCATCAAGAAGTTCTGCCATTATCTTCTAGCGACTAAATTTGTTTTCTTTGTCGACCACCCACCAAGCCCTTGTGTACTTGGTAATAAGCCCTATATGATAGGTAGAATCACCTGGTGGGCTGCTTATATTTCTTGAGTTTGACTTCACCACCATTATAGTGAGGAAAGGTTCTCAGCAAGACCACATGTCAAGGATCCCCAATGGTGAACAACCAAGTGGGAGTAGATGATAATTTACCAAACACTGCCCTATTCCAACTATGCTTGATTCTTGAATGGGGTGAGGAGGTGGCACATTTCTTAGCCAATGTCTTACCTGTAGATCCCCTCCTCAACAAATATTACGCTCGTCACTTAATCAAACAAGCGGCCCCCTACCAACTCATTGCAAGCCAACTTTATAAGCAGGATAAAGATAAAATTCTACGACACTCTATCCGAGAAGACGAGTATATCTTCCTCCTCAAGTAGGCTCACTCTGCCTGTTCTAGGGGCACTTTGTAGAAGATATCACTGCTAGTCCTTATGGCTAGGTTATGGTGGCCCACTCTAATGGTGGCTGACGTAGCAGAATACGTCAAACGATGTGATGAGTGGGTGCCAACGTACAGCAATTCCCTGCTTCAAGGACCACATGCCCCTGAACCCCATTATGTATTTACAACCATTCGAGAAATGGGGCATAGATTTCATTGGACCCATCAATCCAGTAGCCAAATACATAATAGCTACAGACTATTGCACCAAGTGAGTAGAAGCTCGTGCAACCCACAAGGCATAGATTTTATTGGACCCATCAATCCAGCAGCCAAATACACTCAATCTTGATACCGTTAATAGCTACTACAGACTATTGCACCAAGTGAGTAGAAGCTCGTGCAACCCACAAGGCCGATGCTAGATCGTCTGCTAAATGTCTCTATGAATCAGTCCATTACACGCTTCAGCTACCCCCTGGAGCTTGTCAGAACCAGACAATGGGACACATTTCATTAATGAGGTAATTCAATTCCTCTTGCAAGAGTTCCTTGTTGTCGCTCATAGAAAGTCCTCCCTATATTAACCACAAACAAATGGCCAAGCGGAAAGCACAAACAAAATCCTATGTGCCATTCTAACTAAAACCGTGGAGGCCAGCCACAATGATTGGGAACAAAATTTGATGGCTGCACTTTAGGCTTATAGAACTTCTTACAAGGCAGCAACCAATGCTACCCCTTTCAGTTTAACCTATGGTACTGAAGTAGTCATGCCCATAGAGTTCTTAGTCCCTAGCTTCTTACGTGTCGCAGTACAAGAAAAGCTCATTGGAAATGTCCTAGACTGTTGCCTATTCGAGCTCAAAAAGCTTGATGAATAATGCCTTTTAGCAGTCACTATAAGACAATGCTGCCATACACGCGTTTCATACACGCGATAAATTACGAACGCGTGTATGGTCGCGCTTGTATTTGAATAGAATCGGGCGCGTGTATTTTAGCATTTAAGTTCGCGTGTATATTTGCATTTATCAACGCGTGTATAAACGTGTTTATATACACGCAGTAATACACGCATCTATACACGATAATATTCACGGGGTAATACTCGCTATTATACATGGATAAATACACGCTGCTATACACGGATTGATACACGCATGGCAGAGAAAAACTGAAGAAAAATTGAATTCCTTTACAAAATTAAAAACTATTTTCCTTAAACCATCTCATAGTACATTACAGTATATATCATTACACAATCCCACTACATGCATTTACAACAATGAAATATATTCAAAAATAAATTATGCATATGAGATGATAGAAATGTCATCAATTTAGAACATACAGTGACGGATTGGTTAGGGTTCGATCTCATCTTCAATAAGATCCATCCTTGCCAAACGATCAACATCAATATCCATTTGATCAATTGGTAAGGCTACGATTAAATTTATTCCACTATCGATATTCTGTACTCCATTGATAATGGTATCGATGTCCTGATCATCCTCATCAACATCACCATCATCCTCAATGGTAGGGTCATTCTCATGATCATGAGAAATGGCATGCTCATCATCATTATCATGATCATCTCTTATTTCTTGATCATCGATCACAACATCTTCAATGGCATGTTCGACGTCATCTTCATTGCGGCTTGTTACATCCTCCATATGCTCCATATCAGTGAATGTATTATACATCACTTTGGAACGTGGTGCAATAGGGATGACGTACCACCATTTGATGTCATGCACCATTGGTAGATAGATAACCTACTCAAATACACACAGTACAGTAATTAATTAGCATATCAAAAGTCAAGGGGTACGCGAGCTTAGATATATATGTACATGAAACACATTAGTAAAAAAATGCATACCTGCTCACATTGTTGTGGCAATACGAGCCTATCTTTCTTTGTTTGCCAGAACTTTGTAGAGTCAATAGTTACATATCCACTTGCATGGCGTTTTATCGTTGCATCAGGCCCTTTTTCCACCACGTTCATTTGCCATTTGACATCCAAAACATACACAAAGAAGTGACGAAAGTCAAGCCTAAATATGTCTTGGATTATGCCACAATAATCATCCATTTTTCCATTAGCTCCCTCAAAGCTACTAATGACACCGCAATCTTGTGTATTTCTCTTTTCATCAATTCTTTGTGTTCGAAAATGCTTGCCTTCACACCATATAGCATTGAACATAGTGCACTGGACCAAAATAGAAGCAATATTTGTGTAAGCAATGTGAATAAATATTGAAAGCAAATCACTTACAACTAATGCAAAACATTAGTTCTATGTACCTTTGACATGCATCCTCGTGCATACTCCCATTCTTCCGCCGTGATATGCAGCCCCTCGTCGCTCTCTGCTCTCTCCATTTCCTCATGCAACCAATCAACATGGATATCATTCGGAAGTGTTGCTAGATGCTTAGGGTACGCCTTCCGAGAGCCATGTTGCCTCCAAAAGAGAGCTCTTTCTGCTTGCCTTTTTGTCTTTGCATCCTCATATCTTGTAACCCATCTGCTCATCACATCACTATTAAGGATACAAGTGAAATTGAGATCATCAATCAATGTTCTGTCAATTACTTTACTCTGTCCTTTTCCTTGAGGCACAATAGAGGTCATCCTCAAGTCCTCTTCATTGCTCCATAGTCGTGGCAAAGAGCTGTCCACCTGACCAAGAAATTCTGAAATATATACAAGAGACTCTTGTATCAACCAACCCTCGGCCATGCTTCCTTCAGGCCTTGCACTTTGCCTCACAAAGTCTTTTAAGGTCTTCATGAAGCGCTCTAGGAAGAACATCCAACGTGCATGCACAGTACCACATAAAGCAATTTCGTCCACTAAATGCACAATGAGATGTAGTTGACTTGTGAGAATGGTTTGCGGAAAAGTCTCCTCTACCAAACAAACCACCTCCACTGCCATAACACGCGCATCATCCAACGTGGCTGGATCAATTGCTTTGGAACTAACATATCTGAAAAATAAATAAATAGTACGTTATACCTCATGCACGTTCATTTTGCAAGGTATAATGAAGGGTGATCTGAGCATGGGTTTTACATACCTCACAAGCTCGCCCATCTTATAAATACATTTTTTCAAACTCTTATTCGCACAATGGTCGATGCTAGTAGGTAGTATGAACTGCGCACATAAGAGCACATTTATGGTTTATGGCATTACAAAATTTAATTTCAACGTACGTACAAGACTTGGAAAACACTTACTTGAAGCATCTTGTGCCAATCGTGGGACTTCAACCCATATAGTTGCTCAACGCCTCTTTTCTTAGTGGTTGTAAAGGCTCCCTTCAATGATCTCATGCATCCAGTGGGAGTACGCAAAGTGGTGATGGCCTGCTTTACCTGCTTCTCCTCTTTCTTTGATATAATCCATGGTGCAGGCGGAAGACGAACGTGCCCACCCACCTCTCGTGGCCAAGCTTGACGCATACGTCCTGCGACCCGCAAGTCCTCACGTACGCTAACATTGTCTCGTTTACCAGTAATATGTTCCCAAATACCAGATCCCACATTCTTGAAGATGTGCATGGGATCAAGAAGATGGTTGATCTTAAGATGGGTCCAATATGGCAGCCGGAAAAAAATGGAGTACCTGCACAAGGGATTGCTCTATGTGACCTTTAATCCAATTAGAGACTACACAAAACAAGATTGAAAAAACATCACTATACCTGTTCATGCCATCTGGAGGAAGAATAGTTGTAGACTCCCAAATACGCTTCCAATCTTTTGCACGAAGTGTTTGTGGAGGAATGTTACTCTTACTAGCAACATATTTAGGATGATCTGAGGGGAGAAATCGATGATGATTATCGAATATAGTCTTACACAAACCATCAGCATACTCATGTACTAACGAAGGGCCACAAACAGGACATGCATGTTTACCCGATGTTTTCAAACCTGTTAAAATATAAATAAAAGTTAGAATAATAAAGCCAAACCGTCTAATTAATATATATAGCCAATAGTAATAGAGTAGGGAGGTAATTAGAATTCTTACCAGAACAATCGCTGTATCCTGGAAAGTCATGCATTGTCCACATCAACACTGCTTTTAAGTCGAAGTGTCGAGAGGAGGGAGGCCTACTAATGTCCACCACCGCAACACCTCTCCATAGTTCCTCCAACTCATCAATCAGTGGTTCAAGATAAACATCCATATGCTTGACTTTATGTTTCCCTGGAATTAGAAGGGATAACATAAGATGTCCCTTCTTGATCGCCATTGATGGTGGAAGGTTGTAATTCACCAACACAACTGGCCACACGCTGTATGCGGTGCTTTTGAAACCAAATGGATTCACTCCATCCATACCCAGGCCAAGTCTCAAGTTTCTGGGCTCTGTTTTAAAGCTGGTCCACTCATCTTCAATATGCTTCCAAGCAGGAGTGTCTGCGGGAATTCTCCACATGCCATCATCCGATCGATGTGAGGAATGCCATGACATGAGCTCTGCTATGGATTTGCACTTGAACATGTGTTTGATGCGAGGAATTATAGGAAAGTGTCGCAAGACTTTACGAGGTACATCAAAACTCTTCATATCTGTTCTGTACCTTGCTTCACCACAAGTGGGACAATGTAGAGCCTCCTTATGCGTCCCACGAAAGAGAATGCAATCATTGACGCATGCATGTATTTTATCATAATCCAGTCCTCCAAGAGATGTCACATAGCGCCTCGCTATGTCTCTTGAGGTGGGTAGTCTATTTTCCTTTGGAAGCATGTTTGATAATAGCCTGCATCCAATATCATCAATTATAATTAGTCTTAAATCCTAAACCTTAAACCACTAATTCAAATTTATAAGTTAGAATGCTTACTTCAACAATGCGTCAAGACTTGCATTGCTCCATCCATAAACTGTTTGTATATTAAGTAGTTCAAGTGAAGCACGTAAAACTGAGAATGTGCACCCTTCAAACACCGGTGTCGATGAAGCCTTATAAAGATGCTCTTGTTCCATATCATCGTCGTCCATACCTTTGGGATCATCCTTAAAAAGATTCCGCACCATATCATCAAGCACCTCCTCTTCCACAACTTCGTGGGGTGCAGGGCTATTGTCGTCCCTTTCCCACTCATCTCTGACAATAGATCCCGAAGCTCCAGCATCATCTCGTCGACGCTTTACGTGCTCTCGTCGCGCGTAGGGTACCATGTTAGGGTGTGGTACTGCATCCTGCTTCAATTTATCAAATTATATGTTACAACTCTATTAATTTAATTTGGATACCATGAGTCATTTGAATACCATCAATTTGCATCTACTCACCTCTAAACCTGTTTGATTCCATTCTCCATACATGGAGATGTGATTCAAGGTAATTCGACGTGCTCGTACAATGCATCCTTGACATCGATTACACATACATTTGATCCGTTGTCCCAACCACACATCGCGATTACGATGACGCATTGTCTCATCTTCCCCAGAACTGCTTGAAGAGGTTGATGACATCCTGTGTACAAATCAGAAAACACAAAATCATTATATGTTTTAAATGAAAGCACAAAAATCGCGTGTATTACCGCGTCTATTTCCTAAAAATTGCGTGTATTAACGCGGCTACTTCCTAAAAATCGCGTGTATTCACGCGGCTAATTTCTGCAAAACGCGTGTATAAACGCAGCTAAAATAACATACACGCGAATATACACGCATTTATAAACGCGAATATAAACGCGGCGGTATGTTTAAACTAAAAATAGCCCGCCTTCCCCAAATATAGATTTTGAAGTAAGAAATCGACTGTGCATGCGTTTTCGCCTGTTTTCGCCTCTTCCAACAGCAAGGAGGGAGCAGAGAAAGGAGCACACACACGGGAGAAGGAGGGAGCAGAGAAGGAGCAGAGAAGACTCACTTTTTCAGAGGTGAGTCACTTTGTCCTGTGCCTTGTCTCTTTTGTCAGATTTGTTTACTTTGCTCTTTGCTCTTTGGGTTTGTCCTTTTGCACACGATTGGGTTACTGCATCCTGACAGGGGCGACAATGGCAAGTCCTTTTATAAGAACATTCTGTCTTTGTCGGGGGGTCGATCTTTTCGAGAAAATTTTTTCGCAGGTCGCGTGTACGAACGCGTGTAGAAGCGCGTGTAACCTGTCTGCAGAGTATGTTCACGCGGATATACACGCGTTTCTGGACGGGTGTATACACGCGTTTTTTGACGGGTGTATACACGCGTTTCTGCAGACAGAAAACTGCGGTGTTTCAGATTTCATGATTTGCAGGCAACTGACTTGAATGATGATATTTGTGTGAGTCAAGAGACAGCCCATGATGTACATGAAGATGTTTGTTGCAGGTTCTTTATGGATATTCCAGGTTCTTCATCCGATCCATTTGCATACAGCAATTGGCTGATGGAGATGCTGAATCACTTTGGGCGCCAACCTGGTCCGGTTGAGCTTACAGAGTATATGTATGCCCATCCCCCTCCTTCCCTGCCTGGTGTCTATACCCCTATCGCGAGTATCCAGGGCACTCCAGTGCCGTCTATTCCTCTGAGTCCGACGAGACGGCATGCAGCTTCTCCTCTTCCACGTCCACCGAGGAGACATACCTCGTCCCAGACACACTCACGTACACCCTCACAGCCACCATCACGTGCTCCCTCACAGCCACCGTCACGTCAGGGCTCACAGCCACCGTCACGTAGACAATCCCCTAGTCGTGACTCCACCCGCAGCAGTAGGAAGAGTGGGAGTGGAGGATGCGGTGGGTGCTTTGGTGGGGGAGGTGGGGGAAGTGGGGGAGGTAGTAGGGCACGCGGTGAGAGAGGAGATAGAGAGAGAAGAGTTAGAGGAGAGAGTTCGGAAGAGGAGGAGATGAGAGAGATAGAGAGAGTAGTCTGCTATGATGTGACGGATAGGGGCGGGATAGTGATGGATGCGAGGGGGAGGGAGGTAATGGAGTACATGCGTGGGGTAGTATCAAACTCATATAGAAATTATTTTATTAAATTTAAAGATCAAAATAGCCGATTAGTTGGGGAGGTGATAGAGGCTGTACATAGTCGGTACCCCAATCCCCCACATGCTACATTCTCGGATGTATGGGGAAGGACGCGAATAAGGGAGATCTTAAGTAATAAAAGATCTCACCTTAAAAAACTCGCGTACGATGACCGGCTAAATGTAGCTGCGGGTGGCTATCCTGCCGAGAAACCTGCCACCACTGCGCACAAACGCGAGTGGAAGGAGGCAAAGAAACGAGCAGAGGGTGGCGTGAAGAGCAGGCAGCATGTGGAGGCACGACGGATCCAGATGGAGACCATTGGATCTTTGCATTTCGGATCTGGCGGCGTCGAGTCATGGGAGGCAGAGTTCGTAAGTATCCTGCCACTTTATTTGATTGTTTACTTAATTCATTGATTCTATGATTGTTTTAATCTTACAAATTGTGTTGATTATGATACAGCGACGGGTTACAGGGAGGAAGCCCACAACCCACGATACTGCATATGCTCGTCGGCATAGCAGACGTGACACGTGGGCCATCTTCAGAGCCGAGGGACGTATTACGGACACGCAGTTTGAGATGGCCATGAGACCATACGGTCGACAGGTACTTGAAAATTCGTAACGAATGGTTTTGGTTTATTGAATTGCATATATATATACTTATATACTATATATTACTTGAACAGGCACAAGCTGCTGATGATCCACCGGCCGCCGCTGCAGAGGGTGGACGTGAGCACTACTCCTCGGACATTCCGACCGATGTGAGCTCATCTGAGCATGGAGGGAGCACCGAGTCATCATCTGGGTCTGAGTAGTACTCAGACTTATAGTATCACATTCCATATTGAGGATGTGATTGTATATATTTTTTTGTAAACTCAAGCCATGGGCTACTTCGAGATATGGACTCCCTTGTATACATGTATGAAATTTTGATAGTAATATTGAATTGATTGATCGATAGTATTACATTCATGTCTGTCTTGAATCGTGTAATGACAATGTATGCATTCATGTCGTTCTTGTCTTAATCTCCCTCGTGCATATGTTCTTCGTGGATGGTCTAATGCACAAAAAAAAAAAACCAGAGAGTGCTATTGGGTGCTGGAATGCTGGAACAGTATTCAGGCACCAAATAGCACTCTCTGGATTTTTTTTTTGCTCTCTGTTCGCGTGTATAAACGCGTCAGAACTACTAAAACTCGCGTGTATCTACGCGGATACCCTGGAAAATACGCGTGTATTAATGCGTATAAACTGGCAATTACGCGTGTATAAGCGCATCTAAATCAAAGAAACGCGTGTATAGACGCAGGTATAAATGCGTCTGGGACATTGGAACTGAACAGGATGCGGCTATACACCCGTGTATAAGCGCGTCTAATATAAGAAAAGGCGTGTATAGCCGCGTGTATCAACGCGTCTGTAAAAAAAAAAGCGGCTACAAACCCGTGTATACGCGCGTCTGAGTGGTACTATATACGCGGTTTTACATGCATGTCTCTGGCCGCGATGATACACGCGCTGATACACGGGCCCGCTACTTTTTTTCACAAGTCATTTTTAGCGGCTAAGAGCGCGGGTATGAGCTCGATCCCTTGTAGTGAGTATATAGCATAAACAATGGTTTGACGAGCTTAAGGATAAACAAATGAACGAGGGTGATATGTTCCTCTTATTCAGTAACAAGGATATGCTCCTCTTATTCAGTACCAAGACAGAGATAGCTGGCTACTTGAATGGTAGCAAACTAAAATGCTACTATGGCCCTCTCACCACAGAGGCCACCTTAAAAGCCATCCATGATTTAAAAAACAGTGAAAGAAAGACTATGAGGATATGAAACGAGTTGCACAAGAGGAGGCCAAAGCAAGGTAAGCTAAGCTTAGGCAAAGACATATCACGGTCAATATGGCCCAAGTAGTTTACCTTGAAGAAGAAGATTGGGAGGTGAATCTAGCTCGGTTGTGGTTAGGAATGACCACCCCAACAAGCTTTGTCAAAAAATTAGCTCTTGTCGATACAGGGGCTAGTTACAATTTGATGTCCTATGAAACTTGGTGTTCCCTTAGGGAACTCTTACTCAAAGAGACCCATGCCATCGTTACAACAGTAGCATCACAGCATGTTCATTGTGTAGGCACAGTTACGCTTTTGTTCCATATGGGAAATAATTCCTTGGAAGGGAAGTTCTACGTGATGCCTGCAAGACCCGTGTTGTGAAGAAATACTCCTCAGAAGGGGTTGGATGGGACATAATAGGTGCAACATCGACTCGGATGTATGGACAACGACCTTATAGCTGGCCTCCGACCATGTTATTGTCCTCATGAGTGACGAATGGAGAGCCCGTCCTAGCTTTCCCCCATGCCAAGAATTTCCCACTTCACCACCCACCATCATTCCATCACCTCAACCCTATCAATCCATCCCCCCAAAAAACGAGGCCGCTTCTCATTCCAACCACATCAATGCCTCACTGTCACCACCACCATGCTCAACAGAGCAACCCCCTCTCACATTTCCACCTCACAAGTTGCTGCCCCACCAACCCACACTAACCAAACTAACATTGCTAACATCACTAACAAAACTCCACAGGGTTTGATATCTCGCCCATTGGGTACCTGAAAAGCTTCACAGCATAAGGTTATTATGAGGTTGAATCCCCCAACAATCCAACCATCCCCTTCATCCATAGGCACCCAAATCTCCTCGTCCACCACATCGATAACAAATTTTCTAACTACAAGCCTATAGGGTACAGGCTAAACAAAGGCCCATGCATGCGCTCACCACGGAGCTCCAACCCTCAATCCAAACCTCAACTGTACCCAGAACCAACTCCTCAATGGATCCCCAAACCTCTCCTACGAGACCAACACTTCTATGAAGACAATCGTCATATTTGGATCCCCAAATCTCCCCAACCTCAACTTTTATCTCGTGTCCCTCAGTAGTCCCCTACCCTTCAATGGAAACCCAAGGTGACATCCGCTGTAAAGATTGCCCAAGAAAAAGGAAAGCAAAATCTTTACCAGTGACTCTACAACCTCTATGCTGCCACTAACAAAGTTAATTTACCTTTAACGGTCAGCAACCCCCCACCTATCATTGTGAGGCTGCAACAACCGAGTAGTACACTGCCATCCTTCAATCTCAGGTACTTCCTTACCAACTGCCCTCACAATCCCTCAAGGAAGTGATACCCATCACTTCACCATCGCCCAATGGAATCGACTCCTTAAATTGGCAAATTGGGCACGCGGTCAATATAAAACCCGTAATGGGGTGCTGGCAGCATAGCATTTGGGTACAAAACCGAGTGCCCAAAAAAAAAGAGGCCTCAGTCATTCCATCCTCCAGCTGCCACGCCCGTCGGAATCAGCCCTGGTCGTAGAAAATCTTACTCAAAGCCCCCTCCCATTCAAGGTTTTCCTCCATGGCCATTCCTTTTAGATATCATGAGCAAAAGACCGTTCGCTTCTCCAAATTGGAAGCTCGCGCTCGTTCACTCCTGATTTGCTGATGTCGCAGCCATTCGTTGGCATTGCCATGCTTGTTCGCTTTCACTTTCCATTTGCCACGGTCGTTCGTTCAATTGCCCCCCATAGCCATTCCCTGGAAATGCCATGGTCATTCCTTGGACATGCCACAGTTGTACCCTTCTGCAAAATCTATAAACAAGGGCCCCACCCCCTCATTTTCTCATTTTCCTCTCTTCCCCTAGCGAAACTCTTGCCAAATTTTCTCTTGAGCTCTCACACCTACCCACCAGCTAGCACCATGTCAGATACGTCTAACTCCTCTAGGGAGGTTCTCCACCGCCATACCTCCATTAGGAGAAAGCAACTGACAAGTGGCCGCTTTGAGGAGTATCCCAAGCACCCTACACAACTCTCTCATCTGGGGGAGGTTCTCATGAAGCAGTTCAATGGCCACATAGTACATTCGCTCATGAATAACAACCACAAGGTCGAGCACAAGCTCTTGTATTTTATTGGGCCATGCTACAGGGCTATTGCCTCTGACCCCATTGTTGTACACAAGAAGCTTGGGCAACTTGGCCTCGGCAGACTATCGACCTTGGAGCCATGGGGGCCGACCTCTATAACACCTTATACTTTATATGACGCCAATCTACATGTAGGCAAGGTTTTGGATAATGACAACCAGTGCCACCAGGTTTAGCTCAGTGTCGAACTGATCAGAGATGCCTTAGCAGTCCCACACATGGACCAACCATATGTCAGGCTCACCAATGCACCTAAGCTGACCAGGGGAATATACAAGGGCAGCCCAAACAAGGATAGTGTGGAATGGGCTAAGATTACTCATTCAGGAGGATCTGATCAACAGCCATGGCTCTGCAAATTTCTCTCACCACCAGATGGACCGATTGATTCAACAAATACGGATTAACTTTTGATTAGGAATGGACCGATAGGAAGAGGGCTTGGTGCACATTTTTTACTTCTTTGACCCTAGGGAGCCTAGGCTTTGGTTTGCTAATGGGACCTAATTACTACTCTTGTCCCCCTACCTCTTGGGCCCAAACTTAGAGGTCGCCCCACCTAGAATCACATAGATGAAAAACCCTAAAAATTTAAAAATTTTAATTTTTTTCCCAAAAGTGTGTTTTCCCTCTCAAACTTCCCCCCAACATACTCTAGGTTTGGAAAGCTCATTTTGAACCTCTTTCTTCCTCTTCTAAGATCTCCATTGTTGCAGAACTCCATACCTCTCAAGCTCTCCCTCCTTTTCAAGCTCCCTCTCCCTCTCTCTCAGTCTCAAGCTCCCTCTCCCTCTTTCTTCCTTTTCTAAGCTCTCCATTGCTGCAGAAACTCCATCCCTCTGAAGCTCTCCCTCCTTCTCAAGCTCCCTCCCTCTCAATCTCCCTCTCTCTCTCTCTCTCTCTCAAGCTCCCTCCCTCTCCATTGCTGCATAAACTCTATCCCTCTTTAGTCTACCCTAGGTTCAGGAAGCCTATTCTCAAACTCTAACCCTCTTTTAAGCTTTCCAACATTGCTGCACTGAAAACCTTGAACTTTCTCTCCTCTCCACTCTTTTTTTGTAAAACAAGCTTTTCTTTTCCCTTCTTCTCTTTTCTTACCACTATGGCCTCTTCCAATAATGTGAGAAGTCCTAGGGAGAAGGTGGAACATCTTGTGCTGCATAATGCAAGAGATGAGAATGGAGTTTGGGCTCCAACAAGATTCAGGGTTGGGGCTTGGGTCTACATGCAGCCAAGCTCTAAGGGACCACATCGAGTGAGTCAACTAGGGAATATGCTACATCATTGGAAGGGGCGACTACAAGGCTTCAAGCATACTAAGAAGGAAGGACTGGTTGCCATAGTGCAACATGTGTATACCCTTGGAGACCTATACATTCAAGGCCAACGACCAAGGTTTCCTTCAAATTGTCAGTGTAACATAAACACAGCTTTAACAACATGCTAATATTGGATTTTTTGTTTCAAATTTTCTTATGATTCTCCATTTTTTTATGATTCTCCATTTTCTTATATCTCTCTGCAGATATTTTTCCCTCTAATTATGTTGAGGAACAACCACTACAAAGCCTCACTGGAGTTTTCTATGCTATGCATGCATCCATTGGAGAGGCAATGTTTGTATCTCAAAGCCCAAGTGATCTTGTACAGAACAATATCTTTTTCTTTTCTCTCATATTTTGTAGATAAAAAACCAAGTTTATTTGGCAAGCTAGAAGATATCCCCAACCCCTCTTAACAATCTCAAATGGCCCAAAACTAATGCTTGGACCATCTTATGCTTAAAGTTTAAGATGGTAAGTGATATCAAGACATCACTCAAGTTTTCAAAGGCATCTAGGTCAACAGGACTAAATTGGTTTTGTCCTTTACATGTTTTTGTGCAGATGTTCAATTCCATGCCAATGCACCAAACAAAAATAATGTATATTTGTAAGGAGGTACGGTCTGACCTCATTCAAGGATTACTAGGAGAGGGTTGGGAGGTTAATGAGGGGTCACATCAAGGTGATGTGTACAAGTGCAAAGTAGTAGATTCTACAATGTCTTTCAGGTTCTTAAAGGCACGCTCTACTTGTACATGCGTCTGCACTACCAAAGATGGATGCAAAAGCACAGGACGGATCCCACTTCAAGCCTTAGAAGAAGAAATTATGCCTATTGAGGTAGCTGTGATGATGCAAAATGGATGGATTGAGCAAGTGGCAGCAAGCAAGCATTGGAGCCTAGCAGACCTACGTCAACACTTTAGCATCATGGGCTTGACAATGTGGAAGAGTCAAGTTTCAAGTTGATGAGAAGAAAGGTATATCTGATTCCACTACATGTCTAGAGTTAACCGTTACACTTTTTGGTTATTGTGCCACTTTCTATATTTTTATAGATTGGGAAGCATAAGCAGGGGACAACCATGGTCTCAGAATCATGGCAAATGGGGGATCTTGAATTTTTAGCAGTAAGGTGCATAGCTCTACCAACACATAGTAGGCATGTGGAAGAGCTTGAAGATGAACTGAGTATATGGGAAAATAGCCTCTATTCTGATGCACATGAGGGGCAAGAGTTTTAGGATTGAGGTGAAGGCAATGACGAGCTTTCAAGTCAACAAGGAGATGGAGATCGACATGAAGTAAATGTCACAAGAGGGGCAAAAAATGAAGACATTATAATAATTTTAGATTAGATGACATGCTTGTAATTTTGTAGCAGGCTCTTTTTTAACCAATCTTTATTTAATTGAAATCTTAATATTTTTCAAACTGTAATTTTTTTGTCTAGCGGTCTAGTGTGAAAAGGCCAAACTTTAAATTTTAACTATAAATAGCCAAAGGTGCCTTCTTTCTCATTTTCATGCGATAGAAACCAAGCACGAGCTCACACTATCTCTTTGCATTCACATGGCTACCCACTTTGACAACTTCAGTGAGGTCCTCTCCACCACCCCATGGGTGGGCAAGAGCGAGCTCTTTGTCATGTTCTCTTGTGAAATCAACTTTGAAAAGTCGCTCGCCCTTGCGTCCCAACATTATGAGACGCAGATTAAATACATGGAGCAATACTTGGCTCCCCACTTCATCTCCTTTCCCCATTGCCCCAATGATCGATGGGTGCCTGTTGAGCTGCTTAAGTACATTCAACAATATGCCCGCCCCTACATCCAGCGCCTTGAATGCTTCATCGACATCTACATCCCCACCACAGGAGCTTACTGTACCTTCAATAAGCAGGAGGTGAAGAGGTTGGGGAAGGGCAATTTAGGAGCTAGGTTCCTCTCGTGGCTCGCCACTTTTGCGTTCCTCATCATCAGCGAGCGACGATGAGGATTCGGATGAGGAGGTAGAGATGCCTGCATTGCAGTTGGCAGGGTATTTGAGGGATGACAAGGAAGTGAAGGCAGTAGGAACGAGTGCTGGTGTAGAAGAGCAGCTTGCATCAGAGCACTTCCCAGAGGGTGCACAATCTGCAGCTGAACAGCCCACTGTAGTAGAAGATATGGGGCCATCTTCCGCACAGGAGTGCAAGGTGCTGCCAGAGCTTGAGATCAACCTCTTGAGCACCATTGTGGTGGAAGGTGAAGAATAATTATTTCTTCATGACCTTGAAAAGACAGCTGGCTTGAAAATGGATGAATGCCTGGGCATTATATGCATGCGATGTGAGGTGGACCTTGATACGTCCAACCTCGGTCCCCACCTAGATAGTGCTATATTTATACATGATTAAAGGTATTTTTATTTTGTAAATTATTGTTTTTATAATTAATGTACTCAACTTCATTATAAATGCATAAGAAATAATCCTGAGTGGATGGGGAAGCAGTGCCAGAATAGTGCAAATTTTGAGCCTGCACCGCCACTGCATAGCCTAAATTCACACTGTTCTGGCATAGCTTTCTCAGTCCTCCAAGAGCAATTATGATGCATTGGATGACAAACAATGTAATTTTACACATGATTAAAGCTGTTTTTATCTTATAAACTATTGTTTCTCACAATTACTGTACTCATCTTTATTACAAATGCATCAGAAATGATCATCAGTGGTGGCTGGGGGGGCAGTGCCAGAACAGTGCGAATTTTGAGCTTGCACCGCCGCTGCAGAGCCTAAATTTGCACTATTATGGCATAGCTTCCCCAGTCCTCCAGGAGCAATCCTGATGCATTGGATGACAAACAATAACAGTGCGAATTTTGAGCTTGCACCGCCGTTGCAGAGCCTAAATTTGCACTGTTTTGGCATAGCTTCCCCAGTCCTCCAGGAGCAATTCTGATACATTGGATGATAAACACTATATTTTTACACATGATTAAAGGTGTTTTTATCTTATAAACTACTGTTTCTCACAATTAGTGTGCTCAACTTCATTATAAATGCATCAGAAATGATCCTGAGTGGCTAGGGGTGAAGTGCCAGAATAGTGCAAATTTTAAGCCTACATCGCCATTGCAGAGGCCAAATTTGCACTGTTCTAGCACAGCTTCCTCAGCCCTCCAAGAGTATTTCTGATGCCTTGGGTGTGACAAACTGGCACACATGATAGATACTCCATGTTAAACAAACATGATGACACCGAGACATTGTAAGAGAAAACTTAAAATTTTAATTATCAAAAGGTTACAAATGAAAGCCAGATAGGCTTGTTACAAAGGGGGGTTTAAAACAAAAGAGTTGCTTCAAAAAAAAGGTTAACATCTAAGATCTCTAGATCATGTCTCGCTCGCCTCGAATGCGCCAAGCTAGTTGCATGTCCTTGGCAGATATGGTAATCCTCTTTGCATGTATTGCAAGGAGATTGGTGTCTTCAAAAAGCCCAACAAGGTAAGCCTCGGAGGCTTCTTGCAATGCTTCAAGGGCAATCCCCTGCACACGAAACTCTGTTCTATATTGTTGGAGAATCTCCTTCACTGTGCGAGCAAAAGGGGCTCTTCTTATGAGCAACTCAGTGTTCCTCTTATAAAACTTGATTTCTTGTAGAGCCCTATGCCCTTGGCGCATCCTTCTCCTTGGAGCTTTCTGTGTTGTGTTAGTGTGTTGGTGAGGTTGGGACTTCCTTGGCTTGAAGAGCATGGCCTTTCTACGCTTGCACGCACTTGTAGAAACCTCCTCTTGGTCTCTCTCATAGTCTGAATCCTCCTCCTCCTGTTGCTGTGGTACCTATGTATCAAGTTCCTCCCGAGTAGGTAGGGAACCCTGTCGTGTTAGTAGGGTCTTGCCACCTATGGTGCTGCGCAATGTAGGAATGTTTTCACCAACCCAGTCGAACAGCTCATCATTGCCCTCTCTGTCTTGATCTCTGGGGTGGCTCCATTGTGGGATCTTCTTCACACGCTTCCTCCCACTAGAAGGGCCTGCATGTGTGTGCGCTGGTGTTGCTGTGGGAGGAGGGTTGGGACTCTGGTGATCCCATTGGGCGTGTCCTAGAATCTAAGGGGTCACTCTCTTCTGTGGTGTCGCCAGTATGTGGTTGTTGGGTGCCTTGCACTATGTTTTGTGAAGGCATGGTAACACGTGCAGTGTTTTTAGTGCGTGCCATATCCATGTACGACTATGCTAACATGATGATGTGCTGGTGTCCTTACGTGGGTGTCTACGTAGATCTTGAGCTCAAGCTCTCTAAAAAAGTGAAATGAAAATGAAGTGAGAGAAGGAACTATTAATAGTTTTTTAAGGGAAGAAAAAACCTAACTAAACTTATTTTCTTAGCCTTATTACATCTAGATTTATGCCGGTGCGTGCACAACCCAACACCTCCCTTGTCTCCTCATTCATGCACGCCAAGCACCATGCCTATGGGGAGCATTGGTCTGCAACCATTCAAACCAAGCATGACATTTTGCAGCCTTGCGTGCCTCTTGCGCAAGCTTAGCTTGTTGGGCTCACTCCCTAACCAATAACCTTCCAAAGGTTGTATGGATAAAACCAATTGGTGTTGATGTGGCCTGTTATGCCATGTAGTCACTAATTTGGAAACTTCTTGAATATCCAAAATTGCCCATCATGCTATATATCATTGAAAAGATATCAAAGAAGAGATTTTCAATCTATAATCTCTGACAAATTTTGATTTGTTTTGAAAAAAATTAATCATCAGCACATTTTTTTTAAGAAAAAGCTGAGATGGTATTTCTTAGACGGACCCTTTTTGAGTCCAAATTTTACCTAATGGGCTAACATTTACAAAGATGAATGTTTAGAAGGTGTTGTGAAATAAGTATTGTATGATATCCTTAGTAAGAACTGTCAATACTTCAAAGTTAAGTCTACTTTGTGAGAAGAATGTTGAGGAGAGGGTGAGCTTGAGTTTCTTGCAAGCATACAGGAGTAGAAAAGCACACACGAGAGATGTATGGTTAAATTTTCCTATATATTCTCTTTTTGTTTGTACAACTGCACCAATTTTGTAAATTGTTGCTCTAATGTCATCATTGAGGAAATCCTTGATGGCTATAGGAAGCACGAATTGCAAGAATTTGGGCCAATCATGACTCTTCAAGCCACTAAGCTCATCGTCCTTTGTAAATGCTCCCTTCAAGCAATGCATGCATCCTGTAGGGGTATGAAACTCACTAATGCACTTCTTTACACACTGTTGCTCTTCCTTTGTCATGACCCAAGGTGCTTTTGGTAGCTTCACCTTTCCATCTGCTCTATTTTGGGCCCATAAGTGGTGCATGCATTGAACCTCTTGTAAATCATCTCGTTGTGCCTTGCTCTCCTTTGCTCCTGTGATGGTTTTCCAAAGCACCTAGGCTATATTCTTGAAAATGTGCATTGCGTCAAGAAGATGGTTCACTAGAAGGTCATTCCAATATGGAAGTTGATGGAAAATGGATAGACGCTTCATTCCTGGAGGTGTATAGGTTGGATCCACCTCCCATAAGGTCCTCCAATCACTGCTCTTCCATATACGAGGAGACCTCCCTAGAAATCCCTCATGCAAAGGATGGCCCACTGGAAGATACTTCTTGTGGCCCTCGTATACTATCTTCTTCATAGACTTTGAGTATCGAGCCTCAAGTTGCGGCCCACATAATGGACATCCATTATACCGTGACACTGAAATCCCTATAGAACATCAAAAAAGATTGTAGCAGGTAAGTTTTAATGAAAATCATGTCTTAACATAATATGTTAACAAGCTATAGTATTACCTGAGCGCTCTCCATAGCCAGGCCAATCGTGCATAGTCCACATAAGTATTCCTCTCAATGTTAGTGCACGTTGTCCAAACCTCTTGGAAATATCATGAACTTCAATGCCCTCCCATAGAACAGGAAGCTCCTCGACTAAAGGGGCTAAATAAAAATCCATGTTCTTCACATTGTACTTTCCAGGAACTATCAAAGATAATAAAAGATGTCCTTTTTTTATCGCTATAGCCAGCCTGCAATGAACATGCTATGATGCTACTATTGTATAACGATGGCATGGGTCTCTTTGAGTAAGAGTTCCCCAAGGGAACGCCAAGTTTCATAGGACATCAAATTGTAACTAGCCCCTGTATCCACAAGAGATATTTTTTGGACAAAGCTTGTCGACGTGGTCATTCCTAACCACAACCGAGCTGGATTTACCTCCCATTCTTCTTCTTTAAGGTAAAATACTTGGGCCATATTGACCATGTGATATGTCTTTGCCTAAGCTTAGCTTACCTTGTTTGGCCTCTTCTTGTGCAGCTCGTTTCATATCCTCATAGTCTTTCTTCATGGATGGCTTTTAAGGTGGCCTCTATGAGAGGGCCATAGTAGTGTTTTAGTTTGATACCATTGAAGTAACCAGCCATCTCCACACCATCGAGTGTTTTGATGCACACTGCACCTTGTGGTGTTATCTCAGTGACTAGGACCATTATTTGGACGTTTTTTTCGATGCTTGTACTAGCGCTTATTTTGACGTTTCTATTTTGATGCTTTTTTTAATGCGTATTTTGACGTTTTGGGGATTATAAGCTTAGTTCTAAAGCATCGAAAAAAGTGTGGATAATGGCCCCGCCTCTTGTAGTGAGAGCCTTGCCCACCCTTGATCAAGGAAATGAAGAAAGCTCCATCAACCTTTGGGATGCATCCATGTTGGAAGAGGATGAGAACCAAAAGGTAATTTATTTGTTCTTGAGTGAGTGAATTTATATGATTTATAGTATTGACTGAATTTATGTGAAAGCTAAATTCTTTGTTTAATGTAGATTGAGCTTGATGATGGTGATGGTTTCCTTGGACATGGAGGTGCTACCCGTGGAAGACTTGGCCAAGATGCTGCTCTTGCACACTACATCCCGTCTATTAACAAAGAAATATTTATTATCTACCACAGTAAATATTCTCGTGATGCTAAAATTCCACTTCTCACACACTCAAGATACTATCTAGATATACGGGCTATTCTTTTATCCCTTACAATACACATAAGGTCATGCTGATAGAGAAGTGTGATGCTATTCGTATCTTTGGATACGATACATGATTTTGGCCTTCCAGAACTGGATACTTCCTTTTTTATGCTAGCTATGCTCTTGGTGCCAGACTAGAAGATGTAAATGCACTCAAGGGCTATAGTTGCAAGTTTTTGCGTTATAGAGGAAAAATGCCTAGTAGAGGAAGAGCAAGTAGAGAAGAGACTCAAGAGCAGTTAATTATCTTGTCATTGTAAATATTTTGTTATATCTTTTATGTAATGAAATGATACGAATAAGTTTTAATTACAAGTCTGTATTAAGCAAAAATATTTACAACACTTTAAAATGTTATAAATTTCGCATACAAAATTTCGTTACACTAAATCCAAATTCTTCCTTCTTGTCTTCTTGATAATCTCCATGCCACATAACGTGTTGGTCTTGTGCTAGCTTTCCACTTCAGTGATCTCCTCATTTTGACTTGATTTCGTGCTAGCTTTGCTAAATCACTCGTACGAGCCTTTTCCATTGATAGTTTTCGCCCAAAAGTATATCTGTAAAACCAATTGAACATTTATTTGAGGTAATTTGTACGAGTCTTTCCTCCTCCATGTCGGGTGTTTTTGAAATATACTCCTCTAGCTCGGTAGTGAGATTTTTCCATTCCTTGGGTGTTTCACATGTGAAGAGAACCATATTCATTCATGAAGCATGCACCATGTGCATACAAAATGTTCTGCAAAAGAAAATAGGACCAATTTAGAAGCTATACTTTATATCTTATAATCATTTCAAATTGATGAGTAGAAAGAAACTCGTTTACCACATGTAATGTGTAATGTTGGTATCACCCCATGTATCGACCATGGATTTTGTAAAATTTTGAAGCTCTTCTTGAAATCTTTGGTGCTCCTCTACAATCATTCTGCTCATTAATTTAACCATCTTATTGAAGTCTGACAAAACCTTCTCATGTAGAACTACAAGGCTTGGATTGGTGCAGTCAAACGTTGTGCATTTACACAAATCCTTCCACAAGTCCCAAGACTTTGAGTTCTTTACTTTTTCTGGCCTCTCTAGAAAATGTTTTGCCTTATATCCACTCATTGACACCTGCTGGGCCACTTCATGATTTATGCTAGAGGTCTTCTTATTAACAGTAATTTGCACATTGCCGACATGGCATCCAATTGAGTTCAGTAGTTTCTCCAATTTTGAAGAGCTTCATGTTGTCTTTCCTTGCCTTGCATAGTAAATGCATAATCAATAAGACACTTGAGAAGAAGATCAAAAGCACATATGAATGCATGCAAAGTACAAAAGTGGAAATTCTTGAGTTCGAATGAAATTATAGGATTCCATTCAGGGTCTCTCAAATGCCTGTTTAGCTCAGCTAGCATGTTAGCAGACAAGACACCACCAACCCAATTGCCAGCATTATTATCCACTGTGTCATTCTCATTATCTTGGTTCTCTAGCTTCCTCTTCCTTCTTTCCTTCTTTTGTTTCTTTTCTCTCACCATTCTCATGCACCATGGACAAGGATTTGGGGTGTTAGCACCTTGTGGACACCTAAGAAGGCACTTTATTGTCTTCAAGTCACCTCCTCAATGCTAGTCTATTGTATAAGTGCCCTTACCCTCCACTTCTAATTTCCCCTCCTAAATTTGTGCTTTAATGACATTGGTAATCCATGGTATCCTATCAAACATCCAAGCTAGCACTTCATGTGTCTTCTTCCTTACTTTAAACACCCCAACAAGCTGCCACCATATCTCTCTCTTAGATTGGACACTAAAAGAGGAAAAACTTAACTTGCAAACTCTCTCCCTATTGCTCGTCTGATTGTCTGGGTTTTTATTAGAACCTTCTAACTCAGTCTCCTTAGTCATGTTGATCTCACTCTTTGTATATGCCATTGCCTCATTCATAAGTGTGATACTCATTTGTTCTAACCTCTTGCCTTTTAATATCTGACACTCATCCACTTTCAACACAAAACTTACCTTGTCACCTTGCATGAAAAACAAAAGTAGATAAGTTTTAGTACTTGAGAGATTTTTTATTAGCTCGCAAAGAATGTAAAAAATTACTTACATTGTTTAGGTTGTCCATAGAATAAGATCATAGCTCTCTGAATACATTGTAGATCCATAAATATATTGTTGAACTCATTGTAGTGATACATAATCTTACCGTTTGTGCTTCGCCTTTTCCCCCAAGCTCCAATGGTTAATGTATCATTGATGCAATATTACTCTCCAATTCTGCATTGCACATTATCATTGCATGTCCTCTTTGCTCTAATCTTATCTTTCTAGGGACAAGAAAAATATTTCTTGTGATGCCTTGTTTGCGGAGTGTATCTTTTAGCAATTGATGGAGGGCTTGATAACCTTTTATGCTAGTGCCCACCTCATCGCATGCATTCTGATCCTCCACAATGCTTAGAAGATTGGTAATGTCATCCATTTCTTCTAACCTCTTGCCTTTCACAATTTGACACTCATCCACTTTCAACACAAAACTTACCTTGTCACCTTGCATGAAAAACAAAAGTAGATAAGTTTTAGAAATTGAGAGATTTTTTATTGGCTTGCAAAGAATGTAAAAAATTACTTAGATTGTTTAGGTAGTCCATAGAATAAGATCATAGCTCTCTATAGACGTAGATCCATAAATATATTGTTGAACTCATTGTAGTGATACATAATGTTACTGTTTGTGCTTCGCCTTTTCCCCCAAGCTCCAATGGTTAATGTATCATTGATGTAATAGTACTCTCCAATTTTGCATTGCACATTACCATTGCATGTCCTCTTTGCTAATCTTATCTTTCTAGGGACAAGAAAAATATTTCTTGTGATGCCTTGTTTACCGAGTGTTTCTTTTAGCAAAATTGATGGAGGGCTTGATATCCTTTTATGCTAGTGCCCACCTCATCGCATGCATTCTGATCCTCCTCAATGCTTAGAAGATTGGTAATGTCATCCATTATCTCATTTGAGAGTACATGACATATCTTGTTGTGGCGTGGGTCTCCAATGATGGAAAGAATGTCATGCTGCCTCTCACACAACTACGTAATATTTCTCCAAAATCTTGAGGACCATTATCACCACATGCATCTTTCAAAAAGTTCCTATCACAAACCAAAAAAACCTTAATATATTGCTTATAACAACCACAACAACCAAAAATGCCTTACTCAAAATTACGTGCAAAATAATAATAGCCACCAAAGAACAAAAAACAAACCTTGCTGCATGGATTCTTCACTTGCGAGCACCACCACCAACTAGGTGAAAGCATAGTATGGTGGCTTAAATAGCTTGGTCCATGGACATCTACTATGAAATACTATAGAATCTATATCTCCATTCTAAATTTAAAAAAACTTATCATGTTATATATCATTAAAAAGCTTGTACAATGTAGAATCTAAATGTACAATCTTAAATATTTTTTTATTTTAATTCGTAAAAAAATATTACATGGCCTTTTTGTGGTATAGCTATATGTAGTTCAAATAGGATTCCACCATTTCATGCTTTTACCCAATTACGAGTTTTTGAATGTTATTGATTTTCTTCTTTTGCTCTCTTGCTCCCACGGGGGTGCTCTTCATGCAAGATATTGTGTATTGTAGCTTTATAACACGAGCCTCTTTCTCTTTGTCTCTTTTCTCTAGCTCTATAATATTATTTTGTGCATCTTGTAGGGCATGTTGCGCACTACTCAAAGTGCTTTTTAAGCTTTGTGTTTGTGAGTGGAGAAATTGGACTCTCCATGCATCACTCATGCTTAACCTTCTACAATACCCAGGTAGCCCATTCTCACCCTCTCAAACAAACTGAATAAATGAAGGGAGATCAGTGAAAGGTGGAGGACAATGCGAAGAAGGATCATTAAGATATAAATATCCATCAATCCAAAGATCCACATTAGACCAACCCTGTTGTCTTCTTGCATGCTTCTCATGTGCATTCAGATGTTCTTTCTTGATTGGTGCATGTTCATTGAATATGCAAGTCCACCTTCCACACTCTTGTTGAATTTGAAATTTTTGCCATTCAAAAAATGGAAGAGACTAATCTAAAGTGACTCAGGGTTGTCCTATTATATTCACAATAGGGCTATTCTATTGTGAAGAGAGACAAAGATAAAGAGAGAGAGAGGGAGATAGACTCAAGGCTGTCCTATTGTATTTGCAAATAGGAGAACAGAGATTAGGAAAAAGGGAGAGAGCGAGAGAGAGAATCTTATTGCAGAGGTTGGTAGAAAATGTTGTGAGTAATAGTAATGATTGAAAGAAACGGAATGTGGGGGGAATTTCAAATATGACTATTAAAGTGGAGTAAATAAGAATGAAAGCGTAGATATTAGTGATCTTAGTAGGGTATTTTAATAGCTAGAAAGAGAATCCTAGTTCAAAAATTAGAGAGATCCTCTACTTTTAGGCCCAAAAGTAGGCGTCATTATGAGCTTTGTCTCCTTAAGCCTCAATAAAATTAGTCTTAATTCCTTAAAATTAGGGATCCTTATAGGGCCCTTTTTATGCTCAAATGGCTCCTAATGCTATAACCCCAAATCACTAAGTAGCTTACGCAACCAAAATACCTCACATGCGGCCATTACAGCACCTCTATACTATGCCTCCGTACTCGACAAGGCAACTGTCGGCTGCTTCTTGCTACTCCATGTCACAACACCACTCCCAAAGGTAAAGAAAAATCCACTAGTAGATCTCCTATCTTGCGATACTACTAACCCAATTTGCATCGATGTAACTAAACACCTGCAATCCTGTACTAGTCTCATAAAAGTGACGGTAGTCTATTGTAGACTTCACATAGTGCAATGTGCACCTCACACCATCCAAATATGGCTTCCAAGAAACCTGCATAAACTAACTCTGCAATCCAAATGTATAGTTAAAATCTGGCCAGGTGATTGTCATGTAGGTCAAGCTACCCACTATCTTCCTGTACATAGTGGGACTCTCCAAAATCTCACCCGCAACAACTGCACTCAACTTTCCATTTGAATCTAATGGCATAGAAATTCGCTTACAAAACCAGCCATACCATATTTGGACAACATGTCCAATGCAAATTGCCTTTGTGGCCATATGCCTTTGGCCGTCCTAATAACCTCAATGCCAAGGAAGTACCTCAGCTCACCCAAATTATTCATGTCAAATTTTTGCTTGAGGAGACATTTCACACTCTTAACTTCCTCTCCACTATCACCCCCGACAATCGCCATCCACATAGATTGTGATGACCACAAGGCCCTTATCACTCTTTTGTACATAGAGTGAATGATCAACATTTACCACATGAACACCTCGAATGGCGATAAGATATTGTGCTATTTTATCATGTTATGCTCTTGGTGCCTGTTTCAAGCCATATAAAGCTTTACACAACTTGCATACAAAATCAGGGTGACCCACATCTTTATAACCTAGTGGGGCTGATCTATGTACACTTCTTCTTGCCAATCACCATGCAAGAACCCATTCTTAACATCCATTTGATGTGAAACCCATCCTTTTGATGCAACCACCACAATAACAACTCTCATGGTTGCCATCTTGGCAACGTGGCTAAACGTCTCCTCATTAATCAATGCCATAAATTTGAGTATAACCTTTGGCAACCATTCTTACTTTATATGTGCTAATACTTCCATCTAAGTTGTGCTTTATTTTGTACACCCACTTGCATCCGATAGCCTTCTTGTCCTCAAAGCAATGGCACCAAGTCCCAAGTCTCATTTGCATCCAATGTAGCCATTTCTTCATTCATGGCTTTCTCCCAATCTACATTCCCAATAGCTTCTTCAAGACATGTGGGTTCAATGTATTGCAAAACTTTAGCCATATATGTATAATGATGAGCCACATAACCATTATATATTAACCTGTCAATAGGTTTTCTAAATCTCCCTTACTTGCATGATCACTACTTGGAATTTTTCCAACTTCTCTTGCCTTTCTTACACCAAGTGTTGTAATAGTAGCTGGAATCCCAAGCTCATTATCAAGGCTCTGCTCCGAGAGCCACTAGACTCTCCATCAACATAAGAATTCCCTACAGAAATGTCGGGCATACCAAGAGGCTCACCAACCTTCTCTTTGCCTTTCTGTGTTGTACCAACTGCATTTTTAGGACTGGTATTTTCATGTAGCCTGCCACTCCATGGTCTATCAATATACCCAACACAAGTGAACTCTCTAGGTCCACTTAATGATTGTGATTGCTTACTTGCATTTTGTGAAATCACATTTCCAGTTACATCAACCCCAGCAACATCTTTTTTAGGAGCATACTAGCTACTCATTTCATCAAATGTAACATCTCTTCTTACTCCCTCAACTCATGTGTAGTAGGGTTATAGCATCCATATCCCTTTTTATCAAGGGAATATCCAATAAACACATATTTTTCTTCCTTTAGATCCAACTTTGTATGCAACTCATTTGGCACATGCACATAGGCAATACATCCAAAAACTTTCGAGTGAGACAAATCAGGTTTCTTGCCATTTAATACTTGTTGTTTCCCAAACATTCCTTGAAAGGAAGCGCTCCTTGATTTCTTGCAGTCCCGATCCAGTCCTAGTATAACCACCCACCAAGTATGCATTACTGTGTGCACTTTGCAACGCAGCCATTGAAAGGTCAACAATAGTAGCCTCATACAAAGACAATTGCTTCTTATACTCAACAACTTCTCTCATGATAGAGTGCTTGTTTTTAGCAAGGTTTGTGGTCAGCAAGAAAGGACCATCTTTTTCTTATGTCAAAAACCAAGAAATCCAATGCATTGCATGCACTTTCCACCATGCAAGAAATGTTTCCATCGAGGACAACTCACCCTCCACAACATGTCCATTTCTCCACCACTACTGTGAAGCATGTTTATAATTTTCCATCGTGCAACATTCGAGCTTGCATTTTTCCACTTTCTACACAAGACTTGTGTTCCTCATGGAAAGGTGGTCTGATACAATTTTTTGTATGATTCACCATGCTCTACTCCCAATGAAAAGCACATGCTCGTTCTTTTTTAGGTTACGCTTCCCACAAAAATAAACATAGCGCACTACAATCCAATTTACATCGGCCTCATCAGCCCCATAAAACCCATGAACTTAGGTTTACCATAGCCACATTCTTGCGCAACAACATTAAATATTTTCCAAAACTATCTCTGAGCATATATATCCTCAATCTTAAATTCACATGTAGCAATGGTCAGAAGTTCCTTGAGGAAAGGATCGTAAACAAAAGCCCCCATTGTAGACCAACCATGAACATGATGCACGTGATCAAAATGCACCCACATCTCTTGCAAGTTATAACTCGGTCTCATTTTGTTTACCAAATCTACTCCATTCCCAGGATCAAGAGTTGACATTTTGAAAACATGTGGTTGAATGTTTGAACCCAACTTCCCTCAGAAAAGAACGCTATGCAAAAATGGATAAAATCATATTTAAATCTAAAATATTTAAATTACTTTATCAAGCTAGCAATTTTGTGAAGTATGTCGAGAATGATAGACATTTAAATGAAGAAGTGCGATCAAAAAATTCAAAGAAATTAGATTAAAATAGAATATGAAATAGATCTAATTACTATAAAGAGAACGTGACCCCAATATACAGAATCTAAATATCCTAAAAATGACGAGCAAGCAATAACGCTCCGAAACTCCCAAGAATGAGTGCGACGGCTTCGTACCCGGCCACTCAAGAGTAATGATCACCCTATCGGCCAGCCAAAAATCAAGTGCACAGTCTAAATGTGTCTCTTTTCCTCTCTCTTTCTCTCATTCTCTTCTTTGAAAACCCTACATGTCCTATCTCTGTCTCTCTTCCTCTTCCTCTTAGTATTTTTGTGTTCCCTTTTCAAGCAACTCTCTCCTCCAAAGATTGAAATGGCCTAGCACTCTCTCCTCCAAAGAAAGAATTTGATGGCTTCAAAAAGGTATTTCTTGCAGATTTTTTTCTGTTTGAATCGGCCTTATTTCTTCCCCTTGGCCAGCGCCTTCTTCCTTTTTGCCTTATGTACTTCTTCTTTACCGCGGCTAAATTGCCTTCTTGGAAAGAAGTACTCCATGGCCTACATCATGTGCCTTATGGCAACAAGAAGCAAATCATGGCCTGTAATTCTTAAAAACAAAGGGGTCTAGAAGTGGCCCGAACTGGCCCCTTTTTTTTGTTATGGTTGTGTGATTATGGCAATAATATTATCATGGCATGCAATTCTTTAAAAAAAGGGGGTTGGAAGCATCTCACGCCGTCGTGAGGCCGCTTCTAGCCCCTATTTTTTATGTTATGATAATCCAAAAAAGGTACCAGAGCTTACTATGACTAGTTCGGTATGCAATTCTTGGCCATGGCCATGATGTGGTTATCGCAACAATATTATCAAGGCCTGCAATTCTTAAAAAAAGGGGGCTGGAAGCATCTCGCGCCCGCGTAGGCTACTTCCAGCCCCCTTTTATTTTATGATATGGTAATCCAAAAAGGGTGCCTAGCTAGCTCACTATAGACACTTGCTATGGCTAGTTTGGCGCTTGCAATTCTTGACCATGACCATGATGCAACTACAAAACCATAACATACTATAACAGGGAGCTTACTATGGCTAGGATTTCTTGCAATTCTTGGCCATGGCCATGATGCAGAAACACAACCATAACATAAAAAAGGGGGTTGGAAGCGGCCCGCATTGGCTAGCTCACCATAGACACCTGCTATGGCTAGTTTGGCCTATAATTATTGGCCATGGCCATGATGCAACTACACAACCATAATATACAAAAAAAGGGAGCTTACTATGGCTAGTTTGGCCTACAATTCTTGGCCACACTACAAGACATTGTTGCCATACACACGTTCCATACACGCGATAAGTTACGGGCGCGTGTATGGTCGCGCATGTATTTGAATAGTATCGTGCGCGTGTATATTGGCATCTAAATTCGCGTGTATTGAACTTTAAGTAATGCGTCTACCAGCACGTGTATATTGGCATCTAAATTCGCGTGTATACTGGTTTCAAAAACACGTGCATAAGCGCGTGTATATACACGCAATTATACACGCATCAATACATGCTTTATTAAGAAAAACTAAATTCCTTTACAAAATTAAAAACTATTTTCTTTTAACCATCTCATAGTACATTACAGTATATATCATTACACAATCCCACTACATGCATTTACAACAATGAAATATATTCAAAAATAAATCATGAGATAATTAAAAGACAACATATACAATAGAAATGTCATCAATTTAGAACGATACAGTGATGGATTGGTTAGGGTTCGATCTCATCTTCAATAAGATCCATCCTTGCCAAACGATCAACATCAATATCCATTTGATCAATTTGTAAGGCTATGATTAAATTTATTCCACTATCGATATTCTGTCCATTGATAATGGTATCGATGTCCTGATCATCCTCATCAACATCACCATCATCCTCAATGGTAGGGTCATTCTCATGATCATGAGAAATGGCACGCTCATCCTCATTATCATGATCATCTCTTATTCCTTGATCATCGATCACAACATCTTCATTGGCATGTTCGACATCATCTTCATTGTGGCTTGTTACATCCTCCATATGCTCCATATCAGTGATATTATACATCACTTTGGAACGTGGTGCAATAGGGATGACGTACCACCATTTAATGTCATGCACCATTGGCAAATAGATAACCTACTCAAATACACATATTGCAGTAATTAATTAGCATATCAAAAGTCAAGGGGTACGCGAGCTTAGATATATATGTACATGAAACACATTAGTAAAAAAATGCATACCTGCTCACATTGTTGTGGCAATACGAGCCTATCTTTCTCGAGGCACTATGTGACATCTCTTGGAGGACTGGATTATGATCGCATACATGCATGTGTCAATGATTGCATTCTCTTTCGTGGGATGCATAAGGAGGCTTGACATTGTCCCACTTGTGGTGAAGCAAGGTATAGAACAGATATGAAGAGTTTTGATGTACCTCATAAAGTCTTGCAACACTTTCCTATAATTCCTCGCATCAAACACATGTTCAAGTGCAAATCCATAGCACAGCTCATGTCATGGCATTCCTCACATCAATCGGATGATGGCATGTGGAGAATTCCCGCAGACACTCCTGCTTGGAAGCATATTGAAGATGAGTGGCCTAGCTTTAAAACAGAGCCCAGAAACTTGTTGAGACTTGGCCTAGGTATGGATGGAGTGAATCCATTTGGTTTCAAAAGCACCGCATACAGCGTGTGGCCAGTTGTGTTGGTGAATTACAACCTTCCACCATCAATGGCGATCAAGAAGGGACATCTTGTTATCCCTTCTAATTCCAGGGAAACATAAAGTCAAGCATATGGATGTTTATCTCGAACCGTGTTTTGATTGATGAGTTGGAGGAACTATGGAGAGGTGTTGCGGTGGTGGACATTAGTAGGCCTCCCTCCTCTCGACACTTTGACTTAAAAGCAGTGTTGATGTGGACAATGCATGACTTTCCAGGATATAGCGATTGTTCTGGTAAGAATTCTAATTACCTCCCTACTCTAATACTATTGGCTATATTAATTATAACTATTGACTTTATTATTCTAACTTTTATTTATATTTTAACAGGTTTGAAAACATCGGGTAAACATGCATGTCCTGTTTGTGGCCCTTCATTAGTACATGAGTATGCTGACTGTGAGATCCTTGTTCCCACCGAGCAATAGATTCGGGATACTAGCAGCGGAAGTAGCACTTCGCGCGCAGGACAGGGGTCCCACATTCGGGGCCTCGTCCACGGATATCCGGACAAAAGACTAATCCGTCGGTTTTTCCAAAACCGAACCCGGAAAAACTTCCCTTATCCGGAAAGCACGGGCGATTCCTCCAGGATAACTTTTTACTCTAACATAGTCAAGACCATTAGTGATCAAACTGATCTGACTGCACCTATAAAGATACTCGGTCAGATCAGGGAAGAAACTTGCACTTGGATCATTGGGATCAACGCTTTTTTCCCCATCAAGAGGCACAGCCGTTGATTCCTATCCATAGAACAATTACTATCCAGGACTTACTTCATCTATCGTAATAACAGAAATTGAGTCTCGATTTACGGATCCATCAGTCCAGCCTAACCCCATCCAGTCCCATGGGTTAGCCAACCGCCCAACCACTGTAGTGATGGGATCCAATTAAGAATTTGGTTAGGTTTTGTCCCGGGTACCAAGGAAAAGAGTTCCAAGGCCCCCTAGTCAGAAGTTCATGCAAACATAAAACTAGTCACACCACCTACACACCCAATATGAAATTGCCTTTTTCTTAGCATCAGCTAACTTTAAAACAATCCTTTAATGAAACCATTATGTCACTGATGACAATCCTCATAGTCTCTGGTTGAATCCTTATTTCCAGTCATTCATTCATCGGTATACTTATGGCATCATTGGCAACCAGAACGCTCACCACCTGTTCACTCAGGGGCCTTTTCCATAGTTCCTAGCTCATAGTAACCGGCAATATATTCATATAACAGAATGGAATCTCCGTGGAAGATCAGCAAGATCAACCCACAGATCCATATAAAAGGGCCATGGACTCATCCGTTGAGGACCAGCAAGGTCAATCAACCAGATCCATGCCCGGTTTCAGAAAACAACTCTTATTCCTTGTTCCAATATCTTCCATGACGCACGTGTGGGTATCTTCGGCGACCCAGAGCCCGAGCACTGTATGGTCAGCACCCTCTAGGATCCTTCGTCGCAGGTGACCTAGCACTTCACTCATAGGCTGCTTCCTTGGTCCCTCATCCACCGTACCGGAAGCTCACCATTTAAATCGAACCGAGGCTGGTCAAGACCTCAGTCCACCTTGCTACGCGAGACGTCCTCCATTGACTCTCCGTCACAGCAGTTGCAACTTTAACAGTTAGGTCTTCATGACCTTAATCCACAAGACGGTCAAAATGCTTCCCCAGCATTCTTGACATAAAATAGTCATTTACAAACAGTCACAAAATACAGTTTCTAAATCGAACTCTCGTCTTTCCACATTATCCCTCCTTAGTCCACATTACTTATTCCACATTCCATTCAATGTGTACTCATTCTCATCCATTTCCTCATATATCGATGACACATTAATTCACATACACATTCACATTCACATCCATACATCCACATCTACATGCATACATCCATTTTTACATCCTCATTTATACATCCACATCCCATATCCACATTCATACATACACATCCATATCCACATCCATACATCCACATCCACATCCACATTCACATCCATACATCCACATCTACATGCTTACCTCCATTTTCACATCCTCATTTATACATCCACATCCCATATCCACATTCATTCATACACATCCATATCCATATCCATACATCCACATCCACATCCACATTCACATCCATACATCCACATCTACATGCATATATCATTTTTCACATCCTCATTCATACGTCCACATCCACATACATACATCCATATCCGTATCTACACCCATACATCCACATCCACTTCCACTTTCACATGCATACATCCACATCTACATGCATACATCCATTTTCACATCCTCATTCATACATACATCCACATCCGTATCTACATCCATTCTTGCCCTATCACAACCCATATACATCTTATCCCATCACATACACTTCTTACCTCATCCCATACTCTCATATGCATCTTATCACATCTTATCACATCTTATATACCTCTTATCACATCCTATCACATCTCATACACATCTTACCACATCCTATCACATCTCATACACCTCTTATCACATCCTATCACTTCCCATACACATCTTATCACGTCTCATACACCTCTTATCACATCCTATCACTTCCCATATCTATTTATAGAATATAGGAGAATTCTTATATTTGATATAAGATTTCTCTACACATTTATTTATGCATAAATTCCATTTAAGGAGACTAACACTTTCGAAATAAAAATCAATCTTTTATGCATCTTCCTATGCATAAATTCATTTTAAATGAAAATGACACTTTTGAATTAAAATTCAATCTTTTATGCATCTTCCAATGCATAAATTCAATTTGGATGAGAATAACACTTTTGAATTGAAATTCCATTCTTTTATGCATCTTCCTATGCATAAATTGAATTTGGTAGGAATTACACTTTTAGAATAAAAGAATTTCTCTTATGCATCTAAGTTGTGCATAAAATCCATTTATGATGAAAATCACACTTTTAGTATAAAAAGAATATCTTTTATGCATACCTCTATGCATGAAATTCAATATGATAAAAGTAACACTTTTACAATAAAATAATCAACTTTTATGCATACCTCTATGCATGAAATCTAAATATGATAAGAGCAACACTTTTATAATAAAATAATCAACTTTTATGCATACCTCTATGCATGAAATCCAAATACGATAAAAGCAATACTTTTATAATAAAATAATCAACTTTTATGCATACCTCTATGCATGAAATTCAAATATGATAAAAGCAACACTTCTATAATAAACTAATCAACTTTTATGCATACCTCTATGCATGAAATTCAAATATGATAAAAGCAACACTTTTATAATAAAATAATCAACTTTTATGCATACCTCTATGCATGAAATTTAAATATGATAAAAGCAACACTTTTATAATAAAATAATCAACTTTTATGCATACCTCTATGCATGAAATTCAAATATGATAAAAGCAACACTTTTATAAAAAAATAATCAACTTTTATGCATACTTCTATGCATGAAATTAAAATAAGATAAAAGCAACACTTTTATAATAAAATAATCAACTTTTATGCATACCTCTAAAAGCAACACTTTTATAATAAAATAATCAACTTTTATGCATACCTCTATGCATGAAATTCAATATGATAAAAGTAACACTTTTATAATAAAATAGTCAATTTTTATGCATACCTCTATGCATGAAATACAAATATGATAAAAGAAACACTTTTATAATAAAATAATCAACTTTTATGCATACCTCTATGCATGAAATCCAAATATGATAAAAGAAACACTTTTATATTAAAATAATAATTCTTTTATGCATACCTCTATGCATGAAATCCAAATATGATAAAAGAAACACTTTTATATTAAAATAATAATTCTTTTATGCATACCTCTATGCATGAAATCCAAATATGATAAAAGTAACACTTTTAAAATAAAATAATCATCAATTATGCATAACATAAAAATCAATTTCTCCATGATTACAATAAAATTCTTTCAATTAATCTAGGATGATAATTCCTAGAATATGGTAGGAAGTTCTCTTTTCATGCTTTGAATAGAATTATTTTATGTGTAATTTTTATAAAAATTTTACCATAGCTCCGCTACTATGACTGATAAATCTCAATTTATTTTGAAGGATAAAGCTTATCACTAAGAATATGATTAGAATGATCCCTAATTGGATCATTAACCCAATAATGGGTTGAATCATCAATATTCATGAAATACATAAACTAAAAGCATAGAAAAAAGCCATTAATTTGACCTCAAGCATAGATTAATCTTGGATTAAGGAAAAGCTTTATGAAAAGCTTCATTTGGATTGAGAATGGGTCATGAGTATGACCATTTCTTGAGTGAGAGAGAGAAATTAATAAAAACCATTAGAATTAAGCATAAATGAAAATTTATGTAATTCTTAACTATCATTAATCAATTAACTTCAATAGCATTCATCAAATTATGTAACTCTTCACTACCATTCATCAATTAATTTCAATAGCATTCAAAAACCATTCCAATTAAGCTTCTCAAGCTTGAGAGGGGTTGAGAAGAGAGAAACATTGAGAAATTATAGAAAATGATCAAAATTCACTAATTACCTTACAAATTGCTTGATTCTTTGTTCACGGTAGAGGCCCCCAACCAATCAATTGGTTAAGTATGTTGATGGAGCCACCAATGGGGATTGAAGAAAGAGGGAAGCTCCAATTTCTTCCATTTGGAGAGAATTTTAGAGAATAGTAGAAATTAGCATTATTTCAGCATAACTCTAGTATAGTAAATTCTTCCTTTTTTTTCAAAGGACTCATGTTCTATTTATAGGAGAGGGAAGCTCTAACCAAAGCTAACTGAATTCTAGAATTTTCCAGATTCAGTTTGGTTGAATTTGGACTAGATTTGGATCTAGTTTGGTTACTTTTTTATTCGGTTTGGTTCCATTTTGATTTGGTTTGGTTCAAGAGAGAGGAGAGATAAAAATATCACATTATTTTTGAGTTTAAAACTTATTCAAGCATGTGAAATATGCACCTCCTTTAAAGAACTCCCCTTCCTTACATATTTGTCCAAATGGAATCATTATACCCAAAATATCTCATATTTTTAATATTGCTCATAGTTTTTTACTAATAAACCTTGTACATTTTCAACTCTTCATCTTGTGTGAGCATTTACTCATTTTTGGATACCCAAAATATCTCATATTTTTAATATTTCTCATAGTTTTTTACTAATAAATCTTGTACATTTTCAACTCTTCATCTTATGTGAGCATTTACTCATTTTTGGATACTCAAAATATCTCATATTTTTGATATTACTCATAGTTTCTTACTAATAAACCTTGTACATAGTCAACTCTTCATCTTATGTGAGCATTTACTCATTTTTGGGTATCTTCTTTTACAAAATTGGATTTATCTCCTCCCTACACATGGATTGATGCTATTGGCCCATACGAACCTTAATTGGACCATAATCCAAAAATTTCTGAAAATCTAGACCCCTAGACTAAGGTCCTTCATACTCATTTCCAATTAATTCCAATTGCACATTGGAAAGTTCTTTTTGAATTTCTGTTTCAGGGAAACTTATTTTAATAAGATGAGAAATTTTTCTATCTACAAATATTCAAAATCTGAATATTCTCTCTCTAGAATATTCTCTCTCTCTAAGTCAAAACAGCTAGAAAGAAGGTCTTTTATATTTCTGAAGAGGGGATTGATTACAGGGGAAGATGCTGGACATTTTGAGAGGCTGGGGAGGAATCTTACATTCTCTCCCACTTGAAAAACGCGAGATGTCCTCATCTCGCAAACTTGGGATAATTTCGCAAGATGCACGAACATGAGACTTAGAGAAAAATTTAATTAAGATTAACCACCAAATAAAAAAATCTCAAAGAGAGTAAGGGTGAAGACAAGAACAAGATTTAAACTTTATTCATTCTTGGAACATATACAGTAAAGATAGAAGAACTCTTTACACTTCCATAAGTCCGTCCATCATATGATCACAAAAGCAGCACTCACAAGCTGCGCACGTATAAGGTAACTCATTTATGGGAATAATTCTGTTGGTTATTGCCGCACCTATCTCAGTGGTATGAGGTGATCTAACAAAAGGACCTCTGAGAGGCAAGCCAAAAACGGGGTAAAGGCATATCTTCTCATGAGGAAGAAAACATGCCAGTAAGAAGACCCGCTCAGAAAACCCAAGATGTCTTGATCTCATGACGCAGTAGTATCGGGGACCCAAACCCAAAGCTTCAATAACCATGGCCAAGTAGACATTGTTACGAAAGTGCTGTTGACCCCAGGGTGTTACCCTAGTTATGTCTTGATAGGTCCACCATTTGGTCTGAGCTACAGAAGTTCCTAGGTGAGGAAAAAGTGAGCGCTCATACTGTTCTATAAAATCTTTCTTCACAGACTCGCTTGCGTCTTGAAGGTGAGAAATCATCATGGATAAAACTAATTCCTGTTGCCAAGCCATGAAGGAGATTAAGAAGAAGGGAGATCGATGGAAGTAAGATTACTGTGAGCGACAGGTAAAAGTTAGGACTTATATAAAGGAAGGAACTAGCGTAACTTAGAAGCCAACGGTATCTTGCCACACTGAAGTTTTACCGTCTTTCCATGATTTGGCACATATTTCTATTTCCATGATTTGGGTTTGGCACATATTTCTATGAAATACATTAAGAACTTTGTGATGAGGAGGTAAAAGAAGCTTGTAGGCTAAGTCACCTACTTTCATTGAATTCAGATATAAGGCTCACAATATCTGGGGGATAACTTCTTATACTCCCCAAGAGATAAAGAACTTCTTTTGGGCCGTACTCGAATGAAAACCAAAACCTTGGTATCCAAAACACCGATTTTCACTTCTGAACTCATTGTTCTGAATCCTTAAAACCGGCGTGACTCCTGAGAAGTATTCTAGGGAGAGGGTTTTCCTTTTTTAAACAGAATCTTTCTTTTATTTTAGAGAGGGAATAATTATAAGATCAAAAAGGGAGATTCTTACTCTTGTATACCTCGAAGGCTGGGGAGGAATCTTACATTCTACCCCACTTAAAAAAGTGTGAGATGTCCTCATCTCGCAAGGTAGAGGACAACTCTTTTTCTTAAGATCCAATTTTATTCTAGGGTTCCTTATATTCTGGTCAACCCAATAGAATACTGGGATAAATATCCCTTAGAACTCATCATTAAATAACAATTCATTCAGATCATATCATTCATATCTTTAACATGATAATGGTCCATTAGACCGAAAAATTTCCTTCTGAACATTCCTCCAGGGGAATTTCAGTCAAGTAAGTTCTCAATTTGTCATCCCTTAACTTGATCTAACGGTCAAGTGTTAACAGTAGCAATTTGATAGCACAATCCACTAATCTCATAGTGATTTACTGAAATCATTATCATCATTTATCATCACAGGGACTCGTCCCATTCATCCTCATTGTAGTTTTGCACAGGTTATTGTATTTCAACTAAATTTCAAAAATCATCATTTTTCAATCAGAATCCAAATCAATTCATCAGTTCTCAAACAAAATTAAAATCATATCAACCACATTCGAAATCATCATCTGGATAGCATTAACGCTTATAATTTCAAGTCTTAGATTTACTCGTATATACTGCCGGTAAAGAGCTGCAGTTATACCCTCGGTATATACGGGTCGTCATAATACTTGGAACTATAAGGTAAGGGTTGTTGCAAGATCAGGGTGTCCAGTTTTATCCAGTTTATGCTGGATTGGGACAATGCTTGGAGAGAAAATTTTTGGGAGGCAAGGTACTTAAAATGAGATCAAACAAATAATAGAAAATAGGCTTGCCCTTAAATTAACCCAATATAACTTAAATTAATATAAATTAGTCTAATTAATCAAAATTAATCAAAAATATAATGAAATGATAAACAAATGATCTTTCCATACTTAGAGTGGTCCAATTTATTTTTCCATAGATGCACCATTACAAGTCCACTAGTCCCTATAGGTTTTAGATGATTCACATCAAAAATGCAATTTTACTAATTAGATTATTAATATTTGCAGGCCTTCTGATAGTCTGGAAGAATTTTGAAAAAGAGATCATTAAAAATCTAACCATTAGATTTGCAATTTTTCCTAACCACCACATTCTACTAATGTCTCGATATCTACCCACTCTTTTGATCTACAAGATTGAAGATTTTAAGTGGTAGCTATTGTGGGTACAAAAAGTGGCGTATATTATAACACTTTAAAGACCTTGAAATATTTAAAGAAAATAGACAAATATCTTAAAATTTTCTCAAAAAATCAAGTTAAGCTCCATATTATGTGAAGATCTAAGGTACAAAGTGTCTAGGCCTCAAGCAAGTCAGGGTTCCGTATAATTGCGGTACTTCTATTTGAAGACCCAATTACTAATTTACGAAATTAGTTTGAATATCAATTTGTATGAATTATATCACACAATTATAACCTTTTTCTGCTACTTGATAAATTTTTGACATATTTGGATTTTCAGTTAAACTATATTAGCCAATTCGCTCTGATACCAACTGTGAGATCCCTGTTCCCACCGAGCAACAGATTCGGGATACTAGCAGCGGAAGTAGCACTTCTCGCGTAGGACAGGGGTCCCACATTCGTCGGGGCCTCGTCCACGGATATCCGGACAAAAGACTAATTCGTCGGTTTTTCCAAAATCGAACCCGGAAAAACTTCCCTTATCCGGAAAGCACGGGCGATTCCTCCAGGATAACTTTTTACTCTAACGTAGTCAAGACAATTAGTGATCAAACTGATCTGACTGCACCTATAAAGATACTCGGTCAGATCAGGGAAGAAACTTGCACTTGGATCATTGGGATCAACGCTTTTTTTCCCATCAAGAGGCACAGCCGTTGATTCCTATCCATAGAACAATTACTATCCGAGACTTACTTCATCTATCGTAATAACAGAAATTGAGTCTCGATTTACGGATCCATCAGTCCAACCTAACCCCATCCAGTCCCATGGGTTAGCCAACCGCCCAACCACTGTAGTGATGGGATCCAATTAAGAATTTGGTTAGGTTTTGTCCCGGGTACCAAGGAAAAGAGTTCCAAGGCCCCTAGTCGGAAGTTCATGCAAACATAAAACTAGTCACACCACCTACACACCCAATATGAAATTGCCTTTTTCTTAGCATCAGCTAACTTTAAAACAATCCTTTAATGAAACCATTATGTCACTGATGACAATCCTCATAGTGTCTGGTTGAATCCTTATTTCCAGTCATTCATTCATCGGTATACTTATGGCATCATTGGCAACCAGAACGCTCACCACCTGTTCACTCAGGGGCCTTGTCCATAGTTCCTAGCTCATAGTAACCGGCAATATATTCATATAACAGAATGGAATCTCCGTGGAAGATCAGCAAGATCAACCCATAGATCCATATAAAAGAGCCATGGACTCATCCGTTGAGGACCAGCAAGGTCAATCAACCAGATCCATGCCCGGTTTCAGAAAACAACTCTTATTCCTTGTTCCAATATCTTCCACGACGCACGTGTGGGTATCTTCGGCGACCCAGAGCCCGAGCACCGTATGGTCAGCACCCTCTAGGATCCTTCGCAGGTGACCTAGCGCTTCACTCATAGGCCGCTTCCTTGGTCCCTCATCCATCGTACCGGAAGCTCACCATTTAAATCGAACCGAGGCTAGTCAAGACCTCAGTCGACCTTGCTACACGAGACGTCCTCCATTGACTCTCCGTCACAGCAGTTGCAACTTTAACAGTTAGGTCTTCATGACCTTAATCCACAAGACGGTCAAAATGCTTCCCCATCATTCTTGACATAAAACAGTCATTTATAAATAGTCACAAAATACAGTTTCTAAATCGAACTCTCGTCTTTCCACATTATCCCTCCTTAGTCCACATTACTTATTCCACATTCCATTCAATGTGTACTCATTCTCATCCATTTCCTCATATATCGATGACACATTAATTCACATACACATTCACATTCACATCCATACATCCACATCTACATGCATACATCCATTTTTACATCCTCATTTATACATCCACATCCCATATCCACATTCATACATACACATCCATATCCACATCCATACATCCACATCCACATCCACATTCACATCCATACATCCACATCTACATGCTTACCTCCATTTTCACATCCTCATTTATACATCCACATCCCATATCCACATTCATTCATACACATCCATATCCATATCCATCCATCCACATCCACATCCACATTCACATCCATACATCCACATCTACATGCATATATCATTTTTCACATCCTCATTCATACGTCCACATCCACATACATACATCCATATCCGTATCTACACCCATACATCCACATCCACTTCCACTTTCACATGCATACATCCACATCTACATGCATACATCCATTTTCACATCCTCATTCATACATACATCCACATCCGTATCTACATCCATTCTTGCCCTATCACAACCCATATACATCTTATCCCATCACATACACTTCTTACCTCATCCCATACACATCTTATCGACTCATCTTATCACTTCCTAACTCATCTCATATGCATCTTATCACATCTTATATACCTCTTATCACATCCTATCACATCTCATACACATCTTACCACATCCTATCACATCTCATACACCTCTTATCACATCCTATCACTTCCCATACACATCTTATCACGTCTCATACACCTCTTATCACATCTTATCACTTCCCATATCTATTTATAGAATATAGGAGAATTCTTATATTTGATATAAGATTTCTCTACACATTTATTTATGCATAAATTCCATTTAAGGAGACTAACACTTTCGAAATAAAAATCAATCTTTTATGCATCTTCCTATGCATAAATTCATTTTAAATGAAAATGACACTTTTGAATTAAAATTCAATCTTTTATGCATCTTCCAATGCATAAATTCAATTTGGATGAGAATAACACTTTTGAATTGAAATTCCATTCTTTTATGCATCTTCCTATGCATAAATTGAATTTGGTAGGAATTACACTTTTAGAATAAAAGAATTTCTCTTATGCATCTAAGTTGTGCATAAAATCCATTTATGATGAAAATCACACTTTTAGTATAAAAAGAATATCTTTTATGCATACCTCTATGCATGAAATTCAATATGATAAAAGTAACACTTTTACAATAAAATAATCAACTTTTATGCATACCTCTATGCATGAAATCTAAATATGATAAGAGCAACACTTTTATAATAAAATAATCAACTTTTATGCATACCTCTATGCATGAAATCCAAATACGATAAAAGCAATACTTTTATAATAAAATAATCAACTTTTATGCATACCTCTATGCATGAAATTCAAATATGATAAAAGCAACACTTCTATAATAAACTAATCAACTTTTATGCATACCTCTATGCATGAAATTCAAATATGATAAAAGCAACACTTTTATAATAAAATAATCAACTTTTATGCATACCTCTATGCATGAAATTTAAATATGATAAAAGCAACACTTTTATAATAAAATAATCAACTTTTATGCATACCTCTATGCATGAAATTCAAATATGATAAAAGCAACACTTTTATAAAAAAAAAATCAACTTTTATGCATACTTCTATGCATGAAATTCAAATATGATAAAAGCAACACTTTTATAAAAAAATAATCATATTTTATGCATACTTCTATGCATGAAATTCAAATAAGATAAAAGCAACACTTTTATAATAAAATAATCAACTTTTATGCATACCTCTATGCATGAAATTCAAATATTATAAAAGCAACACTTTTATAATAAAATAATCAACTTTTATGCATACCTCTATGCATGAAATTCAATATGATAAAAGTAACACTTTTATAATAAAATAGTCAATTTTTATGCATATCTCTATGCATGAAATCCAAATATGATAAAAGAAATACTTTTATAATAAAATAATCAACTTTTATGCATACCTCTATGCATGAAATCCAAATATGATAAAAGAAACACTTTTATATTAAAATAATAATTCTTTTATGCATACCTCTATGCATGAAATCTAAATATGATAAAAGAAACACTTTTATATTAAAATAATAATTCTTTTATGCATACCTCTATGCATGAAATCCAAATATGATAAAAGGAACACTTTTAAATAAAATAATCATCAATTATGTATAACATAAAAATCAATTTCTCCATGATTACAATAAAATTCTTTCAATTAATCTAGGATGATAATTCCTAGAATATGGTAGGAAGTTCTCTTTTCATGCTTTGAATAAAATTATTTTATGTGTAATTTTTATAAAAATTTTGCCATAGCTCCGCTACTATGACTGATAAATCTCAATTTATTTTGAAGGATAAAGCTTATCACTAAGAATATGATTAGAATGATCCCTAATTGGATCATTAACCCAATAATGGATTGAATCATCAATATTCATGAAATACATAAACTAAAAGCATAGAAAAAAGCCATTAATTTGACCTCAAGCATAGATTAATCTTGGATTAAGGAAAAGCTTTATGAAAAGCTTCATTTGGATTGAGAATGGGTCATGAGTATGACCATTTCTTGAGTGAGAGAGAGAAATTACATAAAAACCATTAGAATTAAGCATAAATGAAAATTTATGTAATTCTTAACTATCATTAATCAATTAACTTCAATAGCATTCATCAAATTATGTAACTCTTCACTACCATTCATCAATTAATTTCAATAGCATTCAAAAACCATTCCAATTCAGCTTCTCAAGCTTGAGAGGGGTTGAGAAGAGAGAAACATTGAGAAATTATAGAAAATGATCAAAATTCACTAATTACCTTACAAATTGCTTGATTCTTTGTTCACGGTAGAGGCCCCCAACCAATCAATTGGTTAAGTATGTTGATGGAGCCACCAATGGGGATTGAAGAAAGAGGGAAGCTCCAATTTCTTCGATTTGGAGAGAATTTTAGAGAATAGTAGAAATTAGCATTATTTCAGCATAACTCTAGTATAGTAAATTCTTCCTTTTTTTTCAAAGGACTCATGTTCTATTTATAGGAGAGGGAAGCTCTAACCAAAGCTAACTGAATTCTAGAATTTTTCAGATTCAGCTTGGTTGAATTTGGACTAGATTTGGATCTAGTTTGGTTACTTTTTTATTCGGTTTGGTTCCATTTTGATTTGGTTTGGTTCAAGAGAGAGGAGAGATAAAAATATCACATTATTTTTGAGTTTAAAACTCATTCAAGCATGTGAAATATGCACCTCCTTTAAAGAACTCCCCTTCCTTACATATTTGTCCAAATGGAATCATTATACCCAAAATATCTCATATTTTTAATATTGCTCATAGTTTTTTACTAATAAACCTTGTACATTTTCAACTCTTCATCTTGTGTGAGCATTTACTCATTTTTGGATACCCAAAATATCTCATATTTTTAATATTTCTCATAGTTTTTTACTAATAAACCTTGTACATTTTCAACTCTTCATCTTATGTGAGCATTTACTCATTTTTGGATACTCAAAATATCTCATATTTTTGATATTACTCATAGTTTCTTACTAATAAACCTTGTACATAGTCAACTCTTCATCTTATGTGAGCATTTACTCATTTTTGGGTATCTTCTTTTACAAAATTGGATTTATCTCCTCCCTACACATGGATTGATGCTATTGGCCCATACGAACCTTAATTGGACCATAATCCAAAAATTTCTGAAAATCTAGACCCTTAGACTAAGGTCCTTCATACTCATTTCCAATTAATTCCAATTGCACATTGGAAAGTTCTTTTTGAATTTCTGTTTCAGGAAAACTTATTTTAATAAGATGAGAAATTTTTCTATCTACAAATATTCAAAATTTGAATATTCTCTCTCTAGAATATTCTCTCTCTCTAAGTCAAAACAGCTAGAAACAAGGTCTTTTATATTTCTGAAGAGGGGATTGATTACAGGGGAAGATGCTGGACATTTTGAGAGGCTGGGGAGGAATCTTACAGACGGTTTGTGTAAGATCATATTCGATAATCATCATCGATTTCTCCCGTCAGATCATCCTAAATATGTTGCTAGTAAGAGTAACATTCCTCCACAAACACTTCGTGCAAAAGATTGGAAGCGTATTTGGGAGTCTACAAATATTCTTCCTCTAGGTGGCATGAACAGGTATAGTAATGTTTTTCAATCTTGTTTTGTGTAGTCTCTAATTGGATTAAAGATCACATAGAGCAATCCCTTGTGTAGGTACTCCATTTTTTTTCGGCTACCATATTGGACCCATCTTAAGATCAACCATCTTCTTGATCCCATGAACATCTTCAAGAATGTAGGATCTGGTATTTGGGAACATGTTATTGGTAAACGAGACAATGTTAGCGTACGAGAGGACTTGCGGGTGTCAGGACGTATGCGTCAAGCTTGGCCACAAGAGGAGGGTGGGCACGTTCGTCTTCTGCCTGCACCATGGATTATATCAAAGAAAGAGGAGAAGCAGGTAAAGCAGGCCATCACCACTTTGCGTACTCCCACTGGATGCATGAGATCATTGAAGGGAGCCTTTACAACCACTAAGAAAACAGGCGTTGAGCAACTATATGGGTTGAAGTCCCACGATTGGCACCAGATGCTCCAAGTAAGTGTTTTCCAAGTCTTGTACGTTGAAATTAAATTTTGTAATGCCATAAACCATACATACATGTGCTCTTATGTGCGCAGTTCATACTACCTACTAGCATCGACCATTGTGCAAATAAGAGTTTAAAAAAATGTATTTATAAGATGGGCGAGCTTGTGAGGTATGTAAAACCCATGTCAGATCACCCTTCATTATACCTTGCAAAATGAACGTGCATGAGGTATAACGTACTATTCATTTATTTTTCAGATATGTTAGTTCCAAAGCAATTGATCCAGCCACGTTGGATGATGTGTGTGTTATGGCAGTGGAGGTGGTTTGTTTGGTAGAGGAGACTTTTTCGCGAACCATTCTCACAAGTCAACTACATCTCATTGTGCATTTAGTGGACGAAATTGCTTTATGTGGCACTGTGCATGCACGTTGGATGTTCTTCCTAGAGTGCTTCATGAAGACCTTAAAAGACTTTGTGAGGCAAAGTGCAAGGCCCGAAGGAAGCATGGCCGAGGGTTGGTTGATACAAGAGTCTCTTGTATATATTTCAGAATTTCTTGGTCAGGTGGACAGCTCTTTGCCACATGACTATGGAGCAATGAAGAGGACTTGAGGATGACCTCTATTGTGCCTCAAGGAAAAGGACAGAGTAAAGTAATTGACAGAACATTGATTGATGATCTCAATTTCACTTGCATCCTTAATAGTGATGTGATGAGTAGATGGGTTACAAGATATAAGGATGCAAAGACAAAAAGGCAAGCTGAAAGAGCTCTCTTTCGGAGGCAACATGGCTCTCGTAAGGCGTACCCTAAGCATCTAGCAACACTTCCGAATGATATACATGTTGATTGGTTGCATGAGGAAATGGAGAGAGCAGAGAGCAACGAGGGGCTGCATATCACGGCAGAAGAATGGGAGTATGCACGAGGATGCATGTTAAAGGTACATAGAACTAATGTTTTGCATTAGTTGTAAGTGATTTGCTTTTAATATTTATTCACATTGCTTACACAAATATTGCTTCTATTTTGGTCCAGTGCACTATGTTCAATGCTATATGGTGTGAAGGCAAGCATTTTCAAACACAAAGAATTGATGAAAAGAGGAATACACAAGATTGCGGTGTCATTAGTAGCTTTGAGGGAGCTAATGGAAAAATGGATGAATATTGTGGCACAATCCAAGACATATTTAGTCTTGACTTTCGTCGCTTCTTTGTGTATGTTTTGGATGTCAAATGGCAAATGAATGTGGTGGAAAAAGGGCCTAATGCAATGATAAAATGCCATGCAAGGGGCTATGTAACTATTGACTCTACAAAGTATCTCTTGAGGTGGGTAGTCTATTTCCCTTTGGAAGCATGTTTGATAATAGTCTGCATCCAATATTATCAATTAGTCCTAAACCCTAAATCCTAAACCACTAATTCAAATTTGCAAGTTAGAATGCTTACTTCAATAATACGTCAAGACTTGCATTGCTCCATCCATAAACTGTTTGTATATTGATGAGTAGTTCAAGTGAAGCACGTAAAATAGAGAATGTGCACCCTTGAAAAACCGGTGTCGATGAAGCCTTGTAAAGATGCTCTTGTTCCATATCATCGTTGTCCATACCTTTGGGATCATCCCTAAAAAGATACCGCACCATATCATCAAACACTTCCTCTTCCACAACTTCGTGGGGTGCAGGGCTATTGTCATCCCTTTCCCACTCATCTCTGACAATAGATCCCAAAGCTCCAGCATCATCTCGTCGACGCTTTGCGTGCTCTCGCCGCACGTAGGGCACCACGTTAGGGTGTGGTACTGCATCCTGCTTCAATTAGAGTATATATATTACAACTCCATTAATTTAATTTGGATACCATGAGTCATTTGAATACTATCAATTTACATCTACTCACCTCTAAACCTGTTTGATTTCATTCTCCATACATGGAGATGTGATTCAAGGTAATTCGACGAGCTCGTACAATGCATTCTTGACATCGATTACACATACACTTGATCCTTTGTCCCAACCACACATCGTGATTATGATGACGCATTGTCTCATCCTCACCAGAACTGCTTGAGGAGGTTGATGACATCCTATGTACAAAAGAGTAAACACAAAAACATAATCAGTTTTTAATGAAAGTATAAAAATCGCGTGTATGAACGCGGCTATATCTTGAAAATCGCGTGTATCAATGCGGCTACATCCTAAAAAATCGCGTGTATCAACGCGGCTATATCCTGAAAATCGTGTGTATAAATGCGGCTACATCCTAAAAATCGCATGTATAAATGCAGCTACATCCTAAAAATCGCATGTATAAACGCGGTTGATTTTTTTTATAAACGCAAAAATACACGCGCTTTTACACGCGACGACCTGTCCATACCTAAAAATAACCCGCCTTCTCCAAATAAACATTTTCAAACTAAAGATTTGCTCTCCTTCATCGCCGCCTCTTTCAACAAAGCACTAAACCTAAGTGCAAGGAGCAAACAAGGAGCACACACGGGTGAAGGAAACCAACCAAAAAAAAAGACTCACTTTTTCAGAGGTGAGTCAATTTGTCCTTTGTCCTGTCTCTTTCCTTCAATTTGTTTATGCTATTGTCTCTTTCGTTTATGCGTTTGTTTCCGTCCTTCTCCTTCTCTCGTTGCCATCTGGTCACTACAAGACAATGCTGCCATACACGTGTTTCATACACGCGATAAATTACAGGCACCTGTATGGTCACGCATGTATTTGAATAGTATCGGGCGCGTGTATTTTGGCATTTAAATTCGCATGTATATTGGCATCTATCAGTGCGTGTATATACACGCAATAATACATGCATCAATACACGCATCAATACACGCTTTATTAAGAAAAACTGAATTCTTTTACAAAATTAAAAACTATTTTCTTTAAACCATCTCATAGTACATTACAGTATATATCATTACACAATCCCACTACATGCATTTACAACAATGAAATATATTCAAAAATAAATCATGAGATGATAATTAAAAGACAACACATACAATAGAAATGTCATCAATTTAGAACGATACAGTGACGGATTGGTTAGGGTTCGATCTCATCTTCAATAAGATCCATCCTTGCCAAACGATCAACATCAATATCCATTTGATCAATTTGTAAGGCTATGATTAAATTTATTCCACTATCGATATTCTGCCCATTGATAATGGTATCGATGTCCTGATCATCCTCATCAACATCACCATCATCCTCAATGGTAGGGTCATTCTCATGATCATGAGAAATGGCACGCTCATCCTCATTATCATGATCATCTCTTATTTCTTGATCATCGATCACAACATCTTCATTGGCATGTTCGACATCATCTTCATTGTGGCTCGTTATATCCTCCATATGCTCCATATCAGTGAATGTATTATACATCACTTTGGAACGTGGTGCAATAGGGATGACTTACCACCATTTAATGTCATGCACCATTGGTAGATAACCTACTCAAATACACATACTGCAGTAATTAATTAGCATATCAAAAGTCAAGGGGTACGCGAGCTTAGATATATATGTACATGAAACACATTAGTAAAAAAATGCATACCTGCTCACATTGTTGTGGCAATACGAGCCTATCTTTCTTTCTTTGCCAAAACTTTGTAGAGTCAATAGTTACATAGCCACTTGCATGGCGTTTTATCATTGTATTAGGCCCTTTTTCCACCACGTTCATTTGCCATTTGACATCCAAAACATACACAAAGAAGCGACGAAAGTCAAGCCTAAATATGTCTTGGATTGTGCCACAATAATCATCCATTTTTCCATTAGCTCCCTCAAAGCTACTAATGACACCACAATCTTGTGTATTCCTCTTTTCATCAATTCTTTGTGTTCAAAAATGCTTGCCTTCACACCATATAGCATTGAACATAGTGCACTGGACCAAAATAGAAGCAATATTTGTGTAAGCAATGTGAATAAATATTAAAAGCAAATCACTTACAACTAATGCAAAACATTAGTTCTATGTACCTTTAACATGCATCCTCGTGCATACTCCCATTCTTCCGCCATGATATGTAGTCGCTCTCTGCTCTCTCCATTTCCTCATGCAACCAATCAACATGGATATCATTCGGAAGTGTTGCTAGATGCTTAGGGTATGCCTTATGAGAGTCATGTTAGAGAGCTCTTTTTGCTTGCCTTTTTGTCTTTGCATCCTCATATCTTGTAACCCATCTGCAGGCTCATCACATCACTATTAAGGATGCAAGTGAAATTGAGATCATCAATCAATGTTCTGTCAATTACTTTACTCTGTCCTTTTCCTTGAGGCACAATAGAGGTCATCCTCAAGTCCTCTTCATTGCTCCATAGTCGTGGCAAAGAGCTGTCCACCTGACTAAGAAATTCTGAAATATATACAAGAGACTCTTGTATCAACCAACCCTCGACCATGCTTCCTTCAGGCCTTGCACTTTGCCTCACAAAGTCTTTTAAGGTCTTCATGAAGCGCTCTAGGAAGAACATCCAACGTGCATGCACAGTGCCACATAAAGCGATTTTGTCCACTAAATGCACAATGAGATGTAGTTGACTTGTGAGAATGGTTTGCGAAAAAGTCTCCTCTACCAAACAAACCACCTCCACCACTGCCATAACACGCACACATCATCCAACATGGCTGGAACAATTACTTTGGAACTAACATATCTGAAAAATAAATAAATAGTACGTTATACCTCATGCACGTTCATAATGAAGTGTGAGCTGACATGGGTTTTACATACCTCACAAGCTCGCCCATCTTATAAATACATTTTTTCAAACTCTTATTTGCACAATGGTCGATGCTAGTAGGTAGTATAAACTGCGCACATAAGAGCACATGTATGTATGGTTTATGGCATTACAAAATTTAATTTCAACATACAAGACTTGGAAAACCCTTACTTGGAGCATCTTGTGCCAATCGTGGGACTTCAACCCATATAGTTGCTCAACGCCTCTTTTCTTAATGGTTGTAAAGGCTCCCTTCAATGATCTCATGCATCCAGTGGGAGTACGCAAAGTGGTGATGGCCTGCTTTACCTACTTCTCCTCTTTCTTTGATATTATCCATGGTGCAGGCGGAAGACGAACGTGCCCACCCTCCTCTCGTGGCCAAGCTTGACGCATACGTCCCGGCGACCCGCAAGTCCTCACGTACGCTAACATTGTCTCGTTTACCAATAACATGTTCCCAAATACCAATGTTTACTCGATGTTTTCAAACCTGTTAAAATATAAATAAAAGTTAGAATAATAAAGTCAATATTTATAATTAATATAGCCAATAGTATTAGAGTAGGGAGGTAATTAGAATTCTTACCAGAACAATCGCTGTATCCTGGGAAGTCATGCATTGTCCACATCAACACTGCTTTTAAGTCGAAGTGTCGAGAGGAGGGAGGCCTACTAATGTCCACCACCACAACACCTCTCCATAGCTCCTCCAACTCATCAATCAACGGTTCAAGATAAACATCCATATGTTTGACTTTATGTTTCCCTGTAATTAGAAGGGATAACATAAGATGTCCCTTCTTGATCGCCATTGATGGTGGAAGGTTGTAATTCACCAACACAACTGGCCACACGCTGTATGCGGTGCTTTTGAAACCAAATGGATTCACTCCATCCATACCTAGGCCAAGTCTCAAGTTTCTGGGCTCTGTTTTAAAGCTGGGCCACTCATCTTCAATATGCTTCCAAGCAGGAGTGTTTGCGGGAATTCTCCACATGCCATCATCCGATCGATGTGAGGAATGCCATGACATGAGCTCTGCTATGGATTTGCACTTGAACATGTGTTTGATGCGAGAAATTATAGGAAAGTGTCGCAAGACTTTACGAGGTACATCAAAACTCTTCACATCTGTTCTATACCTTGCTTCACCACAAGTGGGACAATGTCGAGCCTCCTTATGCGTCCCACGAAAGAGAATGCAATCATTGACGCATGCATGTATGCGATCATAATCCAATCCTCCAAGAGATGTCACATAGCGCCTCGCTATGTGTCTTGAGGTGGGTAGTCTATTTCCCTTTGGAAGCATGTTTGATAATAGCCTGCATCCAATATCATCAATTAGTCCTAAATCCTAAACCTTAAACCACTAGAAAAAATTTGCAAGTTAGAATGCTTACTTCAATAATGCGTCAAGACTTGCATTGCTCCATCCATAAACTGTTTGTATATTGAGTAGTTCAAGTGAAGCACGTAAAATAGAGAATGTGCACCCTTCAAAAACCGGTATCAATGAAGCCTTGTAAAGATGCTCTTGTTCCATATCATCGTCGTCCATACCTTTGGGATCATCCTTAAAAAGATTCCACACCATATCATCAAACACTTCCTCTTCCACAACTTCGTGGGGTGCAGGGCTATTGTCATCCCTTTCCCACTCATCTCTGACAATAGATCCCGAAGCTCCAGCATCATCTCGTCGACGCTTTGCGTGCGCTCGTCGCGCGTAGGGCACCATGTTAGGGTGTGGTACTGCATCCTGCTTCAATTAGAGTTTATATATTACAACTCCATTAATTTAATTTGGATACCATGAGTCATTTGAATACCATCAATTTACATCTACTCACCTCTAAACTTGTTTGATTCCATTCTCCATACATGGAGATGTGATTCAAGGTAATTCGACGTGCTCGTACAATGCATCCTTGACATCGATTACACATACACTTGATTCTTTGTCCCAACCACACATCGCGATTACGATGACGCATTGTCTCATCTTCACCAGAACTGCTTGAGGAGGTTGATGACATCCTATGTACAAACCAAAAAACACAAAATCATAATCAGTTTTTAATGAAAGTATAAAAATCGCGTGTATTAACGCGGCTACGTCCTAAAAATCGCGTGTATTAATGCGGCTATATCCTAAAAATTACATGTATTAATGCGGCTACTTTCTGAAAATCGCGTGTATAAACGTGGCTGGATCCTAAAAATCGCGTGTATAAACGCGATTAATTTATCATAAAGGCGAAAATACACGCGTTTCTACACGCAACGACCTGTTTAAACTAAAAATAACCCGCCTTCCCCAAATAAACATTTTGAACTAACATATCTGCTCTCTTTCGTTTTCGCCTCTTCCAACAGACACTAAACCTACGTGCAAGGAGCAGACAAGGAGCACACACGGGTGAAAGAAACCGACCAAAAAAGAAGACTCACTTTTTTAGAGGTGAGTCAGTTTGTCCTTTGCCTTGTCTCTTTCCTCAGATTTATTTATGCTATTTTCTCTTTGCTTTTTGGGTTTGTCTCCGTCCTTCTCCTTCTCTGGTTGCCATCTGGTGACGATTCTGACAGGGGCGACAGTGGGCCTTTTATAAGGACACATTGTCGGAGGTCGGTCGCTTTCAAAAATTTTTTTGCGCAGGTCGCGTGTAAAAACGTGTGTATGTCTCCGTGTATCCTGTCTGCACAGACTGTTCATGCGCATATACACGCATTTCTGGACGGGTATATACACGCGTTTTTGGATGGGTGTATACACGCGTTTTTAGATGGGTGTATACACGAGACTGTGTTTCCTGTTTCTATGGTTTGCAGGCTGATAGGTGGCTTGGATGATGATATTTGTGTGAGTCAAGAGACAGCCCATGATGTACATGAAGATTATTTTTGCAGATTCTTTATGGATATTCCAGGTTCTTCATCCGATCCATTTGCATACAGCAATTGGCTGATGGAGATGCTAAATCATTTTGGGCGCCATCCTGGTCCAGTTGAGCTTACAGAGTACATGTATGCCCATCCCCCTCCTTCCATGCCTAGTGTCTATACCCCTACCGCGAGTATCCAGGGCACTCCATTGCCGTCTATGCCTACGAGTCTGACGAGACGGCATGCAGCTTCTCCTCTTCCACGCCCACCGAGGAGACATACCTCGTCCCAGACACACTCACGCACACCCTCCCAAGCACCGTCACGTCAGGGCTCACAGTCACCATCACGTACTCCCTCAGAGCCACCGTCACGTCAGGGCTCAATGCAGCGGGTGCTTTGGTGGGGGAGGTAGTAGGGCACGCGGTAAGAGAGGAGATAGAGGGAGAAGAGTTAGAGGAGACAGTTCGAAAGAGGAGGAGATGAGAGAGGTGGAGGGAGTGATCTGCTATGATGTGACGGATAGGGGCGGGATAGTGATGGATGCGAGGGGGAAAGAGGTAATGGAGTACATGCGTGGGGTAGTATCAAACTTGTATAGAAATTGTTTTATTAAATTTAAAGATTAAAATAGCCGATTAGTTGGGGAGGTGATAGAGGCTGTACATAGTCGGTACCCCAATCCCCCACATGCTACATTCTCGGATGTATGGGGAAGGACGCGAATAAGGGAGATCTTAAGTAATAAAAGATCTCACCTTAAAAAACTCGCGTACGATGATGGGCTAAATGTAGCTGCGGGTGGCTATCCTGCCGAGAAACTTGCCACCCACTGCGCACAAACACGAGTGGAAGGAGGCAAAGAAACGAGCAGAGGGTGGCATGAAGAGGAGGCAGCATGTGGAGGCACGACGGATCCAGATGGAGACCATTGGATCTTCGCATTTTGGATCTAGCGACGTCGAGTCATGGGAGGCAGAGTTTGTAAGTATCTTGCCACTTTATTTGATTGTTTACTTAATTCATTGATTCTATGATTGTTTTAATCTTACAAATTGTGTTGATTATGATACAGCGAGACGGGTTACGGGGAGGAAGCCCACATCCCACGATACTGGGTATGCTCGTCGGCATAGCAGACGTGACACGTGGGCCATCTTCAGAGCTGAGGGACGTATTATAGACACGCAGTTTGAGATGGCCATGAGACCATACGATCGACAGGTACTTGAAAACTCTAAACGAATGATTTTGGTTTATTGAATTACATATATATATACTTATATACTATATATTACTTGAACAGGCACAAGCTGCTGATGATCCACCCACCCCCACTGCAGAGGGTGGACGTGAGCACTACTCATCGGACATTCCGACTGATGTGAGCTCATCTGAGCATGGAGGGAGCAGCGAGTCATTATCTGGGTCTGAGTAGTACTGAGACTTATAGTATCACATTCCATAGTGAGGATGTGCTTGTATATATATTTTTGTAACTGAAGCCATGGGCTACTTCGACATATGGACTCCCTTGTATATATGTGTGAAATCTTGATAGTAATATTGAATTGTGAATCGATAGTATTGCATTCATGTCTGTCTTGAATTGTGTATTCACAATGTATGCATTCATGTCGTTCTTGTCTTAATCTTCCTCGTGGATATCTTCTTCGTGGATGATCCAATGCACCCAAAAAAAAATCCAGAGAGTGTTATTGGGTGCTGGAATGCTGGAATAGCATTCAGGTACCAAATAGCACTCTCTGTTTGCGTGTATAAACGCGTCAGATCTGCAAAAAGTCGCGTGTGTATACGCAGATAATCTGTAAAATATGCGTGTATAAATGCATCAAATCTAAGAAATACGCGTGTATAAGCGCATCTAAAGTGACAAAACGCGTGTATAGAAGCTTGTATCAGTGCATCTAAAAACAGCTGAACTGACAGAACGTGTGTATACGCCCGTGGATCAGCGCGTCTGAACATTCCTATACATGCGCTTTTACACGCATGTCTCTAGCCGCAATTATACACGCGCTGATACACAGGCCCGCTACTTTTTTTCACAAGTCATTTTTAGCGGCTAGGAGCGCAGGTATGAGCTCGATCCCTTGTAGTGGGTGAACGATTGTGATAGTGGGCGACAATGAGCTTTTTATAAGGACGATTTGTCAGAGGACGGTCGCTTTCAAAAAAAAAAATTCACAGGCCGCGTGTAGGAACGCGTGTATGTCTGCGTGTATGCTGTCTGCACAAACGTTCACGCACATATACACGCGTTTTTTTACGGGTGTATACACGCGACTGTGTTTCACCCATGCTTGCTATCCAGGTTCTTCAGAGAGATGATCCCATCTGCATATGGCTTGCCTTCACAAAATCATATGTGCTAGCTTGCATTTGTGCTTTGATGCAATCATGTATAACTTTTATTTTTGCAGATTCTTTATGGATCTAGGTTCTTCATCCGATCCATTTGCATACAGCAATTGGCTGATGGAGATACTAAATCATTTTGGGCACCATCCTGGTCCAGTTGAGCTTACGGAGTACATGTATACCCATCCCCCTCCTTCTATGCCTGGTATCTATACCCCGCCCGCGAGTATCCAGGTCACTCCACTGTCGTCTATGCCTGCGAGTCCGACGAGATGGCATGCAGCTTCTCCTCTTCCACGCCCACCGAGGAGACATACCCCGTCCCAGACACACTCACGCACACCCTCCCAGGCACCGTCACGTCAGGGCTCATAGCCACCATCACGTACTCCCTCAGAGCCACCGTCACGTCAAGGCTCACAGCCACCATCACGTAGATAATCCACTCCACTAGCAGTAGGAAGAGTGGGAGTGGAGGATGCGGCAGGTGCTTTGGTGGGGGAGGTAGTAGGGCACGTGGTGAGAGAGGAGATAGAGGGAGAAGAGTTAGAGGAGACAGTGAGGATGAGGAGGAGATGAGAGAGGTGGAGGGAGTGATCTGCTATGATGTGACGGATAGGGGCAGGATAGTGATGTATGCGAGGGGGAAAGAGGTAATGGAGTACATCCGTGGGGTAGTATCAAACTTGTATAGAAATTATTTTATTAGATTTAAAGATCAAAATAGCCAATTAGTTGGGGAGGTGATAGATGCCCCAATCCCCCACATGCGACATTCTCGGATGTATGGGGAAGGACGCGAATAAGGGAGATATTAAGTAATAAAAGATCTCACCTTAAGAAACTCACGTAGGATGATGGGCTAAATGTAGCTGCGGGTGGCTATCCTGCCGAGAAACCTGCCACCACTGCGCACAAACGCGAGTGGAAGGAGGCAAAGAAATGAGCAGAGGTTGGCGTGAAGAGCAGGCAACATGTGGAGGCATGACGGATCCAGATGGAGACCATTGGATCTTCGCATTTTGGATCTGGCGGCGTCGAGTCATGGGAGGCAGAGTTCGTAAAGTATCTTGCCACTTTATTTGATTGTTTACTTAATTCATTGATTCTATGATTGTTTTAATCTTACAAATTATGTTGATTATGATACATCGACGAGTTACAGGGAGGAAGCCCATAGCCCACAATACTGGGTATGCTCGCCGGCATAGCAGACGTGACACGTGGGCCCTCTTCAAAGCCGAGGGACGTATTACGGACGCGCAGTTTCAGATGGCCATGAGACCGTACGGTCGACAGGTACTTGAAAACTCTAAACGAATGATTTTGGTTTATTGAATTACATATATATATACTTTTATACTATATATTACTTGAACAGGCGCAAGCTACTGATGATCCACCCATCACCACTGCAGAGGGTGGACGTGAGCACTACTCATCGGACATTCCGACCGATGTGAGCTCATCTGATCATGGAGGGAGCAGCGAGTCATCATCTGGGTCTGAGTAGTACTGAGACTTATAGTATCACATTCCATATTGAGGATGTGGTTGTATATATATTTTTGTAACTGAAGCCATGGGCTACTTCGACATATGGACTCCCTTGTATATATGTGTACACATAAAATTTTGATAGTAATATTGAATCGTGAATCGATAGTATTGCATTCATGTCTGTCTTGAATCGTGTATTGACAATGTATGCATTCATGTCGTTCTTGTCTTAAATCTTCCTCGTGGATGGTCCAATGCACCCAAAAAAAAATCCAGAGAGTGTTATTGGGTGCTGGAGTGCTGGAACAGCATTTAGGTACCAAATAGCACTCTGTGGATTTTTTTTTTTGCTCTCTGTTCGCGTGTAAAGACGCGTCAACTCTGCAAAAAGTCGCGTGTATATACGTGGATAATCTGTGAAATACGCGTGTATAGACGCATCAAATCTGTAAAAATCGCGTGTATATATGCGGATAATCTGTGAAATACGCGTGTGTAAGCGCAGCTAAACTGACAAAACGCGTGTATACACCCTCTTCAGCGGGTCTAAGTGCACAGCTAAACTGACAGAACGCATGTATACGCCCGTGTATCAGTGCGTCCGACTATTCCTATACACACGCTTTTACACGCATGTCTCTGGCTGCAATGATACACGCGCTGATACACGAGCCCGTTACTTTTTTTCCACGTCATTTTTAGCGGCTAGGAGCGCGGGTATGAGCCCGATCCCTTGTAGTGCCATGGCCATGATGTAGCAACACAACCATAACATAAAAAAAGGGGGCTGGAAATGGCAAGAAGGTTGCATCGTGGCCATGGTTTTTTTTAATGTTATGACAAGATGCCTGCATCATGGCTATGGTTCTTAAAAAAAGGGGGCTCAAAGCGTCATGCACTATCGTGGGCTGCTGTAGCCCCCTTTTTTCGGGTTGCTTCCTACCTAAAAACTTATAGTAGATGATGTTGATTATGATTATGTTTATGTTGATTATGATTATGATAATGATCATGTTGGACTATAATGCTTAGAATATCGTGGGTGATTATGTTGATTATTCACCATGCTTGTGCATCATGCCCTCCTTTTTTTGTTGCTAAAAAATGACCGTGGGTATTGCAGTGGTGGTTGTGTTGTGGTGGTTGTATTGTGTATGGTTGTGTTGTGTTGGTTGTGATGTTGCCTTTCATTACCTTGGCCATGATGGCCATGATTTCCAAAGAAAAAAGGGGCTGGAAGCAGCCTGTGCTAAAAAATGACCGTGGGTATTGCAGTGGTGGTTGTGTTGTGGTGGTTGTATTGTGTATGGTTGTGTTGTGTTGGTTGTGATGTTGCCTTTCATTACCTTGGCCATGATGGCCATGATTTCCAAAGAAAAAAGGGGGTGGAAGCAGCGTGTGCCTTCGAGCCCGTTTCTTCTTTGGAAATTATGGCCAAGGTAATGAAGGCTTCTCTCACAGCAGGTCATTACCATGGCCATGATGGCCATGTAACCTTAAAAACAAGGGGCAATGAGAACATTGTTTGAGGTTACATGTCCATCATGGCCATGGCAATGAGCCCCTTTTTTTAAGGTTACATGGTCATCATGGTGAAGGTAATGAAGGCTTCTATCAAAGGAGCTCATTTGCATGGCCATCATGGTGAAGGTAATGAAGGTTTCTATCAAAGGAACTCATTTCCATGGCCATGATGGCCATGCAATCTAAAAAAAGGGATTGGAAGTGGCTTGTGCCGGCGTGGGCTGCTTGTAGTCCCTTTGGTTTTGGCTACATGGCCATCATGGCCATGATAATGAGCACATTGTTTAAGGCAATGTTAATCGTGAGTGTAAGAAATGCATCGGATGTCTTTGTAGGGCAATGGTGTCCAAGAGAAGAAGTCCAATTGGTAGTTCACCTAAGACCAGTAAGAGAGGAAGGGGAGGGAGATCAAAGAGGGTTAAAAAGGAGATTGGAGTAGATACATAGGAAGATAAGGGGTTGGAAATACATGATGGGGTTGTTGATGTTCTTGGTTGTTGACGAGGGCTATGATAGGGAGAAGGAAGATGATGGGGTTGTTGATGTTCTTGGTTGTTGACGAGGGCTATGATAGGGAGAAGGAAGATGACTTAGTTATAAGGGAGCGTGAGATGAAGATAGTTCCATTTGTTGTGAGGCTAGAGAATTTTAAGGAAGATGATCCCAAGGATGAGAATAGTTTGTTGATGGAGTAGGGGGAAGATATATTGTAAAAGACTAGACTGTTCTCATGTTCTGTGTGTCCACCCATTCCTTTATGTAGATTTATTACATATGCAAAATTGAGAGGTCTTTGTGATGGCATTTTTGGGTTGCTAGTTGCTTTACGGCATGAGGGATATGCTCTAGAGAAGGGTGTGTTTATTGTATCAATGTGGACTTTGGATAGAGAGGAACAACTAGACAAGGGTGGGATCCAATTTGGAGGGAGGTGAACCAAGCCTTTGAGAGGAGGACAGGGCAGTTGCAAGATGAGGGTACTCACTTTCGTTCACTCTCTCTAAAATTGGGACATCCATGCATCTCGGGCAGCGGAGTACCTCGATCGTGATATCGCCATCAATTAAAACACGACACGTGCCTCCCAAGCCTAAAGCGAGATATCTCGAACGAGATACCAACTAATGCCACGCTAGCAGGTCCAAGTTTCTAGTCATCATCCATGTCACCAATATAGGTCACCGCCACCACACTATCTCGATCAAGATATACATGCCACTCAGATCCACATCAATGCCACGGTGTATCCCCCTAGGCATATTTGACCATTCCATCTCCACCATCCACATATCTCGAACGGGATATTGAAATAAAATCTCGACCATTCATTAAAATACCTCGTTCGAGGTATAGAGATGCAATCTCCACCGTCCACATATCTCGAACGAGATATTGAAATAAAATCTCGATCATTGAAATACCTCGTTCGAGGTATAGAGATGCAATCTCCACCGTCCACATATCTCATTCGTCGTATAGAGATGCAATCTCCATCGTCCATTCACACACATTAGAAGATGCGATCCTAGCCATTTAAATATCTCGATCAAGGTATTAAATGAATCTCGACTGTCAAACATACCTTGATCGTGGTAATGACTTAAAATCTAAGCCGTCCATGTACCTCGAAATGAGATACTAATATCAAATCTCAGCCGTCGATCCTTCACCAACCCTAAAATTAAGTGTGTATCTTGGCCGTTTGTCTCACTAACCCTAAAATCGAGAGCGTACATCTTGCAAACCCTAAAGTGCATGATGCCACCGAACCTCGTTCGAGGTTATAAAACCGAAAAACTTTTTTTTTGCCTCATTGTCAGAAGTCATTTTTACTCTCCTTACTCTCTTGATTTGGATTAGCATTAGTGGGCCCATTAGCATTGTTTTATAGCTTCATTAGTGCTACTTAGCACTAAGCATTGGACCTTTGTGTTAGGCTTAGTGGAGTCACGCGAGGAGGGCCGCTCGTCTATTGTGGACCTCATCGTCGCAGAGATAGACCACGAGTTAGTGGCTATCCGTAGGAGTGCTAGAGACACACCATCTACATTACATATAATTGCAGACTTGGAAGCGATGCTTTCGTCCCTTCCTAGCCTTCACGATATTGTTTATGTAGATGAGTGGATAGCCCACCATCGCACTGCTCCTGTGTCACATGGCCTGACATATCGTCAGGTCTGTGATCTTGGTCCGATTAGGGATGGAGCCTACTTAGATCTTTTCCTCGATAGTTGTGGGATGAGGCCTGGGGGGGCGGGCAAGCCCCTTACTATTTCGCGATGTTCGCATCCTCGTATGGCGGCACATATCTTTAGTCGATATGTTGCCGCATATGGGAGGATGCCAAACAACCGCCAGATTCCCATATACTTCGCAAAATGCGGAGTTTGTCTCAGGGGAGGATTAAACTAGCCATCCGCCGGGTGGTGGTGCTGGCCGAGGCCGTCTCCAGGACCAGGGTAGTAGGCGACCTCCACCAACCCTTACTGTAGCTCCTACAAATCCTTCATTTGTGCCTATGTTGACAGTCGAGGCTCTTGGCACTCAGGTTGGCATCGATGTATGGAGTACCACGGAGAGCATCCAGCACGTGGTGTGCTTGTTCTCACGATCGATACTGAGATGACAGATGTCGAGGTATTTACATATTTATTACTTCTAAAGTTTTTTTAGTCATTTATTTACATGTTTATATGTACTTTTCTATATTTGTACATGAGCGGCATGGTTGATTGTGTCACGTAGGGTCCCACACCTACCACTGAGAGACTCACTCAGGAGTTGGTAGAGGCGAGAACGGAGATTAGACGGCAGAGCCAGCTAGTGCAGAGGCACGGCATATGAGAGAGTCTGACATCCAGTAGGTAGGTTTCTATTGTGTCATGTAGGGTCCCACACCTACCACTGAGAGACTCACTCAAGAGTTGGTAGAGGCGTCCAGCCTTAACCATTAGGCTAGAGTGGACATGTTGACTCTACATGCAAAAATAAGTTACATAAGACTAGAGAGATGCATAAAATAGGTGGAGGGTTTTTCCGATAGCAGTACCAAGCATGGGAGGTCTCATATGCTGTTAAGCCAATGCTCCCAAAGGTTGCTTTACAAGGTGGGTCCACGCTAAAAATAGTACTTACTAAAAATAGTATTTACTAAAAATAGAAAGTTACAAATTAGAGGTTCGAAACCTTGATCTAACAAGATAGGAGCATAGATTCCTTGGATTTCTCCAGCAAATCATAGGTCTAGGTATATGCTTCAGCTCGGGATTTTGTTGGCAAAGCCGAAAAAGTTTAGGGTTTAGGGAGGCCCCCAAGTTTAAAGCTTTGGTGTACTTGGAGTAGTCAAGCTTAAGAACTAGGGGGATCCGAAAAAATCCACAGATGACATGTGTTATCTTAATATGCTCCTGAAGATCTATTGCATAGTTGCTAAGATGTTGAAGCAAAGTGGTGTGAGACCCATGCCAAAAACCTAAAGCGTCATCAATGTATCTTTTGTAGTAGAGTAGCTCTGTTGTGGGATGTACCTGTTCTTGAAGGTTTTCTAAATAACATAGAAAAAGGCAGGCATAGACAACAGCAAAATTACTGCCCATAGCAGTGCCTCTGATTTGATGCCAAAAAGTGCCATTAAACTCAAGATAGTGGTTCTTGAGAACAAGAGAGGCAATTGTCATGATGATGAGGTTGAGCTCTACATGGTTGAAGTCACCCGTCCAAAAATATTTTCTTGTACTCCTCGATAGACTTCTTCAAGAAATCTTTAAGGTGAGAAGGTTGAGCGATGGGCAGAGTAGGTAGAGCAAAAAGGTGATCATAGGATGATGATGAAGCACCAAGTGTAAACCTATATTGGTTTTGTGCATTAGCAGTATCTATAGAATCATCCATTCTTCGCTTAGCACGTTCTCTTTCTCCACTAGCAAATTGAAACGCTCCCTGGCTGGTAGAAGGGTTGTCTTGACCTTCGTTTGCTGCCTCTCGGATAGTGTTCAAAAGCACCATGATAGCAAAGGTTTAGGGTTTAGGGGTTTTTTCAGGTGTGCGGTTGTGGAGTGATAAAGATAAATAACCGGTAGCTGCGGCGGCAGCTAAAAGTAGCTGCGACAGCAAAAAATAAAATTTTCGGGGGCCGGTTACGTGATAGTCAAGTGAAGTGTATGTAAGATATGGTGTTGAGGTGTGAATAGTATGAACTTAAGATGGCCACACACTATGACCAAAAAGTCCAAAATCCCACCTCACAAGGACAACAGCTAGCCGAAAAATACGACCAAACCAAAGGCTAAGACGTGGGGACAACAACTTGCCGCAAAAGAACGACTAGTTGCCCTCAAAAATAAAGGTAAGGGGAAGGGAAGGTGCATCAATCGAAATGACACTTAGCATGCCATGCAATATGACATTATGCTAGATCGAAGGAGCATACTCAGCAGAAAGACGCTAAACCAGCCAAATTAATGACCAAGTGCCTCTTGCTAAGCACCAAAACAATGGCCTTACTCACACACACAAGAAAGACACTTTACTAGCCCAAAAAAGGACTAAGTGCCTAACATACACAAAACACAAGACAAAATTTGATTTAAGAGACAAAAAGGACTTAAAAAAGTCGATTTCTCGTATTAACTTGAGGGTGTAGTTCCAAACTAGTTTCGCTCTAGAGTGAGCTCTTCAGTGGAACACCCAAGTTTGAGAGTACAAGAATGAGAGCTCTCCCTTATGTAGAGAGGGGAGGGCTAGCTTTTGCCTCTTTGCATGTGGGATAATTCAGCCTTTTGTTGTGAAAAAGAAAGCTTAGGACATGAAGAACCCAATGCAACAAACGGCGCTCCAATCGGATAAGTAGAGCTCTCTAAACAAGTAAAAGAAGCTCAATAGCATCTCATCATGCAAGCTAAGGGTTTTGAACTCATGACCCCTTTCATTAGAGTCACAAGCCTTAACCATTAGGCTAGAGTGGACATGTTGACTCTACATGCAAAAATAAGTTACATAAGACTAGAGAGATGCATAAAATAGGTGGAGTCGCAAGCCTTAACCATTAGGCTAGAGTGGACATGTTGACTCTACATGCAAAAATAAGTTACATAAGACTAGAGAGATGCATAAAATAGGTGGAGGGTTTTCCTGATAGCAAAACCAAGCATGGGAGGTCTCATATGCTGTTAAGCCGATGCTCCCAAAGGTTGCTTTACAAGGTGGGTCCACGCTAAAAATAGTACTTACTAAAAATAATACTTACTAAAAATAGAAAGTTACAAATTAGAGGTTCGAAACCTTGATTTAACAAGATAGGAGCGCAGATTTCTTGGATTTCTCCAGCAAATCATAGGTCTAGGTATATGCTTCAGCTCGGGATTTTGTTGGCAAAGCCGAAAAAGTTTAGGGTTTAGGGTTAAAGATTTAGGGTTTTTGGTTTTTAGGGTTTAGGGGTTTAAGGTTTAGGGTTTAGGGGTTTTTTCAGGTGTGCGGTTGTGGAGTGATAAAGATAAATAACCGGTAGCTGCGATAGCTAAAGGTCGCTGCGGCGGCAGCAAAAAATAAATTTTTCGGGGGTCGGTTATGTGATAGTGAAGTGATGTCAAGTGGAGTGTATATAAGATATGGTGTTGAGGTGTGAATAGTATGAAAGTTAAGATGGCCACGCACTATGACCAAAAAGTCCAAAATCCCACCTCACGAGGATAACAGCTAGCCGAAACATACGACTACTTGCCCATGCAAACTAAAGGCTAAGATGTGGGGACAACAAATTGTCGCAAAAGAACGACTAGTTGCCCACCAAACCAAAGGCTAAGACGTGGGGACAACAACTTGCCGCAAAAGAATGACTAGTTGCCCTCAAAAATAAAGGTAAGGGGAATGGAAGGTGCATCAATTGAAATGACACTTAGCTTGCCACGCAATATGACATTATGCCAGATCGAAGGAGCATACTCAGCATACTCAGCAGAAAGACACTAAACCAGCCAAATTAATGACCAAGTGCCTCTTGCTAAGCACCAAAACAATGGCCTTACACACACAAGAAAGACACTTTACTAACCCAAAAAAGGACTAAGTGCCTAACATACACAAAACACAAGACAAAATTTGATTTAAGAGACAAAAGGGACTTAAAAAAGTCGATTTCTTGTATTAACTTGAGGGTGTAGTTCCAAACTAGTTTTGCTCTAGAGTGAGCTCTTCAGTGGAACACCCAAGTTTGAGAGTACAAGAATGAGAGCTCTCCCTTGTGTAGAGAGGGGAGGGCTAGCTTTTGCCTCTTTGCATGTGGGATAATTCAGCCTTTTTGTTACATTGGGTTCTTCATGTCCTAAGCTTGCTTTTTCACAACAACAAAAGGCTTAGGGTTTAGGGTTTAGGGTTTAGGTTTTAGGGTTTTAGGGTTTAGGGTTTAGGGTTTTTAGGGTTTTAGGGTTTTCAAGGTTTAGGATTTTTTCAGGTGTGCGGTTGTGGAGTGATGAAGATAAATAACTGGTAGCTGCGGCTAAAAGTAGCTGCGAGACAGCAAAAAATAAAATTTTCGGGGGCCGATTACGTGATAGTCAAGTGGAGTGTATGTAAGATATGGTGTTGAGGTGTAAATAGTATGAACTTAAGATGGCCACACACTATGACCAAAAAGTCCAAAATCCCACCTCACGAGGACAACAGCTAGCCGAAAAATATGACCAGTTGCCCACGCAAACTAAAGGCTGAGATGTGGGGACAACAACTTGCCGCAAAAGAACGACTAGTTGCCTGCCAAACCAAAGGCTAAGACATGGGGACAACAACTTGCCGTAAAAGAACGACTAGTTGCCCTTAACAAATAAATGTAAGGAGAAGGGAAGGTGCATCAATCGAAATGACACTTAGCATGCCACGCAATATGACATTATGCCAGATCGAAAGAGCATACTCAGCAGAAAGACACTAAACCAGCCAAATTAATGACCAAGTGCCTCTTGCTAAGCACCAAAACAATGGCCTTACTCACACACACAAGAAAGACACTTTACTAGCCCAAAAAAGGACTAAGTGCCTAACATACACAAAACACAAGACAAAATTTGATTTAAGAGACAAAAAGGACTTAAAAAAGTCGATTTCTTGTATTAACTTGAGGGTGTAGTTCCAAACTAGTTTCGCTCTAGAGTGAGCTCTTCAGCCTTTTGTTGTGAAAAAGCAAGCTTAGGACATGAAGAACCCAACACAACAAACGGCGCTCCAATCGGATAAGTAGAGCTCTCTAAACAAGTAAAAGAAGCTCAATAGCATCTCATGCGAGCTAGGGGTTTTGAACGCATGACCCCTTTCATTAGAGTCACAAGCCTTAACCATTAGGCTAGAGTGGACATGTTGACTCTACATGCAAAAATAAGTTACATAAGACTAGAGAGATGCATAAAATAGGTGGAGGGTTTTCCCGATAGCAGCACCAAGCATGGGAGGTCTCATATGCTGTTAAGCCAATGCTCCCAAAGGTTGCTTTACAAGGTGGATCCACGCTAAAAATAGTACTTATAAAAATGGAAAGTTACAAATTAGAGGTTCGAAGCCTTGATCTAACAAGATAGGAGCGCAGATTCCTTGGATTTCTCCAGCAAATCATAGATCTAGGTATATGCTTCAGCTCGGGATTTGGTTGGCAAAGCCGAAAAAGTTTAGGATTTAGGGAGACCCCCAAGTTTAAAGCTTTGGTGTACTTGGAGTAGTCAAGCTTAAGAACTAGGGGGATCCGCTTACTCGAAGAGGTTTCTCGATTGGAAGCCTTTAGAAGTAGAGCTGTTCGCATATTTTACTTGATCTTGCTGAAAGTTTTGCGAAGGAGAGAATCCGGATATCCTCTACCTCGAAGTCGTTGGAAAAACAAAAGCTTTAGCTTAATGTAGCTTTGAAGCGTGCTTTCTTGATGACATAACGCTTAAGTTCTCCAATGATGAAGGCTTCCTTTTGATGACTAGAGTGCCAGGAAGAGAAAGGGAGGTATTGATACCTGTTCAGCTCTTTCTGAAAACAACTAGTAGAAAGCTTTCCTGTGGTTTGAAAATTAGTACCTTTGAAGAGGTGAATGTCCAAAAAATCCACAGATGAATTGGAGATGACATGTGTTATCTTGATATGCTCCTGAAGATCTATTGCATAGTTGCTTAGATGTTGAAGCAAAGTGGTGTGAGACCCATGCCAAAAACCTAAAGCGTCATCAATGTATCTTTTGTAGTAGAGTAGCTCTGTTGTGGGATGTACCTGTTCTTGAAGGTTTTCTAAATAACATAAAAAAAGGCAGGCATAGACAAGAGCAAAATTATTGCCCATAGCAGTGCCTCTGATTTGATGTCAAAAAGTGCCATTAAACTCAAGATAGTGGTTCTTGAGAACAAGAGAGGCAATTGTCATGATGAGGTTGAGCTCTACATGGTTGAAGTCACCCTGTATCATCATCTTGAGGGCATGCAGTCCTTCATTGGTGGGAATACTGGGGTACAGAGATTCCACATCAAATGTGAAGAGGATAATTTCTTGTGGTAGATGAAGCTCAGATAACTCTTTAATCAGAGTGAGGGAGTCTTTTAGATGTTGCTTTTGTTGGAAGAGAATGGGGAAAAGCTTATGATGAAGCCATATACACAAAAATTGATTGTGTTCATTCCTTTATAAACTCTTGTAGGGAACTTATAAAGGAATTGCTTCCAAATCAAGTCAATGAAATATTCATTTGTGATCCCTTAGTGTTGCCTACATTGATTGATATGAAGAAGAAACTTTCGAGCTGGCATCCTATTTCAAGCCAATGAGAAATAAGAACATTTGTTTTGTTGTTTTTTCATATGTAGAGAGGTTTGTCTCTAATTGATGATTCCTATGTGTTTAAATATTTGACATAAGATATTTTCTTTCTTAAATATATCTTTTTCTTTTTTCTAGTGGGCACTGGAGTGCTTGTGTTATTAATCTTCTGAGAAGGACTATTATTTTCATGAACATCCTAATTGGCATGCATGGGCAGATTAAATTGTAAGTAGTTTTCCTTAATAACTTGAATATTGAGCTTCATACTTTATTTTTCCTTATATTAAAATTTGGTTTTTAATAGGGCATGTAAGAGAGCTATTGCGGCTATTGCAGATGAATATCCGAATTATAAAAAGGAGGCAGAGTATAAGTTTCTGAATCATCCAGTGGCTTTACAAAAATATTCTACCTCATGTGGATGGCATGTTATTGCCAATGTGTGGAAATATCTTTTATCTAAATATATCGAGATTGATAGTAGTGTAGGTTCTTGGTTCTTATTTCTCAATAGTTCTTGGTTCTTAAATTTAAGAAGTTTTCTTAATTTGACATACTCTTGGATCTCACGAGTTTTGGATGTGGAGTGTTCATGCGAGAGCTATCAATATTATTTTGAATAATTCAATTACTCCAAATGATCCAGATTCTCCACCACTCCCAAGGCAAGCCTCTCTATCTAAGAAGAAGAAGTGAATGCATGTACATTCACCACTAAAGCATTTTATGTTTAAGCAAGGAGCTCTACAAAAAGAAACCAAGGGTGATCCTCCAACAAGGCACACATAAAGAAACCAAGGGTACTAAATCAAGAAGTACCTCAAATAAAAGTGGTCCTCAAGTGGGTGCCAAGAAGGGTGTTGGCAAGAAAGCTAAGAAAGAACTCAAGTTCAAGTTTACTGGTAAGAATAACCAAAAACAATCAAAGGATATGGACATGGAGACAAAGGACGCCACAAAACCAGAGAAGACAAAGGGGAACATGGAAACAAAGGAGGCCACAAAACCAAAGAAGACAAAGGGGGACATGGAGACAAAATCAGAGGAGATGAAGACAAAATAGAAAGCTTCATTCTCCTCCCTATTTATCATTGTAAATTTTCTTCTAATTTTATAATCTTGTTTGTAAAGATTGAGAAATTCTCTTCTCATGTTGTGATGTTTTTTACTCAAAACACATTTGTACTTGATTTTATAATGGTTTTGAGATATGGTGCCATAATTGTCATCTCGTGACTGAAGTACATCTCTAAAAGGAAAATATTAGAACTCTTAAAAGGATTCATAAAAAGAGCTCTAAATATTGTAATTCTAAAAGAACAACATAAAAAATTACAAAGGCACAACAATTACAAGGCAAAACTTTTCATTGATGAATTACATACATAAATTTACAATCTAAATAGACTTCATAAAAAACTCCAAAGCTTTCTTATTAAGTCATGCTTATATAATCATATTCCCAATGAGCATCTACCAAGCTCTTTGACTCCATTCGCATTCGAATCTTTCTATTCTTTACCTTGAACTGTGCCCCACTTATATCCTCACTTCCCATGATATTGAGGTGCTCCCTAATATTTAGTAGGCTGCAATGCTTGCTTGCACTTACAATTTCCACCACACCATTGGGAAACCTAATGCATATGTCAAGAGGCAAAACAACTTGTTCATCTGCTTGCAATGGGACCCAACTACTATTTCTCTTTATCCACCGTTCGTAATAAAAGAAAATGTATAAGGTAGCATGAGCTTTAAGATACCGAAATGTAACACTCGACTCTACTATTTTGCACTTGAATGTATCATCCCTATGTTGCCTCTCTAAAATGTTCCGCTGCTCTCCAAGCAAGGCAAACATGTCATCACCTAGTACTTTCTTGCACACAAACATGGTAAGTGTTTGTGAGAAAGTAAATTGATTGAACATCTTAGCAAAAAGATGAATTGGGCATACCCAACTGAGACCCAAAGATCGAGATGGCTTTGCAAACTTCAAAGATCCTTGTATGTCACAAAACATCTTTTATTTCATGACCAGAACCATCCAAGAATCAGGAGTTGGCCATTCAACAGAAGAGAGGAGAGGAGATGTGATGATATCTATCTTACCAAACCCACCGTCATGAATTGGCACCAAATAGGAGTGCCGATAAAAGAAGGTCTTTTCCTTAAGAAGGTCTACACTGGTTTTACAAGAAAATAATGCCTCACCAATGTCTGCCTTGAGTGCTTGAAATGTTCTGGTAAGGCTTCGTAATGGTTGTTCCTCTGCCAAGTTAGAAAGGAAAAATATCTACAACCCAAAAATAAGATCATTAAACATGAAAGATGTAGCTATCATAATATCACAAGCCTCCTTCCATCCCTATGATACTTACAGTTGCATGGGAATCAAGTTTGTTTATGAAGATGTATGTCTCATGCCGTATACACATGTACAATGGCCATCAGGTCTCCATTGCTCGATTTTTTGAATCCCTCTAAATGACCCATCCAATGAAGCTCCATCACATATCGGCTGTCAAACTCGATGCAGAACAATAGCAGTGGCTGCAGGAAAACCCAAGCACCCGCATAAAATTCCTCTCTCACACCCAAGCACCATCATCGTCCCTCTTATTGTACAGTGAGATCTCCTCAATCTCATCTTTTGGTCTTCTTCGTGGTGCAACCATATCAATTGTGAAGCTGTAGTAGTAAGATGGGCAAATGAGATAGAGAAAGAAAATGCAAAGATGCTATGCAAATTAGGGTTTCGGGCTTGATGGATATTAAAGAGATGGAAGAGGAAGGAAGGAAGAGTTTAATTTGGACGTTCAAGAGGGAAAGTGGACTTGAAAATGAAATTTTTTACTAGAATGAAATTTGAGATGGATTTTTGGGGGGAAAAGTGTGTTTTGGGGGAATCTTGAAATTTTTCAAAATTTTAAGGATTTTTTGAGCCACTAAAATGGTGGGACCATACCTACCCTAAACCCCCTACTTATTTAAAGGAACAAGTGTAATTTTTAGTACTGAAAGCCTAGTCCCCCCCTCCCTACAACCTAGTCTCCCTCCCTATATTCAAAGGAGACCAAATGTGCACAATTCTCTATTCATATTGGTCCTTTTTGCTAATTACTTTCATTAGCAAAAGGCCCAAAATATGTTCAAATGCCCCCTGATGGGTTAACAGACAGGTTGTCATCTATTGTGACAACGTTAGTAGTATAAAGTTAGCAAGGAACCTGATTTTTTATGCACGGAGAGGTCCACTATCATTTCATCAGAGAGGGTCTTAGCAGAGACATTAATCTCATGTATGTTAACACACAAACACGAGCACGTAGCTAACATTTTCAAGAAATCCATGGGAGCAGAGAAGCTTCACAGATTCTGGACTATGCTTGGATTCCTAGACATGGAGTTGAGCATGAGGGGGAGTGTTGAGATATCAAGCTCAACACGAGCTGACACTTATGATATGCTTGGGTGACCATTTCCACCACTTACATCACTGGCATGCTTGGTAAGATGCTGCCATGATAGATCTTCACTAGTGATTTTGTAGCTAGACTACACCAACTATACTAGTCCACTACTGAGTTATGGCATACTTATCTTGCCATCTCACTCACTTAGCATGTTCAAATTATGGATTGCATATACATAGTACTTTAGTACTTATTTTTTATTTCCCTTATCTTTTGGTAGAACCTTTTTGTTGTGAAGAAAAAGAAGAGCAAATTTTCAGCCTCTCATCTTGTGTGTTCTCTTCTAGGGTTTGTGTGAGTGTGTGTGCTTGTTTTTGCAAGAGCTCAAGCTCTCTTCCTCCCTACATCTTTTCAATATATAAGTACATGGATATACAGATGTAGATTAGGCTGGTAGTGTCTCAAATAGAAGATCTACTAAGAGATATACTAGTGGCTTTATGTTTTCTTTTGGGAGTGTCAATGTTAGTTGGAGCAGCAAGAAGCAACCAATAGGTGCTTTGTGTAGTATAGAGTAGTGAGTATAGCGGTGCTAATATGGCACCATGTGAGGTAGCTTGGTTGTAAAATCTACTAGCAGATATAGGAAAGTCAATTTCCATGGCCTCTTAAGTACTAAGAGACTTGAAAAGTCCGTACTGGGCTCTAATTACCAGTCCAAACATGGTTGGATTATGACCAAACCTTGCATGCATTATGGGTTGGGCTCCCCCTACATGCTTGCAAAGTTTGGTTCCCATCGGAGCATGTTTGGGTACGATTGTATGGGGAAAGCCCGGATTTTCCATGGCCTCTTAAGCACCAAGAGACTTGAAAAATCCACACTGGGCGCTAATTACTAACCCAAACATGCTCCGATCATGACCAAAATTTGCAAGCATGTGGGGGGGTGGCTCCCCCCCACATGCTTGCAAAGTTTGGTCCCCCCCATCGGAGCATGTTTGGGTACGATGGCATGGAGATTTTCAACAAACAATATGATAGCCAAAGTGTTAAAAATTTTAAAAAAAATAAGAACATCAACTAAAATGTAATGATACTCGATAATGAAAAAACTCATAATGATATAAACATCAAATAAGTACATCACAATGAAAATGAGCTACCCCAGGTTAGTCACTGCCCATAAATCTAAGTACAATGTAAGTGAGCTAACCCAGCTAGTCTGAGTTTAGTCACTATCAACGGCAACCCAATCAAAATCGTCATCTCTAACTGCTGGTCTACGTGCGCGTCGAGGAGGTTGTTGTGCACATCGAGGAGCTGTGCCGGCTGTGGGGGTCATCGAATATCTGCGGCGGGGAGGTCTCCCTCAAAGGCAGGATCATGAGCTAGTGCCGGTGTACTTGGGAGCTCACGAGTCCCATAAGATGCTATAGCCCTCTCCCTCTCTCTACGTCGTGCTACTGCAAGACGTCTCTGTCTGTAAACCCAAAATCTATAATCAGCAATGGTACATGTCTGCCACTCTGCTTGTGTAGGCTCCTCTGCTGTAAGGACACCCTACTCATGAGAAGCAGCACTACTGCTAGCACCATCACCCAAGGTGCCACTAGGACCAGCACCACCCACACGTTCGTATGTTGTGATCTGGCTCTCGTGAAGGACTCTCTGGTATGCATCAAACTCATGTGCACTCCACTCAATCTCTGGAGGCACCTCAGGCTCCTAATCTCTGTCTCATCAACGGCATCGAGTCGTCCCAAGTGAGTAGCTGAGGTAAAATCAAGAGGCCTGCCAGTCCTAGCATCTACTCGAGCAAAGCCTGGGTGAAGATCATCAATGCCCAAAACTCTGTATGTCGCTAGGTCAACACGTGCACGGCAAGAGGGACATGCTGAGAAGCGTACTAGCTCCTGGGTGATGCAAGATAAATGGAAAAGATGTCCACATCCCAGAGCATATCCACTAGTACTGTCAATGTCCTTGATACAGAGAGCGTAGAGGCATCACAGAGGAATGGTGGTGCATCCTGAGAGAGGGATCATCAAAAAACCTCTGTAAACAAGTCGTGGATATAAAGGCAAGTAGGGCACTGTCACGTCTGAGGATCTGTGAAACTCTCGAACATGCAGCATCAACTGCTCTGCCCTATGCTGTGCACTCCGCTCCATAATCATGTGATGCTGCACCTCAGCTCTAGAACTCTCTACCTCAGTCCGAGCCTGCGCAAAAAAGTAAAGCATAAAAATAATTAATTAGTCTCTCTCATTAGGTATTACTTAAAGAAATTTATAACTTAGGACCTTAATTATAACTCTTTTACTCTAATGAAAGGGGTCATGAGTTCAAAACCCTTAGCTTGCATGAGATGCTATTGAGCTTCTTTTACTTGTTTAGAGAGCTCTACTTATCCGATTCGAGCGCCGTTTGTTGCATTGGGTTCTTCATGTCCTAAGCTTGCTTTTTCACAACAAGAGGCTAAATTATCCCACATGCAAAGAGGCAAAAGCTAGCCCTCCCCTCTCTACATAAGGGAGAGCTCTCATTCTTGTACTCTCAAACTTGGGTGTTCCACTGAAGAGCTCACTCTAGAGCAAAACTAGTTTGGAACTACACCCTCAAGTTAATACAAGAAATCGACTTTTTTAAGTCCCTTTTGTCTCTTAAATCAAATTTTGTCTTGTGTTTTGTGTATGTTAGGCACTTAGTCCTTTTTTGGGCTAGTAAAGTGTCTTTCTTGTGTGTGTAAGGCCATTGTTTTGGTGCTTAGCAAGAGGCACTTGGTCATTAATTTGGCTGGTTTAGTGTCTTTCTGCTGAGTATGCTTCTTCGATCTGGCATAATGTCATATTGCGTGGCATGCTAAGTGTCATTTCGATTGATGCACCTTCCTTTATTTTTGAGGGCAACTAGTCGTTCTTTTACAGCAAGTTGTTGTCCCCACGTCTTAGCCTTTGGTTTGTTGGTGGGCAACTAGCCGTTCTTTTGCGGCAATTTGTTGTCCCCACATCTTAGCCTTTAGTTTGCGTGGGCTTTTGGTCGTATTTTTCGGCTAGCTGTTGTCCTCGTGAGGTGGGATTTTGGACTCTTTGGTCATAGTGCGTGGCCATCTTAAATTCATACTATTCACACCTCAACACCATATCTTACATACACTCCACTTGACTATCACGTAACCGGCCCCCGAAAAATTTATTTTTTGTTGTCGCAGCTACTTTTAGCTGCCGCAGCCACCGGTTATTTATCTTTATCACTCCACAACCGCACACTTGAAAAAACCCCTAAACCCTAAAACCCTAAAAACCCTAAACCCTAAGCCCTAAGCCCCTAGGGTTACAGTGCCATTAGGGTTTAGGGTTTAGGGTTTAGAATAACAACTAGGAATCACCCAGTCCCTAAGGTTTTAGGGGGTTTTGGGATCCGGTTTGGATGTTTTTGGGTCAATTTTCGGGCTCGGAGATGCTGTGGAGTAGTCCTAAGCAGCTTCATGATTTTTGGGGTTCGGTTTGGGTGTTTTTTGGTCAATTTTCGGGCTCGGAGATGCCGTGGAGCAACCCTAAGCAGCTTCTGGATTTTTGGGTTTTGGGGATTTTGGGATCCGGTTTGGGTGTTTTTGGATCAATTTTCGGGCTCGGAGATGCCGTGGAGTAGCCCTAAGCAGCTTCTGGATTTTTGGGTTTTGGGAGTTTTGGGGTTGGATTTGGGTGTTTTTGGGTCAATTTTCAGGCTCGTGGAGCAATCCTAAGCAGCTTCTGGATTTTTGGGTTTTGGGGGTTTTGGGGTCCAGTTTGGGTGTTTTTGGCATGGGTCTCACACCACTTTGCTTCAACATCTTAGCAACTATGCAATAGATCTTCAGGAGCATATCAAGATAACACATGTCATCTGTGGATTTTTTCGGATCCCCCTAGTTCTTAAGCTTGACTACTCCAAGTACACCAAAGCTTTAAACTTGGGGGCCTCCCTAAACCCTAAACTTGGGGGCCTCCCTTAACCCTAAACTTTTTCGGCTTTGCCAACAAAATCCCGAGCTGAAGCATATACCTAGACCTATGATTTGCTGGAGAAATCCAAGGAATCTATGCTCCTATCTTGTTAGATCAAGGTTTCGAACCTCTAATTTGTAACTTTCTATTTTTAGTAAATACTATTTTTAGTAAGTACTATTTTTAGCGTGGACTCACCTTGTAAAGCAACCTTTGGGAGCATTGGCTTAACAGCATATGAGACCTCCCATGCTTGGTGCTGCTATCGGGAAAACCCTCCACCTATTTTATGCATCTCTCTAGTCTTATGTAACTTATTTTTGCATGTAGAGTCAACATGTCCACTCTAGCCTAATGGTTAAGGCTTGCGACTCCACCTATTTTATGCATCTCTCTAGTCTTATGTAACTTATTTTTGCATGTAGAGTCAACATGTCCACTCTAGCCTAATGGTTAAGGCTTGTGACTCTAATGAAAGGGGTCATGAGTTCAAAACCCTTAGCTTGCATGAGATGCTATTGAGCTTCTTTTACTTGTTTAGAGAGCTCTACTTATCCGATTCAAGCGCCGTTTGTTGCATTGGGTTCTTCATGTCCTAAGCTTGCTTTTTCACAACAAAAGGCTGAATTATCCCACATGCAAAGAGGCAAAAGCTAGCCCTCCCCTCTCTACATAAGGGAGAGCTCTCATTCTTGTACTCTCAAACTTGGGTGTTCCACTGAAGAGCTCACTCTAGAGCGAAACTAGATTGGAACTACACCCTCAAGTTTATACAAGAAATCGACTTTTTTAAGTCCTTTTGTCTCTTAAATCAAATTTTGTCTTGTGTTTTGTGTATGTTAGGCACTTAGTCCTTTTTTGGGCTAGTAAAGTGTCTTTCTTGTGTGTGTGAGTAAGGCCATTGTTTTGGTGCTTAGCAAGAGGCACTTGGTCATTAATTTGGCTGGTTTAGTGTCTTTCTGCTGAGTATGCTCCTTCGATCTGGCATAATGTCATATTGCGTGGCATGCTAAGTGTCATTTCGATTGATGCACCTTCCCTTCCCATTACCTTTATTTTTGAGGGCAACTAGTCGTTCTTTTGCAGCAAGTTGTTGTCCCCACGTCTTAGTCTTTGGTTTGTTGGTGGGCAACTAGCCGTTCTTTTGCGGCAATTTGTTGTCCCCACATCTTAGCCTTTAGTTTGCGTGGGCTTTTGGTCGTATTTTTCAGCTAGCTGTTGTCCTCGTGAGGTGGGATTTTGGACTCTTTGGTCATAGTGCGTGGCCATCTTAAGTTCATACTATTCACACCTCAACACCATATCTTACATACACTCCACTTGACTATCACGTAACCGGTCCCCGAAAAATTTATTTTTTGCTGCCGCAGCTGCTTTTTGCTGCCGCAACTATCGGTTATTTATCTTTATCACTCCACAACCGCACACTTGAAAAAATCCCTAAACCCTAAAACCTAAAACCCTAGAAATCCTAAACCCTAAGCCCTAAGCCCCTAGGGCTACAGTGCCATTAGGGTTTAGGGTTTAGGGTTTAGGATAACAACTAGGAATCACCCAGTCCCTAAGGTTTTAGGGGGTTTTGGGATCCAGTTTGGATGTTTTTGGGTCAATTTTCGGGCTCGGAGATGCTGTGGAGTAGTCCTAAGCAGCTTCATGATTTTTGGGGTTCGGTTTGGGTGTTTTTTGGTTAATTTCCGGGCTCGGAGATGTCGTGGAGAAACCCTAAGCAGCTTCTGGATTTTTGGGTTTTGGGGATTTTGGGATCCGATTTGGGTGTTTTTGGATCAATTTTCGGGCTCGCAGATGCCGTGGAGTAGCCCTAAGCAGCTTTTGGATTTTTGGGTTTTGGGGGTTTTGGGGTTGGATTAGGGTGTTTTTGGGTCAATTTTCAAGCTCGTGGAGCAATCCTAAGCAGCTTCTGGATTTTTGGGTTTTGGGGGTTTTGGGGTCCAGTTTGGGTGTTTTTGGCATGGGTCTCACACCACTTTGCTTCAACATCTTAGCAACTATGCAATAGATCTTCAGGAGCATATCAAGATAACACACGTCATCTGTGGATTTTTTCCGATCCCCCTAGTTCTTAAGTTTGACTACTCCAAGTACACCAAAGCTTTAAACTTGGGGGCCTCCCTAAACCCTAAACTTTTTCGGCTTTGCCAACAAAATCCCGAGCTGAAGCATATACCTAGACCTATGATTTGCTGGAGAAATCCAAGGAATCTATGCTCCTATCTTGTTAGATCAAGGTTTCGAACCTCTAATTTGTAACTTTTTATTTTTAGTAAATACTATTTTTAGTAAGTACTATTTTTAGCGTGGACCCACCTTGTAAAGCAACCTTTGGGAGCATTGACTTAACAGCATATGAGACCTCCCATGCTTGGTGCTGCTATCGGGAAAACCCTCCACCTATTTTATGCATCTCTCTAGTCTTATGTAACTTATTTTTGCATGTAGAGTCAACATGTCCACTCTAGCCTAATGGTTAAGGCTTGCGACTCCACCTATTTTATGCATCTCTCTAGTCTTATGTAACTTATTTTTGCATGTAGAGTCAACATGTCCACTCTAGCCTAATGGTTAAGGCTTGTGACTCTAATGAAAGGGGTCATGAGTTCAAAACCCTTAGCTTGCATGAGATGCTATTGAGCTTCTTTTACTTGTTTAGAGAGCTCTACTTATCCGATTTGAGCGCCGTTTGTTGCATTGGGTTCTTCATGTCCTAAGCTTGCTTTTTCACAACAAAAGGCTGAATTATCCCACATGCAAAGAGGCAAAAGCTAGCCCTCCCCTCTCTACATAAGGGAGAGCTCTCATTCTTGTACTCTCAAACTTGGGTGTTCCACTGAAGAGCTCACTCTAGAGCGAAACTAGATTGGAACTACACCCTCAAGTTTATACAAGAAATCGACTTTTTTAAGTCCTTTTGTCTCTTAAATCAAATTTTGTCTTGTGTTTTGTGTATGTTAGGCACTTAGTCCTTTTTTGGGCTAGTAAAGTGTCTTTCTTGTGTGTGTGAGTAAGGCCATTGTTTTGGTGCTTAGCAAGAGGCACTTGGTCATTAATTTGGCTGGTTTAGTGTCTTTCTGCTGAGTATGCTCCTTCGATCTGGCATAATGTCATATTGCGTGGCATGCTAAGTGTCATTTCGATTGATGCACCTTCCCTTCTCCTTACCTTTATTTTTGAGGGCAACTAGTCGTTCTTTTGCAGCAAGTTGTTGTCCCCACGTCTTAGCCTTTGGTTTGGTGGGCAACTAGCCGTTCTTTTGCGGCAATTTGTTGTCCCCACATCTTAGCCTTTAGTTTGCGTGGGCTTTTGGTCGTATTTTTCGGCTAGCTGTTGTCCTCGTGAGGTGGGATTTTGGACTCTTTGGTCATAGTGCGTGGCCATCTTAAGTTCATACTATTCACACCTCAACACCATATCTTACATACACTCCACTTGACTATCACGTAACCGGCCCCCGAAAAATTTATTTTTTGCTGCCGCAGCTGTCGGTTATTTATCTTTATCACTCTACAACCGCACACTTGAAAAAACCCCTAAACCCTAAAACCTAAAACCCTAAAAACCCTAAACCCTAAGCCCTAAGCCCCTAGGGTTACAGTGCCATTAGGATTTAGGGTTTAGGATAACAACTAGGAATCACCCAGTCCCTAAGGTTTTAGGGGGTTCTGGGATCCGCCGGTTTGGATGTTTTTGGGTCAATTTTCGGGCTCGGAGATGCTGTGGAGTAGTCCTAAGCAGCTTCATGATATTTGGGGTTCGGTTTGGGTGTTTTTTGGTCAATTTCCGGGCTCGGAGATGCTGTGGAGCAACTCTAAGCAGCTTCTGGATTTTTGGGTTTTGGGGATTTTGGGATCCGGTTTGGGTGTTTTTGGATCAATTTTCGGGCTCGGAGATGCCGTGGAGTAGCCCTAAGCAGCTTTTGGATTTTTGGGTTTTGGGGATTTTGGGGTTGGATTAGGGTGTTTTTGGGTCAATTTTCAGGCTCGTGGAGCAATCCTAAGCAGCTTCTGGATTTTTGGGTTTTGGGGGTTTTGGGGTCCAGTTTGGGTGTTTTTGGCATGGGTCTCACACCACTTTGCTTCAACATCTTAGCAACTATGCAATAGATCTTCAGGAGCATATCAAGATAACACATGTCATCTGTGGATTTTTTCGGATCCCCCTAGTTCTTAAGCTTGACTACTCCAAGTATACCAAAGCTTTAAACTTGGGGGCCTCCCTAAACCCTAAACTTTTTCGGCTTTGCCAACAAAATCCCGAGCTGAAGCATATACCTACACCTATGATTTGCTGGAGAAATCCAAGGAATCTATGCTCCTATCTTGTTAGATCAAGGTTTCGAACCTCTAATTTGTAACCTTCTATTTTTAGTAAATACTATTTTTAGTAAGTACTATTTTTAGGGTGGACCCACCTTGTAAAGCAACCTTTGGGAGCATTGGCTTAACAGCATATGAGACCTCCCATGCTTGGTGCTGCTATCGGGAAAACCCTCCAGCTATTTTATGCATCTCTCTAGTCTTATGTAACTTATTTTTGCATGTAGAGTCAACATGTCCACTCTAGCCTAATGGTTAAGGCTTGCGACTCCACCTATTTTATGCATCTCTCTAGTCTTATGTAACTTATTTTTGCATGTAGAGTCAACATGTCCACTCTAGCCTAATGGTTAAGGCTTGTGACTCTAATCAAAGGGGTCATGAGTTCAAAACCCTTAGCTTGCATGAGATGCTATTGAGCTTCTTTTACTTGTTTAGAGAGCTCTACTTATCCGATTCGAGCGCCGTTTGTTGCATTGGGTTCTTCATGTCCTAAGCTTGCTTTTTCACAACAAAAGGCTGAATTATCCCACATGCAAAGAGGCAAAAGCTAGCACTCCCCTCTCTACATAAGCTAGCCCTCCCCTCTCTACATAAGGGAGAGCTAGCCCTCCCCTCTCTACATGCAAAGAGGCAAAAGCTAGCCCTCCCCTCTCTACATAAGGGAGAGCTCTCATTCTTGTACTCTCAAACTTGGGTGTTCCACTGAAGAGCTCACTCTAGAGCGAAACTAGATTGGAACTACACCCTCAAGTTTATACAAGAAATCGACTTTTTTAAGTCCTTTTGTCTCTTAAATCAAATTTTGTCTTGTGTTTTGTGTATGTTAGGCACTTAGTCCTTTTTTGGGCTAGTAAAGTGTCTTTCTTGTGTGTGTGAGTAAGGCCATTGTTTTGGTGCTTAGCAAGAGGCACTTGGTCATTAATTTGGCTGGTTTAGTGTCTTTCTGCTGAGTATGCTCCTTCGATCTGGCATAATGTCATATTGCAACTTTCTATTTTTAGTAAATACTATTTTTAGTAAGTACTATTTTTAGTAAGTACTATTTTTAGCGTGGACCCACCTTGTAAAGCAACCTTTGGGAGCATTGGCTTAACAGCATATGAGACCTCCCATGCTTGGTGCTGCTATCGGGAAAACCCTCCAGCTATTTTATGCATCTCTCTAGTCTTATGTAACTTATTTTTGCATGTAGAGTCAACATGTCCACTCTAGCCTAATGGTTAAGGCTTGCGACTCCACCTATTTTATGCATCTCTCTAGTCTTATGTAACTTATTTTTGCATGTAGAGTCAACATGTCCACTCTAGCCTAATGGTTAAGGCTTTTGACTTTAATGAAAGGGGTCATGAGTTCAAAACCCTTAGCTTGCATGAGATGCTATTGAGCTTCTTTTACTTGTTTAGAGAGCTCTACTTATCCGATTCGAGCGCCGTTTGTTGCATTGGGTTCTTCATGTCCTAAGCTTGCTTTTTCACAACAAAAGGCTGAATTATCCCACATGCAAAGAGGCAAAAGCTAGCACTCCCCTCTCTACATAAGCTAGCCCTCCCCTCTCTACATAAGGGAGAGCTAGCCCTCCCTCTCTACATGCAAAGAGGCAAAAGCTAGCCCTCCCCTCTCTACATAAGGGAGAGCTCTCATTCTTGTACTCTCAAACTTGGGTGTTCCACAAAAGAGCTCACTCTAGAGCGAAACTAGATTGGAACTACACCCTCAAGTTTATACAAGAAATCGACTTTTTTAAGTCCTTTTGTCTCTTAAATCAAATTTTGTCTTGTGTTTTGTGTATGTTAGGCACTTAGTCCTTTTTTGGGCTAGTAAAGTGTCTTTCTTGTGTGTGTGAGTAAGACCATTGTTTTGGTGCTTAGCAAGAGGCACTTGGTCATTAATTTGGCTGGTTTAGTGTCTTTCTGCTGAGTATGCTCCTTCGATCTGGCATAATGTCATATTGCATGGCATGCTAAGTGTCATTTCGATTGATCCACCTTTCCTTCCCCTTACCTTTATTTTTGAGGGCAACTAGTCATTCTTTTGCAGCAAGTTGTTGTCCCCACATCTTAGCCTTTGGTTTGGTGGGCAACTAGCCGTTCTTTTGCGGCAATTTGTTGTCCCCACATCTTAGCCTTTAGTTTGCGTGGGCTTTTGGTCGTATTTTTCGGCTAGCTGTTGTCCTCGTGAGGTGGGATTTTGGACTCTTTGGTCATAGTGCGTGGCCATCTTAAGTTCATACTATTCACACCTCAACACCATATCTTACATACACTCCACTTGACTATCACGTAACCGGCCCCCGAAAAATTTATTTTTTGCTGCCGCAACTACTTTTAGCTGCCGCAGCTACCGGTTATTTATCTTTATCACTCCACAACCGCACACTTGAAAAAACCCCTAAACCCTAAAAACCCTAAGCCCTAAGCCCTAAGCCCCTAGGGTTACAGTGCCATAGGGTTTAGGGTTTAGGGTTTAGGATAACAACTAGGAATCACCCAGTCCCTAAGGTTTTAGGGGGTTTTGGGATCCGGTTTGGATGTTTTTGGGTCAATTTTCGGGCTCGGAGATGCTGTGGAGTAGTCCTAAGCAGCTTCATGATTTTTGGGGTTCGGCTTGGGTGTTTTTTGGTCAATTTTCGGGCTCGGAGATGCCGTGGAGCAACCCTAAGCAGCTTCTGGATTTTTGGGTTTTGGGGATTTTGGGATCCGGTTTGGGTGTTTTTGGATCAATTTTCGGGCTCGGAGATGCCGTGGAGCAGCCCTAACCAGCTTTTGGATTTTTGGGTTTTGGGGGTTTTGGGATTGGATTTGGGTGTTTTTGGGTCAATTTTCAGGCTCGTGGAGCAATCCTAAGCAGCTTCTGGATTTTTGGGTTTTGGGGGTTTTGGGGTCCAGTTTGGGTGTTTTTGGCATGGGTCTCACACCACTTTGCTTCAACATCTTAGCAACTATGCAATAGATCTTCAGGAGTATATCAAGATAACACATGTCATCTGTGGATTTTTTCGGATCCCCCTAGTTCTTAAGCTTGACTACTCCAAGTACACCAAAGCTTTAAACTTGGGGGGCCTCCCTAAACCCTAAACTTTTTCGGCTTTGCCAACAAAATCCCGAGCTGAAGCATATATCTAGACCTATGATTTGCTGGAGAAATCCAAGGAATCTATGCTCCTATCTGGTTAGATCAAGGTTTCGAATCTCTAATTTGTAACTTTCTATTTTTAGTAAATACTATTTTTAGTAAGTACTATCTTTAGTAAGTACTATTTTTAGCGTGGACCCCACCTTGTAAAGCAACCTTTGGGAGCATTGGCTTAACAGCATATGAGACCTCCCATGCTTGGTGCTGCTATCGGGAAAACCCTCCACCTATTTTATGCATCTCTCTAGTCTTATGTAACTTATTTTTGCATGTAGAGTCAACATGTCCACTCTAGCCTAATGGTTAAGGCTTGCGACTCCACCTATTTTATGCATCTCTCTAGTCTTATGTAACTTATTTTTGCATGTAGAGTCAACATGTCCACTCTAGCCTAATGGTTAAGGCTTGTGACTCTAATGAAAGGGGTCATGAGTTCAAAACCCTTAGCTTGCATGAGATGCTATTGAGCTTCTTTTACTTGTTTAGAGAGCTCTACTTATCCGATTCGAGCGCCGTTTGTTGCATTGGGTTCTTCATGTCCTAAGCTTGCTTTTTCACAACAAAAGGCTGAATTATCCCACATGCAAAGAGGCAAAAGCTAGCCCTCCCCTCTCTACATAAGCTAGCCCTCCCCTCTCTACATAAGGGAGAGCTAGCCCTCCCCTCTCTACATGCAAAGAGGCAAAAGCTAGCCCTCCCCTCTCTACATAAGGGAGAGCTCTCATTCTTGTACTCTCAAACTTGGGTGTTCCACTGAAGAGCTCACTCTAGAGTGAAACTAGATTGGAACTACACCCTCAAGTTTATACAAGAAATCGACTTTTTTAAGTCCTTTTGTCTCTTAAATCAAATTTTGTCTTGTGTTTTGTGTATGTTAGGCACTTAGTCCTTTTTTGGGCTAGTAAAGTGTCTTTCTTGTGTGTGTGAGTAAGGCCATTGTTTTGGTGCTTAGCAAGAGGCACTTGGTCATTAATTTGGCTGGTTTAGTGTCTTTCTGCTGAGTATGCTTCTTCGATCTGGCATAATGTCATATTGCGTGGCATGCTAATTGTCATTTCGATTGATGCACCTTCCCTTCCCCTTACCTTTATTTTTTAAGGGCAACTAGTCGTTCTTTTGCAGCAAGTTGTTGTCCCCACGTCTTAGCCTTTGGTTTGGTGGGCAACTAGCCGTTCTTTTGCGGCAATTTGTTGTCCCCACATCTTAGCCTTTAGTTTGCGTGGGCTTTTGGTCGTATTTTTCGGCTAGCTGTTGTCCTCATGAGGTGGGATTTTGGACTCTTTGGTCATAGTGCGTGGCCATCTTAAGTTCATACTATTCACACCTCAACACCATATCTTACATACACTCCACTTGACTATCACGTAACCAGTCCCCGAAAAATTTATTTTTTGCTGCCGCGGCTACTTTTAGCTGCCGCAGCTACCGGTTATTTATCTTTATCACTCCACAACCGCACACTTGAAAAAACCCCTAAACCCTCTAAAACCTAAAACCCTAAAAACCCTAAACTTTAAGCCCTAAGCCCTAAGCCCCTAGGGTTACAGTGCCATTAGGGTTTAGGGTTTAGGGTTTAGGATAACAACTAGGAATCACCCAGTCCCTAAGGTTTTAGGGGGTTTTGGGATCCGGTTTGGATGTTTTTGGGTCAATTTTCGGACTCGGAGATGCTGTGGAGTAGTCCTAAGCAGCTTCATGATTTTTGGGGTTCGGTTTGGGTGTTTTTTGGTCAATTTTCGGGCTCGGAGATGCCGTGGAGCAACCCTAAGCAGCTTCTAGATTTTTGGATTTTGGGGATTTTGGGATCCGGTTTGGGTGTTTTTGGATCAATTTTCGGGCTCGGAGATGCCGTGGAGTAAGCCTAAGCAGCTTTTGGATTTTTGGGTTTTGGGGGTTTTGGGGTTGGATTTGGGTGTTTTTGGGTCAATTTTCAAGCTCGTGGAGCATTCCTAAGCAGCTTCTAGATTTTTGGATTTTGGGGGTTTTGGGGTCCAATTTGGGTGTTTTTGGCATGGGTCTCACACCACTTTGCTTCAACATCTTAGCAACTATGCAATAGATCTTCAGGAGCATATCAAGATAACACATGTCATCTGTGGATTTTTTCGGATCCCCCTAGTTCTTAAGCTTGACTACTCCAAGTATACCAAAGCTTTAAACTTGGGGGCCTCCCTAAACCCTAAACTTTTTCGGCTTTGCCAACAAAATCCCGAGCTGAAGCATCTATCTAGACCTATGATTTGCTGGAGAAATCCAAGGAATCTATGCTCCTATCTTGTTAGATCAAGGTTTCGAACCTCTAATTTGTAACTTTCTATTTTTAGTAAATACTATTTTTAGTAAGTACTATTTTTAGTAAGTACTATTTTTAGCGTGGACCCACCTTGTAAAGCAATCTTTGGGAGCATTGGCTTAACAGCATATGAGACCTCCCATGCTTGGTGCTGCTATCGGGAAAACCCTCCACCTATTTTATGCATCTCTCTAGTCTTATGTAACTTATTTTTGCATGTAGAGTCAACATGTCCACTCTAGCCTAATGGTTAAGGCTTGCGACTCCACCTATTTTATACATCTCTCTAGTCTTATGTAACTTATTTTTGCATGTAGAGTCAACATGTCCATTCTAGCCTAATGGTTAAGGCTTGTGACTCTAATGAAAGGGGTCATGAGTTCAAAACCCTTAGCTTGCATGAGATGCTATTGAGCTTCTTTTACTTGTTTAGAGAGCTCTACTTATCCGATTCGAGCGCCGTTTGTTGCATTGGGTTCTTCATGTCCTAAGCTTGCTTTTTCACAACAAAAGGCTGAATTATCCCACATGCAAAGAGGCAAAAGCAAGCCCTCCCCTCTCTACATAAGGGAGAGCTCTCATTCTTGTACTCTCAAACTTGGGTGTTCCACTGAAGACCTCACTCTAGAGCGAAACTAGATTGGAACTACACCCTCAAGTTTATACAAGAAATCGACTTTTTTAAGTCCTTTTGTCTCTTAAATCAAATTTTGTCTTGTGTTTTGTGTATGTTAGGCACTTATTCCTTTTTTGGGCTAGTAAAGTGTCTTTCTTGTGTGTGTGAGTAAGGCCATTGTTTTGGTGCTTAGCAAGAGGCACTTGGTCATTTATTTGGCTGGTTTAGTGTCTTTCTGCTGAGTATGCTCCTTCGATCTGGCATAATGTCATATTGCGTGGCATGCTAAGTGTCATTTCGATTGATGCACCTTCCCTTCCCCTTACCTTTATTTTTGAGGGCAACTAGTCGTTCTTTTGCAGCAAGTTGTTGTCCCCACGTCTTAGCCTTTGGTTTGGTTCCAACTAGCCGTTCTTTTGCGGCAATTTGTTGTCCCCACATCTTAGCCTTTAGTTTGCGTGGGCTTTTGGTCGTATTTTTCGGCTAGCTATTGTCCTCGTGAGGTGGGATTTTGGACTCTTTGGTCATAGTGCGTGGCCATCTTAAGTTCATACTATTCACACCTCAACACCATATCTTACATACACTCCACTTGACTATCACGTAATCGGCCCCCGAAAAATTTATTTTTTGCTGCCGCAGCTACCGGTTATTTATCTTTATCACTCCACAACCGCACACTTGAAAAAACCCCTAAACCCTAAAACCTAAAACCCTAAAAACCCCAAACCCTAAGCCCTAAGCCCCTAGGGTTACAGTGCCATTAGGATTTAGGGTTTAGGATAACAACTAGGAATCACCCAGTCCCTAAGGTTTTAGGGGGTTTTGGGATCCGGTTTGGATGTTTTTGGGTCAATTTTCGGGCTCGGAGATACTATGGAGTAGTCCTAAGCAGCTTCATGATTTTTGGGGTTCGGTTTGGGTGTTTTTTGGTCAATTTTCGGGCTCGGAGATGCCGTGGAGCAACCCTAAGCAGCTTCTGGATTTTTGGGTTTTGGGGATTTTGGGATCCGGTTTGGGTGTTTTTGGATCAATTTTCGGGCTCGGAGATGCCGTGGAGTAGCCCTAAGCAGCTTCTGGATTTTTGGGTTTTGGGGGTTTTGGGGTCCAGTTTGGGTGTTTTTGGGTCAATTTTCGGGCTCGGAGATGCCGTGGAGTAGCCCTAAGCAGCTTCTGGATTTTTGGGTTTTGGGGTTTTTGGGGTCGGATTTGGGTGTTTTTGGATCAATTTTCGGGCTCGGAGATGCCGTGGAGCAACCCTAAGCAGCTTCTGGATTTTTTGGTTTTGGGGGTTTGGGATCGGATTTGTGTGTTTTTGCGTCAATTTTGGCGTCTGAAGACGTCGTCAAGCAGCGCTAATCACCTTCTCGATTTTGGTGTTGGTTCTGGCTCACTCATAACATGTATACGCAATAAAACCGGCCCCCCATTCAACCCTAAGCTGCCCAGCTCACAACCCTCAGACCTGAACACCAAAACGCTCTAGGAGCAAACCCTAAACCCTAAACCCTAACCCCTGAACCCTGAACCCTGAAAACCTTGAACCTTGAACCCTGAACTCTGAACCCTAAACCCTAAACCCTAAACCCTAAACCCTTTAAAAATCCTTAAAAACCCTTAAGAAAACCATAAAGCCTAAATGCTAAACGCTAAACCCTATACCCTAAATCCTAAACCCTACTCTAAACCCTAAACCCTAAAAAAACCCTTTAAAAATCGTTAAAAATCCTTTTAAAAAAAACTATAAACCCTAAACCCTAAACGCTAAATGCTAAACCCTTAACCCTAAATCTCAAGCCTTTCTGTGGCTATCCTTCAACCCTTGGGCGGGTCGACCAAGCTTTTTACATGCTTCTGATGTCTGTCTATGGCTTTGATACCTGGATACAAAAAAAACACGAATAAATGAAGAGGGGGACTGAGGATATGAGAGGTAGGCAGAGGAGATAAGAAATAAGCAAGGAGGAGATATGCAAGGTGAGGAGACTCAAGAGAATATGGAGACAATAAAACATGCAAACATAGCAAGGCAAAGTACTATTATAAGTAAGTACGCCATGGTTAATGTGTGGCTTAAGAGGTTGAGTGAGAAGTAGAAGCTCTGTGTGGTAGAGTGTAATTTACAGGGGCGAATCTTGGAGAATCAGTGGATCTAGGTGAGCTTGGGGGAGTAGTATCGTAAGAGTAGGAATACCACCACTTACATTGTGATTCACTATGGATATTTAAGACTAGATCATACTTGCAGAATTCATCAAGATCTCCATAGTGATAGGAATTTCAGAGTTTCTAAATATGGTGAAGAGGTTTGTTAATACATTACTACGAGACTTAAACTTGCCATTTAACTCACGAGATTGAAGATGTACAAAGAAGCTTTTAGTTGAAGCAAAATGTTTGGTTGTATTAGTAATCAGAAGATTTATACAAAGGTGGTAGATAAGGGGTGTGGCTTCTACTAAGGCAATATTGCTATATGAGAATGCGATCTCTAGAACAAAGGATTGTGGTTCTATTTATAGGGTTTGGAGAGGCTTCTCGAAGAAGTCCCGTTGGATTCGAGCTTGTAGCGCACTTGCTAGGAAGGCTTCTTGAAGAAGTCTTATCGGAATCCAGTAAGGAGTCTTGAATCCAGTAGGAAGTCTTATTTGAATCCAATAAGAGGTCTTGGATTCAGTAAGAAGTCTTATCAAAATCCAGTTGTTGCGCACTCGTGGAGAGGCTTGTCGAAGAAGTCTTGTTGGAGTCCAATAAGAGGTCTTGTGGGGCAAAAGGAGATTGATATGTGAAAAGATATAATATGGGAGGTCTTACTGTTTTGATGGCAGTGTCTATCCCTTACAAAAAGCAGTGCGGTGAATAGTGAAAAGATATAATATGGGAGGTCTTACCGTTTTGAAATGACCGTAGTGTCTATCCCTTACAAAAGCAGTGCGGTAACAGCGAATATACAAGATTCGACGCTGAAAAAGTTGAACGGTTTTGGCACCGAGAAATTGGTTATAGACAATATTTATTGTGTCCGAAAGTGTTGTGCTCCTTCACGTGTCAGCATATCTGCAAGAGAGTTTTCTGATCCTTTTTTCCATTCCAAATCAAAGTCATATTGTGTGAAGAATTCCTGCCACCTTGACAGTCTTCCTTTTCCTAATTGTTTATCTATTTTTCTCTTTTGGAAAGGTTCTAAGTTTTTGTTGTTTGTCCTGACTGTGAATTTTTTATTTAGCAAAAATATTTCTAATTTTTGGATTGCTTTTTTGACAGCATCGAGGATATCTTTTTCAATGGAATGGTATTTCAGTTCTAGTTGGGTAAAGGAGCCTAATCTGTATGCACACACTTCCTCCTTTTTATCTATTTTCTCTAGGAGGATTGCTCCCTAGTATTCCTATGATGCATCTATCTCAATGATTTTTGGACCATTACCTGGGATCTGCAAAGGGGGGCAATTTTTTTGCTTTCTCCTTAATTTCTTGGACTGCTTTAGTGTGCTCACCTGTCCATGGGCCATGGTTATTTCTCAGCATTTTATCTAAGCATCTTCTATCTTTGGCCACCATTTGATAGAACCCTGTTACATAGACCAGGCAACCAAGAAATCTTTGTAGCTGAGTTTTGTTAGTGATTCTATCTGGAAATCCTTGTAGTGCTTCAAGCACATGGGAATGTAATTGTATTTTTCCATTTTCAAGAATTGTGATTCCCAGAAAATCAATTTGTGGTTTAGTAATTTCTATTTTTGTTGGAGAGAGAACCAGACCAAATTGCTTAATAATTTGGTAAATCTGTTCCAAGTGGTTGAGATGGTCATTTATGGTTTTGCTATAGATGATAATGTCATCAATGTATACTAAGCAAAACTCATGAAATTTTGAGAAGATTCCATCCATCATTTTGTGGAACTCTGCAGGTGCATTTTTCAATCCAAAAGGCATCACTATCCATTCATAGAAGCCTTGTGGGACTACAAATCCTGTTTTATATCTATCTTCTTCTTTTATGGTTATCTACCAAAATCCTGATTTGAGATCCAATTTAGAGAAGAACCTGGCACTAGCAATTTTTTTCATTAGATAATCCTTATTTGGTATAGGATACTAGGAATTTGTTAAGTGGTTTGTAATTGAATACCAGTCTTCTCTTTCCTCTTTTTTATTCTGAGTGTTTGTTAACAAAGAAAGTAGAACAAGCCCACTCAGATTTTGAGGGTTTAATAAGTCTTTTCTCCAGGAGCTCATTGATCAATTTTTGGCATTCTTCCCTGTCGGCTTCTGTCATACCTTTTGGGCTTTCTTTGTATGGTTTTGCTCCATCTTTAAGAGGGAGGGTGATTTCATAATAAAACCTGTCTTTGAAAGCTTGTGGATTTTTTGGGGAGCAGTCTTTTACTAATTTATCATGTAGGGATGCAAAACTCTGCTTTGAAGTACATGCTGCATTTATTTGTGCTTTCCACATGTCTGTCCCGAATATTTTGGCATCTTCAAGTTGCTTGTAATGCTGTATTAGGACATCATCTGGGGTGAGGTTGTTTATGTCATTAATGACAGCATTTAGCCTTTGCTCCTTGGAGATTTTATCATCATTTTGTTTTTCCCATTCATAGTTCCAAGATTTAATTTTTGTTGATTTATGGTTGATCAGAGGAACATAGAATGGTTTATCCTCGATATGGTGAGGACAACTTTTTCTTTTGACAGTATCATGGGCATTAATTGGTCCATGAAATCTATCCCAAGGATAATGTCACAGTTGTCAATTTCAGCTTGGACAAACATTGATGGAAACTTGTAATTACCAGTACCAATATTAATAGGTCCTGCTGTCTTGTCAATGGAGACAGTATTCCCTACTGCATGGGCATCGAAAGGATTTTGGAGTGGTTTCCATAAGCTGCTTTGGTATTGCTTTATACTTAATTATGCTGAAAGCTGACCATATATCCAGTAAAGCAATTAATGCATATAGTTTAGGGTTTAGGCTTTAGGGTACACGTGAAGGAGCACAACACTTCCGGACACAATAAATACTGTCTATAACCAATTTCTCGACGCCAAAGCCTTTCAACTTTTCAACTTTTTCAGCATCGAATCTCCCTTCAGAGTGTTCTCCCAATTTATTTCATCTATCCTCTCTAAAATGTCATATTTAGAAATAGATTAAGTTTTGGCATCTAGTGCCAACCTTGGGTGTCCCAAACTTTGGGTGTTTTGGCATCTAGGGCCAACCTTGGGTGTCCCAAATGTTGGGTGTTTTGGCACCTACTAGGGCCAACTTTGGGTGTCCCAAACTACCAAAATTGTCATGCTTTTGAACACATATGAAGACTCCCCTTTAAGATCCAATTGAAATAAGACAAAGATTAAAATTTCAAAAAGTGTTAAACCCTAAATCCCAAAATGGAGTATCCACTAGGTTAGAAAGAATATACTTTCTGGCTTCTCATCCAAATCTATTATTTTAAAGTTTAAGACCATGTGGAACTGCAAGATACCGCACCGTTGTAAATGAATGCTCTTTTAAAAAAAAGCTTTTGATGATCATCATCATTGGTACTTTCCTTCTTCCACGTGGTGGGGCTAATTTATAAACGAGTGTCACGTAGGGGGCAAGTGTTGTGAGGCTAGTAAATGATCATGGGACGCGCAAGTTTTAGAAAGGTTGATGCGGCCGCCACGTGATGACCCATGCTGGAGATTGCAAAATAAAAGTCTGCACCGTGAAGGCCCTCCCTCCCATCGTCTCGTGAACTCTTTTTTCTTTGTATCGAACGCGCAAAGAGAGAGAAAAGGCTCACAGCCTTCGCCATAGCCATGGCAGACCAAGCTCGCCAAACTCGAGAGCAAGCAGAGGGCCTCTTCGACAGAGTGAGGAAGTACAGCCCTGCATCTAGCCAGATCATCGGTTTCCTTGCCTTGCTCACAACAGGCGGCGTCTCTCTCTTCCTCGGCGGCCTCACCGTCACCGGCATAATCATAACCATGGTCCTTCTCACGCCTGTTTTCCTCTTCTTTAGCCCTATCCTTGTCCCCGCTGGCATTGTTTTTTTTCTCTGCGTCGCTGGCGTGCTCACTGCTGGCGGAGCCGGCGTTGCCACCTTGTCCGTGCTCTCTTGGGTGTATAACTACTTCAAAGGGCGCCGCCCTCCCGGGTCTGAGCAGGTTGATTATGCCAGGCAGAGAGCTATGGAAACTGCAGAGCAGGCCAAGCTCAAAGCTCGAGAGATGGGTGGCCAGATTCAAACCAAGGCCCAAGGTGCAGCCCCTGGTGCTTAAGTTCAAGGTGAATATTATATGCATCATCATGATATAAATAATAACACTCATGGACGAGATTTTGAGATGGTGGCTCTGGGTAGTAAGGTCTGTTTGGTTCAGTGCAACATTTTGTAAGTGTATTAATTGAGTTGCTAATAATATCTATTTTAGTATGCAATATTTTATCATACCCATAGTATATTATTTTTGTCTTTTTCTGATTTATTAGATTAGAACACGAAGTATCTCTTATGCAGACAGATATTTGCCCCTTTTTTAAAGGGTTGAAAGGCCCGCATGTTATTTCTAAAATTTGGTGTTTTTTAACACTAAGGTTAAACACTGTTGAGCTTGCATTTCTTTTACGCATAGCCTTTTATGGATAAAAAAGTGGGCGCTTGGTTTTCTTTTGAATCAGATATTAACGTTGGCTGAACACGTGTCAAATGATTAGAATGTGAACTATGTGTTATGTATTGGTGTGTTGATCTCCCCCTTCAACTTCTAATTATTATTTAGATTAATACTTTTATCATATTACATATACACATACATATACATATTAAGACTGTGTATTGGTATGTTGAGCTCCCCCTTCAGCTTCTAATTATTATTTGGATTAATGCTTTTATCATAGGACTATGTATTGGTACGTTGAGCTCCCCCCTTCCAACTTTCAATTATTATTTGGATTCACTATATTCATTCTTTCAATAGGGGATTATAGAAACTTAATGCACGATTGATTTATCACATTTATGGTCCCCTGGCCTCTTTTCCATGAATTGCATATTTATGTTGCCTTTATGCATCATCAGGTTGTTAGTTCTGTGGGTCTTCGCTTGTTGCAGTGAGGTCTTCACTTGAAGTAGTGAATTGCATATTTATGCTGCCTTTATGCATCATCGGGTTGTTAGTTCTGTGGGTCTTCACTACTTCAAGTCTTCACTTGAAGCGAGGTCGTCTCTCCCTCAAGTGTGAACTTCATTTGGTTTGGTTTCCTTCTACGCAAATTGTACTGATATAAGTCTTCTTGTAGACAAGAATTACAAGCTTTTTATTCTATATTCATAGGTGGGTTCACCTCCTTAGGCACTTCTACACGGCTCTCAAATCCCCCATCACACCTCTCCTCTCTAAAATGTAGCCAACTAACAACTTGTAATTTTGAACTTCGTCTCAAAAAACCCGTCACACTCTTAAGAAAGCTCCTCTCCCTTAAAAAAAAAAAAAGGGGAGAAAATACTCGCATCTCAAGAAAAAGTTTTGACGCAAAGCATGATCTTTGGGACCCCATTATTGTTTTACCCCTATCAATTAGAAAAGGGGGGGAGGGAGGGGGGGGGGGGGGGGGGATGGAACCTCAATAGGCTAAGGTCCCATTCAAACAAAATAAGGTCAGGCTATTGAAATTAGATTGTACGGCACGTTAATGGTTTCACAAGGGCCTCTCGTCTAGTGGGATTGGGATGACATGGACCCACCTAGGTTCAAGTCTCTCTAGATTGGTCTCTCTAGATCAGTAAGTCGACTATAAGCAGTCTCGTCTCGTCTCTCACACACACAAATTTGAACCTCCCTCCCTCCCTCCCTCTCACACAAACTTTTGAATGTCCGTGGTATTCTTTTTTGGACGTGGATAGTGTGATGGAATGAAAATCACTCCATGGAATCTATCCTTGCCCCATGTCTTGTCCATTGCCAATGAACCTTCTCGACCTGCACATGAACCCCTTTTCCCATTGCCAATTAACCTCCTCAACATGCACATGAACGTCTTGCCCATTTCCAATCCTCCTCGACGTGCACATGAAAGTAGGGGGCTCCATTGTCGATGATTAAATCTTCCTTGTTTGTAATCCTTCCACTAAATCTTCTTGACATGAACGTCTTGCCCATTTCCAATCAACCTCCTCGACATGCGCATGAAAGTAGGGGCTCCACTATCGGTGATTAAACCTTCCTTATATGTAATCCTTCTACTAAATCTTCTTGTTTGTAATCCTTACTTGTTTGTAATACTTCTTCTTAATCTTGTTTGTAATCCTTCTACCAAATATAAACCTATCCTTCTACCAAATATAAACCTTTCTCCTTCACAACAAGAAGGAAGTTTGTAAGGTGCCTTTTTTTTTGGGGGGGGGGGGGAAGAGTTCTGGCCAACATTTTACTATCAATCATAAATATTGCACTCAAAATAAATTAGAATTTTTAAACTTTAGCCTCACATATATTTTACTATCATAAATATTTTCAATATCGTGGAAAATATGATGATTGTAATATTGTAAAAGAGGGGTAAGTGAGAACATGGATTATTTTAATCTAGCATAAATATTGTTGAAAAATATAATGATTGTAATATTATAAAAGAAATAGAGGGTTAACTAATTGTTTGTGGTTAAGTGGCACTATGTAATAATATTTAAAAAATGACATTTGATTTTTACAAGTATATACGTTGCATATTTCCAAGAAAATATAATCAAACCAAGTTCAAAGATAACAAACTACCAAGAATTATACCACCAAGTCCTGAAATGAAAAGAGTCATGAATTTGTTATTATGAGATAGGTCCATCATTCCAAATAAGTCAATGTCAAGTCCCCTTGTATCTTTAAATCTCCTATATCATCTATTGGGGTCGGGGAAATGATGGGGTTCACCTTCTATACAAGTACATATAAGAATTTTACTAAGACACCATAATCATACATAATACTAATGTATTTGATCATGAGATCATTAGTGTTTCCCTCATATGAGGATTTCATTATTGGAGTTTATTAGTCTCTCTCTCAATTGTATCAAACTCTACTCAACCTGAGCAATTTCATTAATGGAGTAAAAGACTAGCCATCTTTTGTTCTTCAAATTATGATTTAATCATAATTTTAACATTTATTGTTCAAATTATTCAAATGTGAATTTATCACTCTTTGAAATTAAGAGTGTTTTCAAAAACTATTCAATTCTACATCTTTAAATTGCCTAAATTAAAGGAGGACTTCACTCATGGAGATCATCAAAAGTGCAATTATCTAGATCTTAATTTAAGTTTGTAGCCTCTACTTTTAAAATAGAAATTTTCTCAATAGCTTTGAATTATGATGCATATACTAGATCAGACTAACTTTCTTGATAATGAAAATAAGTTGGATCATTAGGTAAAATTTGGACTAAAAAAGGAGCCCTCTAAGAAATACCATATCAACTTTTTTAAAAATTGGGTTAGTGGTTAAAACTTTTACAAATCAAATCAAAATTTGTCGAAGATTGTAGATTGGGAATCTACTCTTTGAGATATTTCCAATGATAAATAGAATGATGGGAAATTTTGCATATTCAAGAAGTTTCCAAATTATTGATGTTGTTGTAAATTTTTGCAAATCAAATCAAAATTTGTCGGACATTGTAGATTGGGACTCTTCGAGATCTTTCCAATGATATATAGCATGGTGGGCAATTTTGCATATTATTCAAGGAGTTTTCGAATTGGCTACTTTTCGAGATCCAATGATATATAGCATGATGGGTAATTTTGCATATTCAAGGAGTTCCAAAATTGGCTACTCTTTGAGATATTTCCAATGATATTGTTAAGAATAACATGCTACCTTGCACACACAAGAGAGAAAGAGAAGAGAAGTGAGAAGAATCCAAGGTTAAGTTCGGAGAGTTGCACTCGGCCAACCCTAACAGGGTTAACTCCTCGATGTGAAGCCGCTAGGGGCTCACTCCACCTCTTCCTGTATCACCCAAGAAGAGATCCAATAGCTAGGTAGAAAGCAAGAAAGAGGGAGCTATGGAGAGCTCAACCTCTATCTCTCATGCAACTAGTATGCAAAAGGGACATGGTAGATAGCAAAGAGAGGATAGAGAAGAGGAGAAAAGAGAGCATTACCATCCCTACTTACATACACCAACAATCCAACATGGAAGCAAACAAGAACACAAGCTAACATGCATCCATAAGCTCAAATGAGAGAGAGAGAGAGAGAGAGAGAGAGAGAAAGAGAGAGAGAGAAGGCAAACTCAAATAAGACAAATGGGATTGTCCCTTTTCATATTCCATAAAATGACTTATATACAAGAGCTCATAGTTACAATGTCCGGCCGCCTATTTACAATTGAGGGCCCAAAACTAGTCTTCCTAGTCTAGCTCTATGTACAACTATCCCTCATGACTGGCATTACTCGGTCATCCCATGTCTCTTATACAATGAGCGCATTGCGTGGTTACAAAAGATAAATTACAAAGAGTGTAGCCACGCAAAAGGTAATGTTAATCGGAGTGGTTAAAATACCCCCCTCCCTAATGTAGGTTCGTCCTTGGAGCTGGCTAGATCTATCTATAGTAGATCGAATGAGTTTGGATGAAGTCTCGGCGCGAGGTTTGAGCAGGGGGGATCAATGGAAGACCTTGTAGCTTGTCCAGAAGGTGGTCTCTATCCTATCTTTGAAGGTCTGTAGGTGTCAGCGGGCATCCACATGGGCATCCACATGATGCGTTTGTAGTAGCCAAAAATCTGCTTGAGGGTGAGTCCCTTGTAGATGTCGAAGGTCAAACCCTGCGCGCCTTCAGAGTAGTGGTCCCAATATGGAAAATACTTGAGCATCATAATAATCAAGTTGAAGAATCAAATTGTTGCAATCACACGATTGGGTTTGGGACTTGATCGTAGCTTGGGGTTTTGCTTTTGCTTCTCATGTAAGATATTCCACGCCCACCGTCTTTGTATCGGAAGGTAATCTGGGTTGATGCAGAGTGAGCAAGGCACGTTGTAGTAAGTCTTCTGCATAAAAGGCTTGAGGAGGAAGGGGAACCTCCGGAAGAACAACTACTCACCCATGAGGTCGAACGTGATGGGGGGTGAGCAGTGGGGGGTGGCCGGTGGTATGCTATGCGCGTCCTTGGGGGGAGGTCTCGCCCCACCAATGGTGATGCTTTGCATTGAGGTAAGGATGCAGGACAGATGTCCATGCAGTCTGTGATTTGGGTGATAGGATCTGCCTAGAGTTATCAACCGAGCAGGATGGAAATTGTCTGCTTGAAATCCGTATAGTTGAGGGGGTCCCGCTAGTTGAGAGGGTTGAGTGGAGGGTTGACCTCCTCACACTCAAGTGGCGGGCGACGGGCAGAATCTCACCATCTTCAAGGTTCACGGTGGAGGGTTGTGGCGACGGGGGTGGAGGGGTTGCTGATGCTGAGGTTCTCGTGGTGGTGAGGGTTGCATTGAACATTGGTGGGGGGTTAGTGGAAGTGGAGGGAATGTCGTGGAATGGAGTGTGCATTCCGAGCTGTAGTGTTAAAAAAGGGGCTGATGAGGGTGTGGGTGATGGAGGTGGGGTAGGAAAATAGAGGGTGCAGAAGAAGGTTGTGCATGGAAAAGTGGGAGGGTGGATGTGCCAAACGGGGGTGGAGATGGTGGGGGTTGGTTGCTGGTAGGGGCAGAAGGAACCGGGTGGTGGTGGGGGAGGTGGGGGAGTGGAGGGTCCTGGGGGAGGTGGGGGAGAGGAGGGTCCTGGTGGGAGAGTGCCATGGCCATCATCACCGCAATCATTGTCGTCCGAGGCCGGGGGCTTGCTTCGGCGGCATCCCCGGGGCCATGTGCATGGAAGAAGGCATCTGCGGGGTAGCAACTTCTTCAAAGGTAAACTCCAGCGGGAAAATGACATGGGTATCGTCAAATTGGCAAATGCCAGTTTGTGGCCATGACACGTAACTGCTTAAAACACCTATGGTAGAGAATAAGTAAGCCTCGGGGAAGAGCATCTGCCTTGAGGGAGAGATATGCACTGTCAACCACGTGGCAGCCACTCGGGGGGGTCACTATATGTAAAATATCCCTATCGCGTGCGTTCAAGGCCTATATTGTAAATCCCTTATTTGTGAAATTTTTAATCTATATAATATCCCCTTTTCTTTATGAATCTGTAAATTTTTTTGAAAAAATTTTAAATCATACCCTTATGTAAATATATTTCTGTAAGTTTCATAAATTAAAATTATGCTTCTGTTGAACGCACGTGATATTCACATTTTTTTGTGAGTGACCCCCCCGAGGGCAGCCAACATCCCGTAAATAGTGAATAGCCCCTGTAGAGATCTGGGAGGGGTAGAGATAGAGGCATAGGCCTTCTGAGTCAGAGAGGTCAATGAGCTCAGCAGGGTCGGAAGGAAAGCCAAAGTGGAGCAGTTGTCACCAACCTATCAAAGCAGCTTGGAGAGGGTGTTGCGGGAGCTCATAGAAATCATGGGGGTGGTGGAAGGAGAGAAGGTCTTGAAAAAAGAAGTGGGGGATGAAGGTGAAGCTCGAAATGGGGAGTTTGGTGAGGAGGTAAGTGAAACTGTGGTAGGAGAGGGGCTTGTTGAGGTAGAGGTTGTGCTGGAGGAGGTTTAGCTTGATGCTCTGGAAGTGGAGGTCAATGAGTTGGTAGGGGGTTTGTGGGTGGAGGTCTAGGATTGGGAGCTTTGTGGCGGTGTCCATGAGAGCGTCCACTTTGTGATCAAGGGTGCTCGAAGAGGGAGGAGGGGGTGGAAGGGGCCTGTGCTTGCCCGGGCTTGAGCTTCACCAAGGTGCTCTTCCAGTGTACGGATGGTTCTGAAATCTCCCTATGACTCAAGAAATCCCTCTGGCTTCGGGCAAGGCTGTCCTCCATTGCCTGGGATCAATTTTAGGCGTCTTGGGCGAGGCTCTCGAGGACGACCATTAGCTCATGGTGTGCCCGATGAGTAGCTTCATGGGCCTAAGTAAGTTGTTGTCAGAGGTTGGTGATGCGAGCGAGGGCATGCCCTAGTTGCTCTGTCTGCTCATCGAATTTGGCCTAGAAATGCATGTAGAGCAGGTTGGTTTGGTACAAGTCTTCAGACACTTGGTGCTCCTGTGTCTTAGCCAGCAACATCTCTCTCTAGAAAACTTGCACCATTTCTTGTTGACGGCGGTAGATGCAATCCTTTATCTACGTTATAAGCTCTCTGGCCATATGTGAGAATCTAAGCACAAAATTCGGGCCGTCTCCATGGGCCGCATGAACACTTTCGACGTACGCCTAATTGGATCGAAAACTTCCTGAGTGCACCCAGCCAGTGCACCCAACGGAGAGTGTTTATTGTATTCTGTGCTACATGGGGGGAAGAAGGGCTAGCCTTTTGTGAATGAAGGGATATCGGCAAAGCGGTCAGTAGGTGGGGTCTCAAATAAATTCATGTTAAACAAATCCTACTTTTGGCGTTCCTCCTCTTCAGCGGCCTTCTTAGTTGCTTCAATAGCTGCCAGCTCCTCCTGTGTTGGGCCCGAATTGGGTGGGGAAGGGGCCTGTTCAGTGATTGCTGGCTCTTGGTGTTGCCTCTTTGTTGGTGGGGGTTGGGAGAACTCGATGGAGGGGGTAGAGATGTGATTGCAACGTGGGGGTAGAGATGTGATTGCAACGTCGAGACTGCTATAAGCTGGATAGCGTGGGGGAAACTCCCCCCACCCGGCCCCGCGTAATAAAGAACACGTGTTAACAAAGTGGCCGCTGCCAGCTTCCCCTGTGGGTTGGAACAGACTCCATGCAGCTCTTGAAAAAGGTTTGACCATTTGGCCTTGGTGCACCCGTGCCAAGGTGGTCATGCCATTAGGATTTTTTTGGACCCAAAAAGGGCCTCCTAAGGATTCCTAATTTTAAGGGATTAGAGCTTAAAAAGCTGGGCTTAAGGGAGACAAAGGCTATGATGACCCCTATTTTTTACCTTGCCACATCAGCCATGCCCCCTAGTTTCACTTTTTAAAGGGAATATTCTCACTCTCTCTTACTTTTTGACTTTTCTCATACTTTCTCTCTTACTTTTTGAATTTTTTATCTTCATTCTCTATAAATTGAATCTTTCTTGTCACTTTGAAATCTCCGTGAGGTTAATGTTTTCCTATAGACATGAAGTAGGGTTTATGTGTGAGGTCGATCATCTCTATCTGTCATTCAGCTCAAACTTTTTGCTACTCATATTCAGGGCAAAAGAAAGGGAGATGGCTCCAAGAAAAGCAAGAAAACAACAGGCAAAGACTAAGAAAGGTATATGATGTGAATAGCCAAGGTTCTACTGAGATTGTGTTTTAATGTTTTAGATATGCTTAGTTGGGCTCGGTGTGTGTGTCTTACAAACAACAGGGGATACTCACTTAGATCTGGGCGTGTTTGTTTGACTCTTAGCGAGGAAGCTCAATCACGGACACCTGTGTCCTCACATGTATCTCCTGTTAGAGAGGAAACAGAAGCGCATAATTCTCTTGGTGATGAGGGAGAAGCGCTTGTGTTGGAGAACGAAATGAGCTCACCTCCTCCAACTCACACGGAGATTCCTGAATCTAGTACTGGTCAAGGGGAGACCCATAGAAGGCTTCTTGGTGGAAAATCTATTGAATTGGGATTGCTTGGTGATGTATTCACTAAGTTTTTTGTGCAACGCAATTCCTCTACCCCATTGGTCCCTTTATGCAGGATGATTCCAAATGAATCCATCCGTACAGTTCCTAGCCAACTTGAGGTGTTTCGTGATTCTTTTGACTGCCATGGTCATGTCGAAGCATCTCCTCCTTTTTTAGTTTCACTTACACGTCCAGGAAGCTCTATGTATTTTGCGGTCACACAAAGACTTGCAAGAATGGGGACCAAACTGGGTGGTACAACATGACAGATTTGAGGATAAAATTAGAGGAACTGAGTGGGAGGATCTCAGTGGTAAGAAGTTTCTTGTTTGGGATGGCAATCATCGTGTGAAGGCATGGATGTCTCGAGTGCACGAAGGTATGTTCTTTTGAATGCCATAGAGTGATTTTATGCAACATTAAAAGTAATATATTGTAATATCTTTATTTTGTTTTCTCTAGCTTGCTCTCATAGCCCCTCACACCATGTCCGGGTCAAATGTCAATTTTTGGTTGTGGACAAGAAGCAAGAAGGAGAATTGCTATTGGCTTTGTGATCTCAAAATGAGTAAGTGATCTCTCTCTACTTAATTACGGACATTGTGAAGTCATAGTTAAGTTCTTGGCTCATTGTGACTCTTTACAACACAGATTGGTGCGCATTAGTGTTACACCCACATTGTCACATGAGATCTTCATGTTTCAACGATTTGGAATGGCGGACAAATCATCCATATTGGACTACCTTGGTGAAGACGTAAGGAGGTGGGCTTTAATGGAGCTTAGTTTGGAGCGACGAAGTGGAGAGCAATGGTACGATGCTCCAGCTACAATCTTGGCACAACTTGTGTGGAAGGTAGTGTTTGCACCATTAATAAACGGATTATCAATGTTTTTTAATCGTGTGAGTGATAATGAGTCCTTTTCGTTATACGTAGACACCGTTTGAAAATGTGGTGAAGCAACCTATATCATGCATTGATAGGCATGCCATGGGGTTGCAAGAATTTGAGACAAAATGTGAGAAAGCCAGACGTGGTGTAGAGCAAACATTTCGAGATAGAGCGTACAAGATGCTCATAATTGCAAACCCATCCAATGGTGATGCATTCTTTCAACTCGTATATAACTATGATTGGTCCAAGAAGGGATTGGTTGCTTGCTCTGGAAGTGGAGGTCAATGAGTTGGTAGGGGGTTTGTGGGGGGAGGTCTAGGATTGGGAGCTTTGTGGCGGTGTCCATGATGAAGGGTGCTCGAAGAGGGAGTAGAGGGGGTGGAAGGGGGCTGTGCTTGCCCGGGCTTGAGCTTCACCAAGGTGCTCTTCCAGTGTGTACGGATGGTTCTGAAATCTCCCTGTGAGACTCAAGAAATCCCTCTGGCTTCGGGCAAGGGTGTCCTCCATTGCCTAGGATCAATTTTAGGCATCTTGGGCGAGGCTCTCGAGGATGACCATTAGCTCATGGTGTGCCCGATGAGTAGCTTCATGGGCCTAAGTAAGTTGTTGTCAGAGGTTGGTGATGCGAGCGAGGGCATGCCCTAGCTGCTCTGTCTGCTCATCGAATTTGGCCTAGAAATGCATGTAGAGCAGGTTGGTTTGGTACAAGTCTTCAGACACTTGGTGCTCTTGTGTCTTAGCCAGCAACATCTCTCTCTGGAAAACTTGTGCCATTTCTTGTTGACGGCGGTAGATGCAATCCTTTATCTACGTTATAAGCTCTCTGGCCATATGTGAGAATCTAAGCACAAAATTCAGGCCGTCTCCATGGGCCGCATGAACACTGTACGCCTAATTGGATCGAAAACTTCCTGAGTGCACCCAGCCAGTGCACCCAACGGAGAGTGTTTACTGTATTCTATGCTACATGGGGGGAAGAAGGGCTAGCCTTTGCGAATGAAGGGATATCGGCAAAGCGATCAGTAGATGGGGTCTCAAATAAATTCATGTTAAACAAATCCTACTTTTGGCGTTCCTCCTCTTCAGCGGCCTTCTTAGTTGCTTCAATAGCTGCCAGCTCCTCCTATGTTGGGCCCGAATTGGGTGGCGAAGGGGCCTGTTCAGTGACTGCTAGCTCTTGGTGTTGCCTCTTTGTTGGTGGGGGTTGGGAGAACTCGATGGAGGGGGTAGAGATGTGATTGCAACGTCGAGACTGCTAAGCTGGATAGCGTGGGGGAAACTCCCCCCACCCGGCCGCGTAATAAAGCACACGTGTTAACAAAGTGGCCGCTGCCAGCTTCCCCTGTGGGTTGGAACAGACTCCATGCAGCTTCCCCTGTGGGTTGGAACAGACTCCATGCAGCTCTTGAAAAAGGTTTGACCATTTGGCCTTGGTGCACCCGTGCCAAGGTGGTCATGCCATTAGGATTTTTTTGGACCCAAAAAGGGCCTCCTAAGGATTCCTCATTTTAAGGGATTAGAGCTTAAAAAGCTGGGCTTAAGGGAGACAAAGGCTATGATGACCCCTTTTTTTACCTTGCCACATCAGCCATGCCCCCTAGTTTCACTTTTTAAAGGGAATATTCTCACTCTCTCTCTTACTTTTTGACTTTTCTCATACTTTCTCTCTTACTTTTTGAATTTTTCATCTTCATTCTCTATAAATTGAATCTTTCTTGTCAGTTTGAAATCTCCTTTCTCATTAACTCCCACCATATCTCCCTTCCACATCAGCAAAACATTCTCGTATGTTTAGGTGGGTCCCAAAAAGTTAAAAAAATTTATTTTTTATTTTTTTACATTTTGAGGTGGAAAAAACACCACCCAACCAATATGTATGATAAAAATATTTTTTTCCCTCCAAAAAGCTTGTAATTCAAGGGTCACGTCAGAAGCCTATCAGGAGCCAGTACATCCATAACTAACTGTCAGGTCCCCACAACCCCATAAACATAACTAACTGTCAAATCTCAAAATTGTGGGGACCCCAAAAATTATTTATTTTTAATTTTTCTCATAAATGTAATTTATTGATGAAAAACTCCATGTTAGTATATTTGTATATCAAAAAGATCATTTTCTACTTAGAAAAATGGATTTGTGTTAAACCTGCAACATCAAAGTTTTAACAGTCTCTCACTCACTCACTCCCTCTCTCTCTCTCTCTCTCTCTCTCTCTCTCTGCTTTAGCTTCTTCCTCTGCTTAGCTAGAACCTTTGCAAGCTGTGTGTATAGCCCCTTGTGAAGCTAGAAAAGGGAAGATTGATTTACACATTCGTATTCTTGAAGAGTATGGCAGCTCTAAAAAAACTCATCTTACTGATGCACAATCTGTCCAAGCTCGTAGGATAGCTAAGGAGAAAAATGTAGATCTTTGGGTTGATGGGCATCTCTATCCAGTTGACCCTCCATTAAGAGCAAACTCTCCTTTCCGCAATTTATCATCTTTTATGCAATTTGTTGGTGAAGGAGAGCTTGGCTTGTTAGGATACTGCAGAAGATTGACTACAAGTGGAGCTTGGCAAACCCATATTCTCTAATTTCAATTGCAAGTATCACAATTCAGCCTTTTACAATGTCAAGAAGGACTTAAAACATCATCAGATAAAATGAAAGAGATCCTCACAGAGAATGTGGAGAAGGATGCAAAGATTCAAAGGCTAGAGGAACTTATCAAACGACTCAAAGCAACGCCAAATGGTGCTCGTGAATGTAAAAAGACATTGGCTGGTATAGAATCTCTTGCATTTAAAGGTGGAGCACGAAAGAAAAGGATTCATACAACAAAGTAAGTAACATAAACTTCATTATGCACTCAGTGATTTAAACAAAATAGTCATGATTTGTCTTCTTCGAATTTTCTGCAAACAAGAGGTGTGTGGTTCTAATGAAGAGGGATGGAAGGATTAGGTCAAAGCCATTCTGAATACCAAGGATATTCTCTCAATTATTACTGACCCTCATCATCCTAAAATACGCCAAGCTGTTGTCAGCAATGTAGTGAGCGAGATTACTACCTCCATCGATTCTTCATAATTCAACATGTTTGTGATGCGGCTGGAATCAGCATGAAAGGGTACCAAGCATTCCGTCAGGTTGTAAAAGATGCATTTCTAAGACAAGGAATCACTGGCACTTTATTTCCTACACTCAAGGTGATTCACAATATTAATTTTAGTCTTTTAAAGATCTAGTCCATAAAAATATTAATTACAAAGTCTTTTGATCCACATCATACTTATTGATATAATTACATATATTCATATACCTATCTAAATTCATGCACCTCATACATATACACATACAAAATATACATATACATACATACATGCAAGAGCTACCTACATACTAACATATATAAATACATACATACATACATACTTTCTTACTTACTTAAATATAAAAAACAATCCTTTAAAGATTAAAAAATGTATATATCGATCTTTAAAGTTCCAAACCATGAAAATCTCAATTACAAAGTCTTTTGATCCACATCATACTTATTGATATAATTACATATATTCATATACCTATCTAAATTCATGCACCTCCTACATATACATATACATACATACATACAAGAGCTACCTACGTAGCACTAACATATATATATACATTACATACATACTTTCTTTCTTACTTACTTAAATATATAACACAATCTTTTAAAGATCAAAATTGTATATATCGATCTTTAAACTTACAAACCATGACAATCTCGATTACAAAATCTTTTAATCCACAAATTATAGCATTCTTCTACGTGTCATCCCGACCTAATGAGAAATCTCCCAGGCATGCTTTGGCTACCTCCATGTCATTCTCTATCCCCATATAGTGCCTTTTTAACTCTTGGCATGCACGTCCCAAGCCTCCACATCCCGCAAAAACGTCCAAGATACCATCTCCTTCACTTGAGAAGGTCTCCACTAGCCACCTACAATGAAATACAATCATAAACGTACATCTAAGTATTTTGAAAAAGTAGCTATGAAAATGAACAGAATAAAAATTGTCTCACCTAAAGAACATAGGAGATCTTTCTGCACCACCTCAAATGTAGCGCTCTAAGACCATCGTGTGTTGGAATGGATGCTTCTTATTCTTCTCAAAAATGAAATTTGGTTGAGCGTTGAATAACTTCTTTGAAACATTTTGCCCAGCCTCACGATCAATAATAGGGACATGGCAATTTACTCAATAGAACATACTAAGCGCCAATGTATCCACCTACCATAATGAGAAAACATTATGTTTGGATATCCATACCACATAACATGTATACATAAAGGGAAATATTTGAGAGATTATGACTTACCCGTTCTCCATTCTCATACAAATAACTTGATTCCACATGAACAGACATTGTTCGATGCATAACCAATCCAACTTTCTTTCCCATGGAATATATTTTAGGAAGTTGATCCATTAGACTCAAACACACAAACCAACCCTCATCAGCCCACAAACAAACCAACAAAACTGAGTGTGGCACGTATCAATGATGAAGAAACTTGATTCCATGAGGGACACCCATCTGTATCTACATCAACAACCTGTAAACCTGTACGAAAGTCAGCCCATAATACGAGGCAAGCCACTATATCTGAGGGAGCACCTCTATGAGATAGAGCCTTGGGAATCTTCATCAAGAATTCTTTCACACTACATAAAAGATTTATGATGTTTGGTTTTGGTAAGTACAACTTGGAAAAATAATTATATGGTGAAATTAATCTTTTTACCTATCTGAGCCCTCTGAAAGAGTGTGGACGTCTACCAGCAATATGTGAAGAACATCTCTCACCTGCAAGTAAACAAGACAAAAAATGAGATGCATTTCGAAAGCACACACTTCTCAAAATAAATTTGCGATGGAAAGTACTCTTACTAGTTATGTCCATGATGTTACGTTTTCCTAACACCTCCCCCTCTTGAAGATGTTCTGGAGGGTCTCTCTCTTGATCTTCATTTGTGGGGTCTCCCTCTTGAACATCATGCATAATGTCAAGACGTTTCTTTGTTCGCCTCTCACGTTGCACTTGAGACGATGTAGATGTATACTCTTGCTGTGATTGTGGCACTCGTGATAGTGGTGTGGATGGTTTTGGGGCCACGCGCGAGGATCCAACTACTGGAGACTGGGTCAAGTTTATTGGTTGCGGGGAAGGTATTCTTGAGTCTTCTTGAGTTGGGGGCTCTCTTTCAAGCTCAGATTGGCAATTCTTGAATTCTTCAAGAAATAGATTAAAATAATTTAGTAAAAAAGTAGAAATCTCCATACCTTTTTGTATATGTATATGTATGTAGATGTATATGTATCTATGTATATGTATGTATGTATATGTATCTATGTATATGTATATGTACATGTATATGTATATGTATATGCATATGTATATGTATATGTATGTAGGTATGTATATATGTATATGTATGTGTATATGCATATGTGTTTGTATATGTACATGTATATGTATGTGTATATGCATATGTGTATGTATACGTATGTATGTATGTATGTACAAATTTGTAAAAAATTTGGACAGCATCTCCTTTGCATTTTCTAAAAAATCCCAAAATAAACTTCAAAACATGCCAAATCTTAAATGTTACATGAACTTTGTATGTATGTAGGAATTTAGTATATAATTTAGTGTATGTATGTAGGTATATATTTATGTATGCATATATATATGTACATACATGTTTACATATGTATTTGTATATGTATATATCTGTATGTATATATATCTAATATATATATGCATATGGATAGTTTATATATATTTATATGTATGTATAGGTATGTATTTGTATAGGTAGGAAGGTTTACATATACATATACATATACATTTATATGCATATAATTCAGTAGAAAGAAAAAAAGTACCTTTTTCTAGGAGCTCCTCACTTGGAGGCACATGATTTAGAGGATAGTCCAACCACCAAGGACATCTCTTATATTCCCAATCAGAAACCCCTCTCTCAACCCATTCCTTGGGGTACATTGTTTCCGAGGAATTGGGATCTACCCATTCTTTGATTGCTTCTGTCTCTTCGTCCATTAGACCTTGGCCAATGAGTAGCTGCACCCACCTACATATCCAAAATAAAACAAATAGCACTAAAATATTTTTTTAATGTGTATATGTATTTTCTGAAAAAATAGAATGGCATTAGAAGATATATACCTATAGACAACCCTCTTTGCGGCATTCTCCACCTCAGGTTGCTTTTGGCCTTCCTTCACTTTTCCAATCTTTGCCCACACCTCATGGAAGGCCCATGGTATGTGTTTCGATCGCTCCTCTTGCACCCATTGCATAAATGGTGGGATGTAGATAACATCATCATATACCAATAAACCCTCCAAAATAGAGTCCGCCTCCCCTATTAGCTCTTCCCAATACAACTCTTTCTTCATATGCAGCAACGTCTTTTTGTTATCCCCAAACATCTCTAAAATTACCTTGTCCTTTTCCCTCCCGGTCATAAGCATTTGAAGCAATTTGGTCTTCCTATTTTAGTATCATACCAAAGCCATAAGAGATTAGATGTTGAGGTTAGTTTATGTTAAGGGAGGTTTATTGACATGTGACATACCTTTGAGTTTTGAATCCAAGATATGGCGATTGTGTAGAGCTTTTCTTTGGTCAAAGCAACCAATCCCTTCTTGGACCAATCATAGTTATATACGAGTTGAAAGAAAATGAGCATCTTGTACGCTCTATCTCGAAATGTTTGCTCTACACCACGTCTGGCTTTCTCACATTTTGTCTCATATTCTTGCAACCCCATGGCATGTCTATCAATGCATGATATAGGTTGCTTCACCGCATTTTCAAACGGTGTCTACGTATAACGAAAAGGACTCATTATCACTCACACGATTGAAAAACATTGATAATCCGTTTATTAATAAAAGATGGAAAATGCAAACACTACCTTCCACACAAGCTGTGCCAAGATTGTAGCTGGAGCATTGTACCATTGCTCTCCACTTCGTTGCTCCAAACTAAGCTCCATTAAAGCCCACCTCCTTACGTCTTCACCAAGGTAGTCCAATATGGATGATTTGTCCGCCATTCCAAATCATTGAAACATGAAGATCTCATGTGACAATGTGGGTGTAACACTAGTGCGCACCAATCTATGTTGTAAAGAGTCACAATGAGCCAAGAACTTAACTATGACTTCACAATGTCCATAATTAAGTAGAGAGAGATCACTTACTCATTTTGAGATCGCAAAGCCAATAGCAATTCTCCTTTTTGCTTCTTGTCCACAACCAAAAATTGACATTTGACCCGGACATGGCGTGAGGGGTTATGAGACCAAGCTAGAGAAAACAAAATAAAGATATTACAATATATTACTTTTAATGTTGCATAAAATCACTCTATGGCATTCAAATGAACATACCTTCGCGCACTCGAGACATCCATGCCTTCACATGATGATTGCCATCCCAAACAACAAACTTCTTACCACTGAGATCCTCCCACTCAGTTCCTCTGATTTTATCCTCAAATCTATCATGTTGTACCACACCCAGTTTGAACCCCAACATTCTTGCAAGTCTATTTGTGTGACCGCAAAATACATAGAGCTTCCTGGACGTGTAAGTGAAACTAAAAAAGGAGGAGATGCTTCGACATGACCATGGCAGTCAAAAGAATCACGAAACACCTCAAGTTGGCTAGGAACTGTACGGATGGATTCATTTGGAATCAGCCTGCATAAAGGGACCAATGGGATAGAGGAATTGCGTTGCACAAAAAACTTAGTGAATACATCACCAAGCAATCCCAATTCAATAGATTTTCCACCAAGAAGCCTTCTATGGGTCTCCCCTTGACCAGTACTAGATTCAGGAATCTCCGTGTGAGTTGGAGGAGGTGAGCTCATTTCGTTCTCCAACACAAGCGCTTCTTCCTCATCATGACCAAGAGAATTATGCGCTTTTGTTTCCTCTCTAACAGGAGATACATGTGAGGACACAGGTGTCCGTGATTGAGCTTCCTCGCTAAGAGTCAAACAAACACGCCCAGATCTAAGTGAGTATCCCTTGTTGTCTGTAAGACACACACACCGAGCCCAAGTAAGCATATCTAAAACATTAAAACACAATCTCAGTAGAATCTTGGCTATTCACATCATATACCTTTCTTAGTCTTTGCCTGTTGTTTTCTTGCTTTTCTTGGAGCCATCTCCCTTCCTTTTGCCCTGAATATGAGTAGTAAAAAGTTTGAGCTGAATGACAGATAGAGATGATCAACCTCACACATAAACCCTACTTCATGTCTATAGGAAAACATTAACCTCACACACAAACCTTACTACATGTTTAAGAAAACATTCAGGATGGTGAAAGCTCTAGAGGCTAGCACACAACTTCACCCTTCGTCAACTAATGGGCCCCACTGTGCTGGATCCACCATGCCCAAACCAGCCCCAATGGAGAAAAGTTAAAAGATTTAATGGTTCCCCCGACTCTGCCAGGGGCCAGGCATGC
>NC_141072.1:0-135000 GCF_041138505.1 Cibotium barometz | reverse complement strand
AGGATATCAAGCCCTCCATCAATTGCTAAAAGATACACTCCGCAAACAAGGCATCACAAGAAATATTTTTCTTGTCCCTAGAAAGATAAGATTAGCAAAGAGGACACAATGATAATGTGCAATGCAAAATTGGAGAGTACTATTGCATCAATGATACATTAACCATTGGAGCTTGGGGGAGAAGGCGAAGCACAAACGGTAACATTATGTATCACTACAATGAGTTCAACAATATATTTATGGATCTACAACGTCTTTAGAGAGCTATGATCTTATTCTATGGACTACCTAAACAATCTAAGTAATTTTTTACATTCTTTGCGAGCTAATAAAAAATATCTCAATTACTAAAACTTATCTACTTTTGTTTTTCATGCAAGGTGACAAGGTAAGTTTTGTGTTGAAAGTGGATGAGTGTCAAATTGTGAAAGGCAAGAGGTTAGAACAAATGGATGACATTACCAATCTTCTAAGCATTGAGGAGGATCAGAATGCATGCGATGAGGTGGGCACTAGCATAAAAGGATATCAAGCCCTCCATCAATTGCTAAAAGATACACTCTGCAAACAAGGCATCACAAGAAATATTTTTCTTGTCCCTAGAAAGATAAGATTAGCAAAGAGGACATGCAATGATAATGTGCAATGCAAAATTGGAGAGTAATATTGCATCAATGATACATTAACCATTGGAGCTTGGGGGAAAAGGCGAAGCACAAACGGTAAGATTATGTATCACTACAATGAGTTCAACAATATATTTATGGATCTACAACGTCTTCAGAGAGCTATGATCTTATTCTATGGACTACCTAAACAATGTAAGTAATTTTTTACATTCTTTGCGAGCTAATAAAAAATCTCTCAAGTACTAAAACTTATCTACTTTTGTTTTTCATGCAAGGTGACAAGGTAAGTTTTGTATTGAAAATGGATGAGTGTCAGATTGTGAAAGGCAAGAGGTTAGAACAAATGAGTATCACACTTATGAATGAGGCAATGGCATATGCAAAGAGTGAGATCAACATGACTTAGGAGACTGAGTTACCTTTAGAAGGTTCTAATAAAAACCCAGACAATCAGACGAGCAAAAGGGAGAGGGTTTGCAAGCTAAGTTTTCCCTCTTTTAGTGTCCAATCTGAGAGAGAGATATGGTGGCTTGGGGTGTTTAAAGTAAGAAAGGAGACACATGAAGTGCTAGCTTGGATGTTTGATAGGATACCATGGATTACCAATGTCATTAAAGCACAAATTTAGGAGGGGAAATTAGAAGTGGAGGGTAAGGGCACTTATACAATAGACTGGCATTTAGGAGGTGACTTGAAGACAATAAAGTGCCTTCTTGGGTGTCCACAAGGTGCTAACACCCCAAATCCTTGTCCATGGTGCATGAGAATGGTGAGAGAAAAGAAACAGAAGAAGGCAAGAAGGAAGAGGAAGCTAGAGAATCAAGATAATGAGAATCACACAGCGGATAATAATGATGGCAATTGGGTTGGTGGTGTCTTGTCTGCTAACATGCTAGCTGAGCCAAACAGGCATTTGAGAAAGACTGAATGGAATCCTATAATTTCATTTGAACTCAAGAATGTCCACTTTTGTACTTTGCGTGCATTCATATGTGTTTTAAATCTTTTTCTCAAGTGTCTTATTGATTATGCATTTACTATGCAAGGCAAGGAAAGACAACATGAAGCTCTTCAAAATCAGAGGAACTACTGAACTCAATTGGATGCCATGGCGGCAATGTGCAAATTACTGTTAATAAGAAGACCTCTAGCATAAATCATGAAGTGGCCCAAAAGGTGGTGTCAATGAGTGGATATAAGGCAAGACATTTTCTAGAGAGGCCAGAAAAAGTAAAGAACTCAAAGTCTTGGGACTTGTGGAAGGATTTGTGTAAATGCACAACGTTTGACTACACCAATCCAAGCCTTGTAGTTCTACATGAGAAGGTTTTGTCAGACTTGAATAAGATGGTTAAATTAATGAGCAGAAGAAGAATGATTGTAGAGGAGCACCAAAGATTTCAAGAAGAGCTTCAAAATTTTACAAAATCCATGGTCGATACATGGGGTGATACCAACATTACACATTACATGTGGTAAACGAGTTTCTTTCTACTCATCAATTTGAAATGATTATAAGATATAAAGTATAGCTTCTAAATTGGTCCTATTTTCTTTTGCAGCACATTTTGTATGCACATGGTGCATGCTTCATGAATGAATATGGTTCTCTTCACATGTAAAGCACCCAAGGAATGGAAAAATCTCACTACCGAGCTAGAGGAGTATATTTCAAAAACACCCGACATGGAGGAGGAAAGACTCGTACAAATTACCTCAAATAAATGTTCAATTGGTTTTACAGATATACTTTTGGGTGAAAACTATCAATGGAAAAGGCTCGTACGAGTGATTTAGCAAAGGTAGCACGAAATAAAGCCAAAATGAGATCACTAAAGTGGAAAGCTGGCACAAGACCAACACGTTATGTGGCATGGAGATTATCAAGAAGACAAGAAGGAAGAATTTGGATTTAGTGTAACGAAATTTTGTATGCGAAATTTATAACATTTTAAAGTGTTGTAAATATTTTTGCTTAATATAGACTTGTAATTAAAACTTATTCGTATCATTTCATTACATAAAAGATATAACAAAATATTTACAATGATAAGATAATTAACTGCTCTTGAGTCTCTTCTCTACTTGCTCTTCCTCTTCACTAGGCATTTTTCCTCTATAACGCAAAAACTTGCAACTATAACCCTTGAGTGCATTTACATCGTCTAGTCTGGCACCTAGAGCATAGCTAGCATAAAAGAGGAAGTATCCAGTTCTGGAAGGCCAAAATCATGTATCGTATCCAAAGATATGAATAGCATCACACTTCTCTATCAGCATGACCTTATGTGTATTGTAAGGGATAAAAGAATAGCACGTATATCTAGAGAGTACCTTGAGTGTGAGAAGTTGAATTTTAGCATCACGAGAATATTTATTGTGGTAGACAATAAATATTTCTTTGTTAATAGACGGGATGTAGTGTGTAAGAGCAGCATCTTGGCCAACTCTTACACGGGTAGCACCTCCATGTCCAAGGAAACCATCACCATCATCAAGCTCAATCTACATTAAACAAAGAATTTAGCTTTCACATAAATTCTTTCAATACTGTAAATCATATAAATTCACTCACTCAAGAACAAATAAATTACCTTATGGTTCTCATCCTCTTCCAACTTGGATGCATCCCAAAGGTTGATGGAGCTTTCTTCATTTCCTTGATCAAGGGTGGGCAAGGGCTCTCAGTACAAGAGACAGGGCCATTATCCACACTTTTTTTGATGCTTTAGAACTAAGCTTAAAATCCCCAAAATGTCAAAATACGCATTAAAAAAAGCATCAAAATGGAAACGTCAAAATAAGCGCCAATACAAGCGTCGAAAAAAACGTCGAAATAATGGTCCTAGTCATTGAGATAACACAAGGCGCAGTGTGCATCAAAACACTCGATGGTGTGGAGATGGCTGGTTACTTCAATGGTATCAAACTAAAACACTACTATGGCCCTCTCATAGAGGCCACCTTAAAAGCCATCCATGATATCACATGGTCAATATGGCCCAAGTATTTTACCTTAAAGAAGAAGATTGGGAGGTAAATCCAGCTTGGTTGTGGTTAAGAATGACCACCTCGACAAGCTTTAAGAATGACCACCTCGATAAGCTTTGATACAGGGGCTAGTTACAATTTGATGTCCTATGAAACTTGGCGTTCCCTTGGGGAAATCTTACTCAAAGAGACCCATGCCATCGTTATACAATAGTAGCATCACAACATGTTCATTACAGGCTGGCTATAGCGATAAAAAAGCACATCTTTTATTGTCTTTGATAGTTCCTGGAAAGTACAATGTAAAGAACATGGATTTTTATTTAGCCCATTTAGTCGAGGAGCTTCATGTTCTATGAGAGAGCATTGAAGTTCATGATATTTCCAAGAGGTTTGGACAACGTGCACTAACATTGAGAAGAATACTTATGTGGACTATGCATGATTGGCCTGGCTATGGAGAGTGCTCAGGTAATACTGTAGCTTGTTAACATATTATGTTAAGTCATGATTTTCATTAAAATTTACCTGCTACAATCTTTTTTGATGTTCTATAGGGATTTCAATGTCAGCGTATAATGGATGTCCATTATGTGGGCCGCAACTTGAGGCTCGATACACTCAAAGTCTATGAAGAAGATAGTATACGAGGGCCACAAGAAGTATCTCCCAGTGGGCCATCCTTTGCATGAGGGATTTCTAGGGAGGTCTCCTTGTATATGGAAGAGCAGTGATTGGAGGACCTTATGGGAGGTGGATCCAACCTGTACACCTCCAGGAATGAAGCGTCTATCCATTTTCCATCAACTTCCATATTGGAATGACCTTCTAGTGAACCATCTTCTTGACCCAATGCACATTTTCAAGAATATAGCCTAGGTGCTTTGGAAAAACATCACAGGAGCAAAGGAGAGCAAGGCACAACGAGATGATTTACAAGAGGTTCAACGCATGCACCACTTATGGGCCCAAAATAGAGCAGATGTAAAGGTGAAGCTAGCAAAAGCACCTTGGGTCATGACAAAGGAAGAGCAACAGTGTGTAAAGAAGTGCATTAGTGAGTTTCGTACCCCTACAGGATGCATGCATTGCTTGAAGGGAGCATTTACAAAGGACGATGAGCTTAGTGGCTTGAAGAGTCATGATTGGCCCAAATTCTTGCAATTCGTGCTTCCTATAGCCATCAAGGATTGCCTCAATGATGACATTAGAGCAACAATTTATAAAATTGGTGCAGTGGTACGTTGGATATCAAGAAAAGAGATTAGTAGAGACACATTGGAAGCAGCACGGTTAAACTCCATCGAGGCTGTTACAATGGCTGAGAAATACTTTCCAACAAGTATTTTAACCATTCAATTACACTTTTGCTAGTTCATGTGTTTGATGAAGTTGCTGTGGCTAGGGTTGTCCATAGCCGATGGATGTTTTTCTTAGAGAGATTTATGAAGACACTTAAAGGATTTGTTCAAAGAGCTCGTCTTGAAGGTAGTATGGCAGCGGGATGGCTTGTTCAAGAATAACTTGTATATATAACTAAATTTCTCAGTACGTCTGATCCCAATATGCCAAGATTATGGACACAAGAAGAAGATGATCGACTAGTTGGGGAAGAGCCACAAGGGAAAGGCCTTGTGAGAACAATGGATGTAGCATTGCATGAGAAGATCAATAAATTTTGCATCTTAAACTCACATGCTATGGAGGAGAAATGGATTGAGAGATATAACAGTCTGGGTGAAGGCTGAAAGGGACGAAGCTCGTTTGAGTTTTAGAAGGAGTCGAACAACTCGCACACTACCGTACCCAACAGAACTTACACTTCTTCCAGACTTTCCTTCTAATAAATAGCTTGAGCAAACCATACTACAAGCTATATGCAATGGTGAATTAATAAGTGATGAGGAGGAGGAGCTTGCATATGGTTGTGATTTCCATGTATGTGAGTTAGAGATATCTATGCATTGTCTTTTTTGTTGTGCTTTTGTGAATTTATACAATAAAAGTACTTATTTATTGTGCTTGCAGTATCGTAAGTTTGGGGCAATTCGGTCACGCGGACGTCACTTTCCAGTAGAAGGAATAGATAAAAAGAGAACAACATTTGATTGTGGTGTGAAGGCTAATTTTATGCAAGAAAGTCTTTCAAGTGCAAGTGATGGCAATACTGAAGTAGGCCGCTAGATTATTGTGGAACAATCCAAGATATTATCAAGGTTAGATTGAGAAAGTTTGATATGTTCATTTTTTATGTGAAATGGTTCAAGTTGGTAACTCAAGGGGCACAAGTAACTATACGCAAAGACAAGTGTGGATTTCTTCAAGTAGACCGCACAAAGATATGGACTGACCAAAGGGACACATTTGTGCTACCAGAGCACTGTGAGCAAGTCATCTTTGTGGAAGACCCGACAGATCATAAATGGTTGTTTGTGATCCAAATAAATCCATGTGGAAAACAAATATTTGAAGAGGTGAAAATAGCAGTTGATTGTTTGCCAGCAGATGCTGAGGAACTCCCCCCAGATCATGTGATGGTTGAGCATACACCACTAGCACCTATTGAACAACAAGAAGAAGACATACTAGTTGAGGAAGTAGGTGAGGCTCACACGGGATTAGGATCGGATGAAGGTGTACTCATTGAGCAAATACATCTTGAACGAGTAACAGACACTAGAGATAATCCAGAAGAAGAAGAGATTCAAGCTGAGTATGATCATGATGCATCGACAGCTCTCATGCTCGAGCTAGAAGAGGATGACGACATGGATGAATTACCTTCTACTACTACAAGACAACCGGTTCCACCAATTGACAACAATGATGGAGTATTTCTAGAAATAGATTTATTTGGAGCCATAGATCTCACTGAGGACGAGCAAGTTGATGATGAACTTTAATTTCATTCTAAAATAGAGCACTTTCTTAATTGCACTAGCATTTTTCTCCTCCAAAGAGCGTGATGGAAGTTATACCCTCCTCTCTCCCTCCCTCCCCCCTCTCTCTCTCTCTCTCTCTTTATCTCTCTTTCTCTCTGATCTCTCTCTCTAGCTCTCTCGCTCTCTCTCTCTCTCTCATAGCCACATATTCTTGCAAAGAGGTAGAAAGAGAAGGCTAAAACACACTCCAGGATGGGAACTAGCAAATATTATATCATTTTGATTTATGCACCTTCCCTTCCCCTTACCTTTATTTTTTGAGGGCAACTAGTTGTTCTTTTGCGGCAAGTTGTTGTCCCCACGTCTTAGCCTTTGGTTTGGCGGGCAACTAGTCGTTCTTTTGCGGCAAGTTGTTGTCCCCACATCTCAGCCTTTAGTTTGCATGGGCAACTGGTCGTATTTTTCGGCTAGCTGTTGTCCTCGTGAGGTGGGATTTTGGACTTTTTGGTCATAGTGCGTGGCCATCTTAAGTTCATACTATTCACACCTCAACACCATATCTTACATACACTCCACTTGACTATCACGTAACCGGCCCCCGAAAAATTTACAGCATATGAAGTAGCTTGCAGATTTGGGTCTATCAGTGGATAGACAAGTTGTCATTTTCTGTGACAACATTAGCAGTATACAGTTGGCCAGGAACTCAGTTTTTCATGCTCACACGAAGCATATAGAGGTCCACTACCATTTTGCTAGAGAGAAGGTCTTGGTAGGAGACGTTGACCTTGTTTATGTCAGCACAGAGGATCAAGTAGTTGACATCTTCACCAAAGCATTGGGTACAGAGAAGCTCCGCAGATTCAGGGCTTCGCTTGGTGTACATGAGATGGAGTTGAGCTCGAGGGGGAGTGTTGAGATATCGAGCTCATCTAGTGAGGCAGTGGACACTGAGACACTGATGAGCCACCTGGGGGATAGGCCCCACACTTACACCATTGGCATGGTTGGTGAGATCATGGGTGATATGCGGCCAGTGGGATGACAGGCTATGTGACAGCCATTCTAGAGACTCGCATAGTTATAGCGCCAGCTCATTTAGTTGGGTTCACACTATAGAGAACCCTATTATGTATTTGGTTGAGTATCTTTTCATTGTCTGTACTCTTATCTTTGTATATGGTGTGTTGAGTGTTGAGTGAAGAAGAAAAAGATTTTCAGCCTCTCACCTTGTGTGTTCTCTATTAGGCTTTTGTGAGTGTATGTGTGCTTGCAAGAGCTCAAGCTCTCTGCTCCCATGCATCTTTTCATCTCATCCATTCACATCTATCTCAATTCACATCACATCACATCTCATTCATTCACATCACATCCATTTCACATCACATCATATCCATTCACATCACATCTCATCCATTCACATCTATCCATATCCATAACCATATCACATCCCATCCCATCCACCTTACTCACATATACAAGAAAGACACTTTACTAGCCGAAAAAAGGACTAAGTGCCTAACATACACAAAACACAAGACAAAATTTGATTTAAGAGACAAAAAGGACTTAAAAAAGTCGATTTCTTATATTAACTTGAGGGTGTAGTTCCAAACTAGTTTCGCTCTAGAGTGAGCTCTTCAGTGGAACACCCAAGTTTGAGAGTACAAGAATGAGAGCTCTCCCTTATGTAGAGAGGGGAGGGCTAGCTTTTGCCTCTTTGCATGTGGGATAATTCAGCCTTTTGTTGTGAAAAAGAAAGCTTAGGACATGAACAACCCAACGCAATAAACGGCGCTCGAATCGGATAAGTAGAGCTCTCTAAACAAGTAAAAGAAGCTCAATAGCATCTCATGCAAGCTAGGGGTTTTGAACTCATGACCCCTTTCATTAGAGTCACAAGCCTTAACTATTAGGCGAGAGTGAACATGTTGACTCTACATGCAAAAATAAGCTACATAAGACTAGAGAGATGCATAAAATAGGTGGAGGGTTTTCCCGATAGCAGAACCAAACATGGGAGGTCTCATATGCTGTTAAGTCGATGCTCCCAAAGGTTGCTTTACAACGTGGGTCCACGCTAAAAATAGTACTTACTAAAAATAGTATTTACTAAAAATAGAAAGTTACAAATTAGAGGTTCGAAACCTTGATCTAACAAGATAGGAGCGCAGATTCCTTGGATTTCTCCAGCAAATCATAGGTCTAGGTATATGCTTCAGCTCGGGATTTTGTTGGCAAAACCGAAAAAGTTTCGGGTTTAGGGTCTAGGGCCTAGGGCCTAGGGCCTAGGGTCTAGGGTTTAGGGTCTAGGGTCTAGGGTCTAGGATTTAGGATTTTTAGGGTTTTTTAGGGTTTAGGGTTTAGGATTTTTTAGGGTTTTTTAGGGTTTAGGGTTTAGGGTTTTTTTCAGGTGTGCGGTTGTGAAGTGATAAAGATAAATAACCGATAGCTGCGGGCAGCTAAAAGTAGCTGCGACAGCAACAGAAAATAAATTTTTCGGGGGCCGGTTACGTGATAGTGAAGTGATGTCAAGTGGAGTGTATGTAAGATATGGTGTTGAGGTGTGAATAGTATGAACTTAAGATGGCCACGCACTATGACCAAAAAGTCCAAAATCCCACCTCACGAGGACAACAGCTAGCCGAAAAATACGACCAGTTGCCCATGCAAACTAAAGGCTAAGATGTGGGGACAACAACTTGCCGTAAAAGAACGACTAGTTGCCCACCAAACCAAAGGCTAAGACGTGGGGACAACAACTTGCCGCAAAAGAACGACTAGTTACCCTCAAAAATAAAGGTAAGGGGAAGGGAAGGTGCATCAATCGAAATGACACTTAGCATGCCACACAATATGACATTATGCCAGATCGAAGGAGCATACTCAGCAAAAAGACACTAAACCAGCCAAATTAATGACCAAGTGCCTCTTGCTAAGCACCAAAACAATGGCCTTACTCACACACACAAGAAAGACACTTTACTAGCCCAAAAAAGGACTAAGTGCCTCACATACACAAAACACAAGACAAAATTTGATTTAAGAGACAAAAAAGACTTAAAAAAGTCGATTTCTTGTATTAACTTGAGGGTGTAGTTCCAAACTAGTTTCGCTCTAGAGTGAGCTCTTCAGTGGAACACCTAAGTTTGAGATTACAAGAATGAGAGCTCTCCCTTATGTAGAGAGGGGAGGGCTAGCTTTTGCCTCTTTGCATGTGGGATAATTCAGCCTTTTGTTGTGAAAAAGCAAGCTTAGGACATGAAGAACCCAACGCAACAAACGGCACTCGAATCGGATAAGTAGAGCTCTCTAAACAAGTAAAAGAAGCTCAATAGCATCTCATGCAAGCTATGGGTTTTGAACTCATGACCCCTTTCATTAGAGTCACAAGCCTTAACCATTAGGCTAGAGTGGACATGTTGACTCTACATGCAAAAATAAGTTACATAAGGTAACTAGAAGACTAGAGAGATGCATAAAATAGATGGAGGGTTTTCCCGATAGAGCAGAACCAAGCATGGGAGGTCTCATATGCTGTTAAGCCAATGCTCCCAAGGGTTGCTTTACAAAGGTGGGTCCACGCTAAAAATAGTACTTACTAAAAATAGAAAGTAACAAATTAGAGGTTCGAAACCTTGATCTAACAAGATAGGAGCGCAGATTCCTTGGATTTCTCTAGCAAATCATAGGTCTAGGTATATGCTTCAGCTCGGGATTTTGTTGGCAAAGCCAAAAAAGTTTAGGGTTTAGGGAGGCCCCCAAGTTTAGGGAGGCCCCCAAGTTTAAAGCTTTGGTGTACTTGGAGTAGTCAAGCTTAAGAACTAGGGGGATCCGCTTACTCGAAGAGGTTTCTCGATTGGAAGCCTTTAGAAGTAGAGCTGTTCGCATATTGTACTTGATCTTGGTGAAAGTTTTCCGAAGGAGAGAATCCGGATATCCTCTACCTCGAAGTCGTTGGAAAAACAAAAGCTTTAGCTTGATGTAGCTTTGAAGCGTGCTTTCCCTGATGACATAACGCTTAAGTTCTCCAATGATGAAGGCTTCCTTTTGATGACTAGGGTGCCAGGAAGAGAAAGGGAGGTATTGATACCTGTTCAGCTCTTTCTGAAAACAACTAGTAGAAAGCTTTCTTGTGGTTTGAAAATTAGTACCTTTAAAGAGGTGAATGTCCAAAAAATCCACAGATGAATTGGAGATGACATGTGTTATCTTGATATGCTCCTGAAGATCTATTGCATAATTGCTAAGATGTTGAAGCAAAGTGGTGTGAGACCCATGCCAAAAACCTAAAGCATCATCAATGTATCTTTTGTAGTAGAGTAGCTCTGGTGTGGGATGTACCTGTTCTTGAAGGTTTTCTAAATAACATAGAAAAAGGCAAGCATAGACAACAGCAAAATTACTGCCCATAGCAGTGCCTCTGATTTGATGCCAAAAAGTGCCATTAAACTCAAGATAGTGGTTCTTGAGAACAAGAGAGGCAATTGTCTCAATGAGGTTGAGCTCTACATGGTTGAAGTCACCCTGTATCATCATCTTGAGGGCATGCAGTCCTTCATTGGTGGGAATACTGGGGTACAGAGATTCCACATCAAATGTGAAGAGGATAATTTCTTGTGGTAGATGAAGCTCAGATAACTCTTTAATCAGGGTGAGGGAGTCTTTTAGATGTTGCTCTTGTTGGAAGAGAATGGGGAAAAGCTTATGATGAAGCCATATAGACGCATTCTCAAAAACAAAGCCATTGTAAGAGCAGATTGGCCTTCCGACCACTGTAGGTTTGTGGATTTTGGGCAAGAAATAAAGAGAGCAAACTCTGAACCCTTGCTCTGGCTTCTACAAAATAAACTTTGCTTCATCCCTTGAGAGCACACTAGACTTTTTACAAATGCAGGCAAGCCTATCAAACAGTTCAATCAATGGAGCTTGGGTGACTGGGAGATAGACCTGTTGATCTAGAAGTTATCGATCACCTTCATTAAGATACCATGATTTATCAAGAATTACCAAACCAAGGTTTTTATCTGGGGGAAGTGACATCACTTCTTCGACTACTTGTTTTGTTGTCCGGAGTCTGGTATATTTCCTTCCAATGCCCTAGCTGGTGGTAGGAAGTTGGGTTCTTTCGCAGGTGGCTGGTGGCTTCCCGCGGTCTCCCATTGGCTACCGGCACTTTCTTCTACATCAGGGTAAGGCGCGCTCCCTGCAGCCTCGACTGATCGACTGCTGGCTTGATAATGATATTATGATTCTTTATCAATCTGTTAAGGGCTCTTCTCAAATGAAGCGAAAGCTTGTTCTGAGGAAGTCGCTCACATGAAGAGATTGAATTTTGAAGTATGACTCTTCCAGTGTTGATGATGTCTTCCAGAGGCTGATAAACTTTAGAAGGATTCCAATTCGAGTTTGCAACTCGAAAAGGAGGAAGAGGTCTATCTGGTGCATTTCTGAAAAACCATCGAAGACGAAGTTGTCTTGCAAAATTATCATAGTCTTTGGTTAGATGTGTTGAATCCAGAAACTTTGACAGAGGAATATATCCCAAACCAAGTCCTAGAAGCTTTTTCTCGCTAAATGAAAGCTTGTACTGAGAGAGATTGTGGATGGCAGTGTTTGAAACACGTTGATCCACCTCAGTTGGGATATTTCTAGAGAAAAGCAATAGAGCATAGTGCTCGAGATCTTGGAGAGGGAGCTAGAAGAGGTGCCTTAACGCCGGGGATTTCGAGACCAAGATCGGCTCGGTGGAGCGGATCTGCTTCGTGAATTTTGCCGATTTTGTTTCTGTCCCAAACCAGATTTCTGGGTATTGCGGCCTTGTCGAGAAGAGGAAGGCTGTGCAGAGGAGGGGGTGGAAGTCTTCTTCCTTTGAGGTTGATTTCCACCCCCTTGCCGGTCTCCCCGCTGGTTTTTTGGCTGGGTAAACTTGCCTTTATTTGGCTTGTTTCCCTGCTGCTTACCTTGGTGGTTGTTTTGCCGGTCTTTCTGTTGATTGCCTTTTTTAGAAGCTTGGTTGCTTCTAGTTTTCTTCTTGTTGTTGTTGTGGCTTTTCTTTTGTTGATTATCTTTCCGTTTTTTGTTTGTCCCACCTGTGTCATTTGCTAGACTTTTCTTTAGCTTGTTGATCTGTGCTTGAACTTGCTTCTGAACTTGCTCTTTGACTAGCTTGGCTATAGAGGGTTTAGTAGGAAGAGATTCTGCATCTCCCATGGCTTGATCCTGTGCAGCTTTCCTCTTGGTGAAAGGAGCTTGCTTGATCTTAGAGTTAAGGAGATGAGAGACCCTGAAATTATTTATGACAGTTTTGAAATCTTTGAGCAGCTTGTTCTTCCAAGTCTTCATGGTGTTTTCCCATAAAGCGTGTGGGCTGTCCATGAGTTCTAAAGCAGCCATGAGGTTCAGGATTTCCTGGAGACTGGCTTCAAAAGTGGAGGCATAAGCATCCAGGTTCTTTTCTTGATTCTCTACTAGCTTTGCTTGGGCTTCAATGAGGACTTCCAAGCAGCTGCTCCTGTAATTTTTACAAAGATCTTGTAGAGTTTCATTGAGAAAGGCCTGTCCTTGTTCATGTTGCACAGTAAGGCAGGGTGGTTTGAGTCGAAGACTGTTAGGTACGGTGCCTTCTTCTCTTTGCTCTCTAAGCTTTTTGAGGTAAGCTTGACTTTTCTCAAAAGCTAAAAAAATCTTCTTGTACTCCTCGATAGACTTCTTCAAGAAATCTTTAAGGTGAGAAGGTTGAGCAATGGGAAGAGTAAGTAGAGCAAAAAGGTGATCATAGGATGATGGAAGCACCAAGTGTAAACCTGTATTGGTTTTGTGCATTAGCAGTATCTATGGAATCATCCATTCTTCGCTTAGCACGTTCTCTTTCTCCACTAGCAAATTGAAACGCTCCCTGGCTGGTAGAAGGGTTGTCTTGACCTTCGTTTGCTGCCTCTGGGATAGTGTTCAAAAGCACCATCATAGCAAAGGTTTAGGGTTTAGGGGTTTTTTTCAGGTGTGCGGTTGTGGAGTGATAAAGATAAATAACCGGTAGCTGCGACAGCAGAAAATAAATTTTTCGGGGGCCGGTTACGTGATAGTGAAGTGATGTCAAGTGGAGTGTATGTAAGATATGGTGTTGAGGTGTGAATAGTATGAACTTAAGATGGCCACACACTATGACCAAAAAGTCCAAAATCCCACCTCACGAGGACAACAGCTAGCCGAAAAATATGACTAGTTGCCCATGCAAACTAAAGGCTAAGATGTGGGGACAACAACTTGCCGTAAAAGAATGACTAGCTGCCCACCAAACCAAAGGTTAAGACGTGGGGACAACAACTTGCCACAAAAGAACGACTAGTTGCCCTCAAAAATAAAGGTAAGGGAAAGGGAAGGTGCATCAATCGAAATGACACTTAGCATGCCACGCAATATGACATTATGCCAGATCGAAGGAGAATACTCAGTAGAAAGACCCTAAACCAACCAAATTAATGACCAAGTGCCTCTTGCTAAGCACCAAAACAATGGCCTTACTCACACACACAAGAAAGACACTTTACTAGCCCAAAAAAGGACTAAGTGCCTCACATACACAAAACACAAGACAAAATTTGATTTAAGAGACAAAAAAGACTTAAAAAAGTTGATTTTTTGTATTAACTTGAGGGTGTAGTTCCAAACTAGTTTCGCTCTAGAGTGAGCTCTTCAATGGAACACCCAAGTTTGAGATTACAAGAATGAGAGCTCTCCCTTATGTAGAGAGGGGAGGGCTAGCTTTCGCCTCTTTGCATGTGGGATAATTCAGCCTTTTGTTGTGAAAAAGCAGGCTTAGGACATGAAGAACCCAACGCAACAAACGGCGCTCGAATCGGATAAGTAGAGCACTCTAGACAAGTAAAAGAAGCTCAATAGCATCTCATGCAAGCTATGGGTTTTGAACTCATGACCCCTTTCATTAGAGTCACAAGCCTTAACCATTAGGCTAGAGTGGACATGTTGACTTTACATGCAAAAATAAGTTACATAAGGTAACTAGAAGACTAGAGAGATGCATAAAATAGGTGGAGGGTTTTCCCGATAGCAGAACCAAGCATGGGAGGTCTCATATGCTATTAAGCCGATGCTCCCAAGGGTTGCTTTACAAAGGTGGGTCCACGCTAAAAATAGTACTTACTAAAAATAGAAAGTTACAAATAAGAGGTTCGAAACCTTGATCTAACAAGATAGGAGCACAGATTCCTTGGATTTCTCCAGCAAATCATAAGTCTAGGTATATGCTTCAGCTCGGGATTTTGTTGGCAAAGCCGAAAAAGTTTAGGGTCTAGGGTTTAGGGGTTTTTTTCAGGTGTGCGGTTGTGGAGTGATAAAGATAAATAACCGGTAGCTGCGTGCAGCTAAAAGTAGCTGCGGGGGCAGCAAAAAATTTAGGGTTTAGGATTTAGGGTTTAGGGGTTTTTTCAGGTGTGCGGTTGTGGAGTGATAAAGATAAATAACCGGTAGCTGCGGCGGTAGCTAAAAGTATCTGCGGCGGCAGCAAAAAATAAATTTTTCGGGGGCCGGTTACGTGATAGTGAAGTGATGTCAAGTGGAGTGTATGTAAGATATGGTGTTGAGGTGTGAATAGTATGAACTTAAGATGGCCACACATTATGACCAAAAAGCCCAAAATCCCACCTCACGAGGATAACAGCTAGCCGAAAAATACGACCAGTTACCCAAGCAAACTAAAGGCTAAGATGTGGGAACAACAACTTACCGCAAAAGAAACGACTAGTTGCCCACCAAACCAAAGGCTAAGAAGTGGGGACAACAACTTGCCGCAAAAGAACGACTAGTAGCCCTCAAAAATAAAGGTAAGGGGAAGGGAAGGTGTATCAATCAAAATGACACTTAGCATGCCACGCAATATGACATTATGCCAGATCGAAGGAGCATACTCAACAAAAAGACACTAAACCAGCCAAATTAATGACCAAGTGCCTCTTGCTAAGCACCAAAACAATGGCCTTATTCACACACACAAGAGAGACACTTTACTAGCCCAAAAAAGGACTAAGTGCCTCACATACACAAAACACAAGACAAAATTAATTTAAGAGACAAAAAAGACTTAAAAAAGTCGATTTCTTGTATTAACTTGAGGGACAAAAAAGACAAGAAAGACTTGAAAAAGTCGATTTCTTGTATTAACTTGAGGGTGTAGTTCCAAACTAGTTTCGCTCTAGAGTGAGCTCTTCAGCGGAACACCCAAGTTTGAGATTACAAGAATGAGAGATCTCCCTTATGTAGAGAGGGGAGGGCTAGATTTTGCCTCTTTGCATGTGGGATAATTCAGCCTTTTGTTGTGAAAAAACAAGCTTAGGACATGAAGAACCCAACGCAACAAACGGCGCGCGAATCGGATAAGTAGAGCTCTCTAAACAAGTAAAAGAAGCTCAATAGCATCTCATGCAAGCTATGGGTTTTGAACTCATGACCCCTTTCATTAGAGTCACAAGACTTAACCATTAGGCTAGAGTGGACATGTTGACTCTACATGCAAAAATAAGTTACATAAGGTAACTAGAAGAGTAGAGAGATGCATAAAATAGATGGAGGGTTTTCCCGATAGAGCAGAACCAAGCATGGGAGGTCTCATATGCTCTTAAGCCGATGCTCCCAAGGGTTGCTTTACAAAGGTGGGTCCACGCTAAAAATAGTAGTTACTAAAAATAGAAAGTTACAAATTAGAGGTTCGAAACCTTGATCTAACAAGATAAGAGCGCAGATTCCTTGGATTTCTCCAGCAAATCATAGGTCTAGGTATATGCTTCAGCTCGGGATTTTGTTGTTGGCAAAGCCGAAAAAGTTTAGGGTTTAGGGAGGCCCCCAAGTTTAAAGCTTTGGTGTACTTGGAGTAGTCAAGCTTAAGAACTAGGGGGATCCGCTTACTCGAAGAGGTTTCTCGATTGGAAGCCTTTAGAAGTAGAGCTTTTCGCATATTGTACTTGATCTTGGTGAAAGTTTTTCGAAGGAGAGAATCTGGATATCCTCTACCTCGAAGTCGTTGGAAAAACAAAAGCTTTAGCTTGATGTAGCTTTGAAGCGTGCTTTCCCTGATGACATAACGCTTAAGTTCTCCAATGATGAAGGCTTCCTTTTGATGACTAGGGTGCCACGAAGAGAAAGGGAGGTATTGATACCTGTTCAGCTCTTTCTGAAAACAACTAGTAGAAAGCTTTCTTGTGGTTTGAAAATTAGTACCTTTGAAGAGGTGAATGTCCAAAAAATCCACAGATGAATTGGAGATGACATGTGTTATCTTGATATGCTCCTGAAGATCTATTGCATAATTGCTAAGATGTTGAAGCAAAGTGGTGTGAGACCCATGCCAAAAACCTAAAGCATCATCAATGTATCTTTTGTAGTAGAGTACCTGTGGTGTGGGATGTACGTGTTCTTGAAGGTTTTCTAAATAACATAGAAAAAGGCAGGCATAGACAACAGCAAAATTACTGCCCATAGCAGTGCCTCTGATTTGATGCCAAAAAGTGCCATTAAACTCAAGATAGTGGTTCTTGAGAACAAGAGAGGCAATTGTCATGATGAGGTTGAGCTCTACATGGTTGAAGTCGCCCTGTATCATCATCTTGAGGGCATGCAGTCCTTCATTGGTGGGAATACTGGGGTACAGAGATTCCACATCAAATGTGAAGAGGATAATTTCTTGTGGTAGATGAAGCTCAGATAACTCTTTAATCAGAGTGAGGGAGTCTTTTAGATGTTGCTCTTGTTGGAAGAGAATGGGGAAAAGCTTATGATGAAGCCATATAGACGCATTCTCAAAAACAAAGCCATTGTAAGAGCAGATTGGCCTTCCGACCACTGTAGGTTTGTGGATTTTGGGCAAGAAATAAAGAGAGCAAACTCTGAACCCTTGCTCTGGCTTCTGCAAAATAAACTTTGCTTCATCCCTTGAGAGCACACTAGACTTTTGACAAATGCAGGCAAGCCTATCAAACAGTTCAATCAATGGAGCTTGGGTGACTGGGAGATAGACCTGTTGATCTAGAAGTTGCCGATCACCTTCATTAAGATACCATGATTTATCAAGAATTACCAAACCAAGGTTTTTATGTGCTGGCTTGATAATGATATTATGGTTCTTTATCAATCTGTTAAGGGCTCTTCTCAAATGAAGCGGAAGCTTGTTCTTCTGAGGAAGTCGCTCACATGAAGAGATTGAATTTTGAAGTATGACTCTTCCAGTGTTGATGATGTCTTCCAGAGGCTGATAAACTTTAGAAGGATTCCAATTCGGGTTTACAACTCGAAAAGGAGGAAGAGGTCTATCTGGTGCATTTCTGAAAAACCATCGAAGACGAAGTTGTCTTGCAAAATTATCATAGTATTTGGTTAGATGTGTTGAATCCGGAAACTTTGACGGAGGAATATATCCCAAACCAAGTCCTAGAAGCTTTTTCTCGCTAAATGAAAGCTTGTACTGAGAGAGATTGTGGATGGCAGTGTTTGAAACACGTTGATCCACCTCAGTTGGGGTCTTTCTAAAGAAAAGCAATAGAGCATAGCGCTCGGGATCTTGGAGAGGGAGCAAGAAGAGGTGCCTTAATGCCAGGGATTTCGAGACCGAGATCGGCTCGGTGGAGCAGATCTGCTTTGTGAATTTTGTCGATTTTGTTTCTGTCCCGAACCAGATTTCTGGGTATTGCGGCCTTGTCGAGAAGAGGAAGGCAGTGCAGAGGAGGGAGTGGAAGTCTTCTTCCTTTGAGGTTGATTTCCACCCCCTTGCCGGTTTCCCCGCTGGTTTTTTGGCTGGATAGACTTGCCTTTATTTGGCTTGTTTCCCTGCTGCTTACCTTGGTGGTTGTTTTGCCGGTCTTTCTGTTGATTGCCTTTTTTAGAAGCTTGGTTGCTTCTAGTTTTCTTCTTCTTGTTGTTCTGGCTATTGTTCTGGCTTTTCTTTTGTTGATTATCTTTCCATTTTTTGTTTGTCCCACCTGTGTCATTTGCTAGACTTTTCTTTAGATTGTTGATCTGTGCTTGAACTTGCTTCTGAACTTGCTCTTTGACTAGCTTGGCTATAGAGGGTTCAGTAGGACGAGATTTTGCATCTCCCATGGCTTGATCCTGTGCAGCTTTCCTCTTGGTGAAAGCAGCTTGCTTGATCTTAGAGTTAAGGAGATGAGAGATCCTGAAATTATTTATGGCAGTTTTGAAATCCTTGACCAGCTTGTTCTTCCAAGTCTTCATGGTGTTTTTCCATAAAGCGTGTGGGCTATCCATGAGTTCTAAAGCAGCCATGAGGTTCATGATTTCCTGGAGACTGGCTTCAAAAGTGGAGGCATAAGCATCCAGCTTCTTTTCTTGATTCTCTACCAGCTTTGCCTGGGCTTCAATGAGGACTTCCAAGCAGCTGCTCCTGTAATTTTTACAAAGATCTTGTAGAGTTTGATTGAGAAAGGCCTGTCCTTGTTCATCTTGCATAGTAAGGCGGGTGGTTTGAGTCGAAGACTGTTAGGTACGGTGCCTTCTTCTCTTTGCTCTCTAAGCTTTTTGAGGTAAGCTTGACTTTTCTCACAAGCTAAAAACATCTTCTTGTACTCCTCGATAGACTTCTTCAAGAAATCTTTAAGGTGAGAAGGTTGAGCGATGGGAAGAGTAGGTAGAGCAAAAAGGTGATCATAGGATGATGATGAAGCACCAAGTGTAAACCTATATTGGTTTTGTGCATTAGCAGTATCTATGGAATCATCCATTCTTCGCTTAGCACGTTCTCTTTCTCCACTAACAAATGGAAACGCTCCCTGGCTGGTAGAAGGGTTGTCTTGACCTTCGTTTGTTGCCTCTGGGATAGTGTTCAAAAGCACCATGATAGCAAAGGTTTAGGGTTTAGGGGTTTTTTTTAGGTGTGCGGTTGTGGAGTGATAAAGATAAATAACCGGTAGCTGCGGCATTAGGGTTTAGGGTTTTTTCAGGTGTGCGGTTGTGGAGTGATAAAGATAAATAACCGGTACCTGCGGCAGCAAAAAAAAAACTTTTCGGGGGGCCGGTTACGTGATAGTCAAGTGGAGTGTATGTAAGATATGTTGAGGTGTTAATAGTATGAACTTAAGATGGCCACGCACTATGACCAAAAAGTCCAAAATCCCACCTCACGAGCGAGGACAAACAGCTAGCCGAAAAATACGACCAGTTGCCCACGCAAACTAAAGGCTAAGATGTGGGGACAACAACTTGCCGCAAAAGAAACGACTAGTTGCCCACCAAACCAAAGGCTAAGACGTGGGGACAACAACTTGTCGCAAAAGAACGACTAGTTGCCCTCAAAAATAAAGGTAAGGGGAAGGGAAGGTGCATCAATCAAAATGACACTTAGCATGCCACGCAATATGACATAATGCCAGATCGAAGGAGCATACTAAGCAGAAAGACACTAAACCAGCCAAATTAATGACCAAGTGCCTCTTGATAAGCACCAAAACAATGGCCTTACTCACACACACAAGAAAGACACTTTACTAGCCCAAAAAAGGACTAAGTGCCTAACATACACAAAACACAAGACAAAATTTGATTTAAGAGACAAAAAAGACTTGAAAAAGTCGATTTCTTGTATAAACTTGAGGGTGTAGTTCCAAACTAGTTTCGCTCTAGAGTGAGCTCTTCAGTGGAACACCCAAGTTTGAGATTACAAGAATGAGAGCTCTCCCTTATGTAGAGAGGGGAGGGCTAGCTTTCGCCTCTTTGCATATGGGATAATTCAGCCTTTTGTTGTGAAAAAGCAAGCTTAGGACATGAAGAACCCAACGCAACAAACGACGCTCGAATCGGATAAGTAGAGCTCTCTAAACAAGTAAAAGAAGCTCAATAGCATCTCATGCAAGCTATGGGTTTTGAACTCATGACCTCTTTCAATGTCACAAGTTTTAACCATTAGGCTAGAGTGGACGTGTTGACTCTACATGCAAAAATAAGTTACATAAGGTAACTAGAAGACTAGAGAGATGCATAAAATAGGTGGAGGGTTTTCCCGATGGCAGAACCAAGCATGGGAGGTCTCATATGCTGTTAAGCCGATGCTCCCAAGAATTGCTTTACAAAGGTGGGTACACGCTAAAAATAGTACTTACTAAAAATAGAAAGTTACAAATTAGAGGTTTGAAACCTTGATCTAACAAGATAGGAGCGCAGATTCCTTGGATTTCTCCAGCAAATCATAGGTCTAGGTATATGCTTCAGCTCGGGATTTTGTTGGCAAAGCCGAAAAAGTTTAGGGTTTAGGGAGGCCCCCAAGTTTAAAGCTTTGGTGTACTTGGAGTAGTCAAGCTTAAGAACTAGGGGGATCCGCTTACTCGAAGAGGTTTCTCGATTGGAAGCCTTTAGAAGTAGAGCTATTCGCATATTGTACTTGATCTTGCTGAAAGTTTTCCGAAGGAGAGAATCCGGATATCCTCTACCTCGAAGTCATTGGAAAAACAAAAGCTTTAGCTTGATGTAGCTTTGAAGCGTGCTTTCCCTGATGACATAACGCTTAAGTTCTCCAATGATGAAGGCTTCCTTTTGATGACTAGGGTGCCAGGAAGAGAAAGGGAGGTATTGATACCTATTCAGCTCTTTCTGAAAACAACTAGTAGAAAGCTTTCCTGTGGTTTGAAAATTAGTACCTTTGAAGAGGTGAATGTCCAAAAAATCCACAGATGAATTGGAGATGACATGTGTTATCTTGATATGCTCCTAAAGATCTATTGCATAATTGCTAAGATGTTGAAGCAAAGTGGTGTGAGACCCATGCCAAAAACCTAGAGCGTCATCAATGTATCTTTTGTAGTAGAGTAGCTCTGGTGTGGGATGTACCTGTTCTTGAAGGTTTTCCAAATAACATAGAAAAAGGCAGGCATAGACAACAGCAAAATTACTGCCCATAGCAGTGCCTCTGATTTGATGCCAAAAAGTGCCATTAAACTCAAGATAGTGATTCTTGAGAACAAGAGAGGCAATTGTCATGATGAGGTTGAGCTCTACATAGTTGAAGTCACCCTGTATCATCATCTTGAGGGCATGCAGTCCTTCATTGGTGGGAATACTAGGGTACAGAGATTCCACATCAAATGTGAAGAGGATAATTTCTTGTGGTAGATGAAGCTCAGATAACTCTTTAATCAGAGTGAGGGAGTCTTTTAGATGTTGCTTTTGTTGGAAGAGAATGGGGAAAAGCTTATGATGAAGCCATATAGACGCATTCTCAAAAACAAAGCCATTGTAAGAGCAGATTGGCCTTCCGACCACCACTGTAGGTTTGTGGATTTGGGCAAGAAATAAAGAGACTAAACTCTGAACCCTTGCTCTGGCTTCTGCAAAATAAACTTTACTTCATCCCTTGAGAGCACACTAGACTTTTGACAAATGCAGGCAAGCCTATCAAACAGTTCAATCAATGGAGCTTGGGTGACTGGGAGATAGACCTGTTGATCTAAAAGTTGTCGATCACCTTCATTAAGATACCATGATTTATCAAGAATTACCAAACCAAGGTTTTTATCTGCTGGCTTGATAATGATGTTATGGTTCTTTATCAATCTATTAAGGGCTCTTCTCAAATGAAGCGGAAGCTTGTTCTGAGGAAGTCGCTCACATGAAGAGATTGAATTTTGAAGTATGACTCTTGCAGTGTTGATGATGACTCTTCCAGTGTTGATGATGTCTTCCTGAGGCTGATAAACTTTAGAAGGATTCCAATTCGGTTTTGCAACTCGAAAAGGAGGAAGAGGTCTATCTAGTGCATTTCTGAAAACCATCGAAGACGAAGTTGTCTTGCAAAATTATCATAGTCTTTGGTTAGATGTGTTGAATCCGAAAACTTTAACGGAGGAATATATCCCAAACCAAGTCCTAGAAGCTTTTTCTTGCTAAATGAAAGCTTGTACTGAGAGAGATTGTGGATGGCAGTGTTTGAAACACGTTGATCCACCTCAGTTGGGGTCTTTCTAGAGAAAAGCAATAGAGCATAGCGCTCGGGATCTTGGAGAGGGAGCCAGAAGAGGTGCCTTAATGCCGAGGATTTCGAGACCGAGATCGGCTCGGTGGAGCGGATCTGCTTCGTGAATTTTGCCGATTTTGTTTCTATCCCGAACCAGATTTCTGGGTATTGCGGCCTTGTCGAGAAGAGGAAGGTTGTGTAGAGGAGGGGGGGTGGAAGTCTTCTTCCTTTGAGGTTGATTTCCACCCCCTTGCCGGTTTCCCCGCTAGTTTTTTGGCTGGGTAGACTTGCCTTTATTTGGCTTGTTTCCCTGCTGCTTACCTTGGTGGTTGTTTTGCCGGTCTTTCTATTGATTACCTTTTTAGAAGCTTGGTGGTTGTTTTGCCGGTCTTTCTGTTGATTACCTTTTTCAGAAGCTTGGTTGCTTCTAGTTTTCTTCTTGTTGTTGTTCTGGCTATTGTTCTAGCTTTTCTTTTGTTGATTATTCTGGCTATTGTTCTAGTTTTCTTCTTGTTGTTGTTCTGGCTTTTCTTTTGTTGACTATCTTTCCGTTTTTTGTTTGTCCCACCTGTGTCATTTGCTAGACTTTTCTTTAGCTTGTTGATCTGTGCTTGAACTTGCTTCTGAACTTGCTCTTTGACTAGCTTGGCTATAGAGGGTTCAGTAGGAAGAGATTCTACATCTCCCATGGCTTGATCCTGTGCAGCTTTCCTCTTGGTGAAAGCTGCTTGCTTGATCTTAGAGTTAAGGAGATGAGAGACCCTGAAATTATTTATGGCAGTTTTGAAATCTTTGACCATCTTGTTCTTCCAAGTCTTCATGGTGTTTTCCCATAAAGCGTGTGGGCTGTCCATGAGTTCTAAAGCACCCATGAGGTTCAGGATTTCCTGGAGACTGGCTTCAAAAGTGGAGGCATAAGCATCCAGCATCTTTTCTTGATTCTCTACCAGCTTTGCCTGGGCTTCAATGAGGACTTCCAAGAAGCTGCTCCTGTAATTTTTACAAAGATCTTGTAGAGTTTAATTGAGAAAGGCCTGTCCTTGTTCATCTTGCACAGTAAGGCGGGGTGGTTTGAGTCGAAGACTATTAGGTACGGTGCCTTCTTCTCTTTGCTCTCTAAGCTTTTTGAGGTAAGCTTGACTTTTCTCAAAAGCTAAAAACATCTTCTTGTACTCCTCGATAGACTTCTTCAAGAAATCTTTAAGGTGAGAAGGTTGAGCGATGGGAAGAGTAGGTAGAGCAAAAAGGTGATCATAGGATGATGATGAAGAACCAAGTGTAAACCTGTATTGGTTTTGTGCATTAGCAGTATCTGTAGAATCATCCATTCTTCGCTTAGCACGTTCTCTTTCTCCACTAGCAAATTGAAATGCTCCCTGGCTGGTAGAAGGGTTGTCTTGACCTTCGTTTGCTGCCTCTGAGATAGTGTTCAAAAGCACCATGATAGAAAAGGTTTAGGGTTTAGGGGTTTTCTCAGGTGTGCGGTTGTGGAGTGATAAAGATAAATAACCGTTAGCTGCGCGGCAACTAAAAGTAGTTGCGGCAGCAAAAAATAAATTTTTCGGGGGGCCGGTTACGTGATAGTCAAGTGGAGTGTATGTAAGATATGGTGTTGAGGTGTGAATAGTATGAACTTAAGATGGCCACGCACTATGACCAAAGAGTCCAAAATCCCACCTCACGAGGACAAACAGCTAGCCGAAAAATACGACCAGTTGCCCACGCAAACTAAAGGCTAAGATGTGGGGACAACAACTTGCCGCAAAAGAAATGACTAGTTGCCCACCAAACCAAAGGCTAAGACGTGGGGACAACAACTTGCCGCAAAAGAACGACTAGTTGCCCTCAAAAAATCAAGGTAAGGGGAAGGGAAGGTGCATCAATCGAAATGACACTTAGCATGCCACGCAATATGACATTATGCCAGATCGAAGGAGCATACTCAGCACAAAGACACTAAACCAGCCAAATTAATGACCAAGTGCCTCTTGCTAAGCACCAAACCAATGGCCTTACTCACACACACAAGAAAGACACTTTACTAGCCCAAAAAAGGACTAAGTGCCTAACATACACAAAACACAAGATAAAATTTGATTTAAGAGACAAGAAAGACTTAAAAAAGTCGATTTCTTGTATTAACTTGAGGGTGTAGTTCCAAACTAGTTTCGCTCTAGAGTGAGCTCTTCAATGGAACACCCAAGTTTGAGATTACAAGAATGAGAGCTCTCCCTTATGTAGAGAGGGGAGGGCTAGCTTTTGCCTCTTTGCATGTGGGACAATTCAGCCTTTTGTTGTGAAAAAGCAAGCTTAGGACACGAAGAACCCAACGCAACAAACGGCGCTCGAATCGGATAAGTAGAGCTCTCTAAACAAGTAAAAGAAGCTCAATAGCATCTCATGCAAACTATGGGTTTTGAACTCATGACCCCTTTCATTAGAGTCACAAGCCTTAACCATTAGGCTAGAGTGGACATGTTGATTCTACATGCAAAAATAAGTTACATAAGGTAACTAGAAGACTAGAGAGATGCAAAAAATAGGTGGAGGGTTTTCCCGATAGCAGAACCAAGCATGGGAGGTCTCATATGCTGTTAAGCCGATGCTCCCAAGGGTTGCTTTACAAAGGTGGGTCCACGCTAAAAATAGTACTTACTAAAAATAGACAGTTACAAATTAGAGGTTCGAAACCTTGATCTAATAAGATAGGAGCGCAGATTCCTTGGATTTCTCCAGCAAATCATAGGTCTAGGTATATGCTTCAGCTCGGGATTTTGTTGGCAAAGCCGAAAGGGTTTAGGGTTTAGGGTTTAGGGTTTAGGGTTTAGGATTTAGGGTTTAGGGTTTAGGGGTTAGGGTTTAGGGTTTAGGGTTTAGGGTTAGGGTTTAAAAATTTAAGTTTAAAAATTTAAGTTTAAAAATTTAAGTTTAAGTTTAAAAATTTAAGTTTAAAAACAAAGGCAAGGCGAGCGGCCCTAGAGGGAGGTGAGGGAGAGAAGAAGAAGAGAGGGGGGGGAAGGGGGGGAAGGGAGGGGGGAGGGGGGAGGGGGAGGGGGGAAGGAGGAAGAGGGAGAGGGAGAGAAGAAGAAGAAAGGGGGGGAGGGGGGGAGGGGGAAGAGAGGGAGAGAAGAGGAAGAGATAAGCCTTGATGCAAACACTTTTAAACTTGCAATGAAAAAATGAGAGTACAAGGCTTTGCTTATATAGGAAGAGGAGGGGGAGGGGGGGTGCATAAAAAGGAGGGAAGATTGCCTCAAAATGAGGGAAAAAGGCCTTAAAGTGAGGGGAGATGGGGGGGCTGCCAAAAAAGGAAAGTCAGCAGTTCCAAAAGAGGCAAGATTGCCAAAAAAGGAACAATGCCTAATAGGCGAGTCAACTTTACCAAAACAGGCAAGAAGACAGGGAGGTGAACCGTGCCCAAACAGGCAGGGTTTTTACAAGGGGCGAGGAGAGGTTCGTGAGGGGTGTCGACGAGGGTGAAAAGAGAGTCGAAGACGAGGAAAAGGACGACCGATTTTGGCACGCACAAGGAAGTTTTTGAGCTTCTTCCCGTTGCGCCAACATATCATCGGAAGAGGGAGTCGGGCCATCTTGGGATCTTTCTTGAAGCAAGAGCGGAGTTTAGGGTTTAGGGAAGCCCCGAAGTTTAAGGCCCTTGTCGCGGGGGAAAAGGGGATCTTAAGAACAACGGGGGTCCCATGGCCCGAGCGAGAAGAGGGTTTGAGAAGAAGCTTGCAGCGGGAGTAAGCCACCTTTTTGAAGCACACCTTTAGGAAGGCGGGAGGGTAGCCGCGAGCGCGAAGGCGGGAGTAGAAACGCTGTCGGAGGTGGAGGTAACCTGAGAGGGAGCTCTCTCGGATGATGTATCGACGGAGCTCCCCAACGACGAAGGAGGTTTTTTGACGGAGAGGATGGAAGGAGTGCCACGGGAGATAGTTGTAGTTGGTTGAGAGGCTTTTGATGGCATTGAGAGTCGAAAATGCCATATTCGGAGAAGAGATCGCCCTTAAAGAACTCGATGTTGAGGATGGCTACTTTGGAGTGGGAGAAGGAGGCATCGATCTTGATATGGCGCTTAAGGGGATGGCCATAAGAATCAAGAAAGGCGTGGACAGAGGGGAGATCCCCTGTCCAAACTCCAAAGGCATCATCGATGTATCTGCGATAGAAGGCGAGGGAGGGTGAGTGGAAGAGGGGATTTGAGTCCTCGAGATGACTCAAGAAGAGGCAAGCATAAACCACCGCAAAGTTACTACCCATGGCTGTTCCCTTGGTTTGGAGCCAGTTTGGAGCCAGAAGGAATTGTTGAACTCTAGGAAGTTGTTGCGTAGCACAAGCTCCGAGAGACGAACAATGAAAGAGACCATGGGGGGGGGGGGAAAGTGAGGGAGGATGGAAGATTTGAGGCCTTTGGCGGTGGGAATGTTGGGATAGAGAGAGATGATGTCGAAGGTGAAGAGAAAGCAGTGAGGAGGAAAGGGGGTGTTGGAGAGGAGGTTGGAGAGGGTGAGAGAATCAGGGAGATGGAAGCGATGGGAGAGGAGGATGGGGAGGAGTTTGTGGTGAAGCCACTTGGAGGCTTGCTCAAAAACATAGCCGTTATAAGAGCAAATGGGGCGGCCAACAAGAGAAGGCTTATGGATTTTCGGGATGATGTAGAAGGAGCAAACCCGAAAGCCAGAGGGGGGGGTGAGGGTGAGGAAGCAAAACTCCTCAAAAGAGAGGAGGGAGAGGGCGGAGAGGCATAATGATTTCAAGCGATCATGCAGAAGGGAGAGAGGGACCTCAGGAACCAAGATGTAGGTAGAGGGGTCCTCAAGGTGGCGGAGGCATTCTTGGACATACCACGACTTGTCAAGAAGGGTAATGCCAAGGTTTTTGTCCGCGGGCTTGATGATGAGGTTGTCGTTGGATGAGAGCCTTTTGGAGATAGGAGTGAAGGCCGGAGAAGGAGTGGGAATCAAGAGAAGAGGAAAGGAGGGAGAAGGCATCGAAAATGGATTTGGAAAGGGCGGGAGCGGGAGGGGCGGTGAAGGAAGGGTTGGGAATGTGGAAGGGAGAAGGGGAAGAGTTGGAGTTGAAGAGAAGAGGAAGGCGGTAGGAGCGGTCGAGATTGGAGAAGGCGGAGGCGAGGAGGGGAAGGGGAGGAGAAGGAGGAGGAGGGATGAAGTGGAGGCCGAGGCTCAGAAGCTTCTTTTGGGCAAAAGAGAGAGGGAAGGAGGAGAAGTTATGAATAGAGAAGTTAGAGATCCTAGTGTCTACTTGGGAGGGGGTTTTGCGGCCGAAAGAGATGGCTGCGTAGAGCGAGGGATTGAGAAGAGGGAGCCAGAAAAGGTTTCTTTGCCTTTTCCCTTTGGGGGAAGGTGGTGGTTTTTGGTAAAACGCCCACCATTCCTCGAGAAAGAGCGGTGCTTTAGAGAAGAGGAGGTGGAGCCAGGAGGAGGGGGGCGGGGGTTGTGGGTGAGGAGGGGGGGAGAGGGGATTTGAAAAGGGGAGGAGAGAGGGGGGTAAGGGGGGTAAGGGGGGGTGGGAAGGAGGCCCTTCCCGGGAGGGGGGAGAGAGGGGAGAGAGGGGGAGGGAGGGGGAAGGGGGGAAGAGAGGAAGAGGGGGGGAGAAAGGAGGGGTGGGAAGGCGGCCCTTCCCGGGAGGGGGGAGAGAAGGGAGAGGGGGAGAGGGAGGGGGGAAGGGGGGAGAAGGAGAAGAGGGGAGGGTAGCTTGAGGGAGATGTTGAAGGAGAGGTTGGATGAGACGGGAGAGGTCATCTTTGACGCGAGAGAGCCCTTCCTGAATGAGAGTATTGACGGCTTTCTCTTTGGGGATTTGTTCGGCCTCAAGGAGAGCGTCCTCTTGAGCATCTTTGCGGAGGGTGACGGCTTTTTTCTGGACTTGAGCTTCCAGAGAGGAAGTGACAAGAAAGTGATTGATTTCAAACCGGAAGGCCGAGAGAGATTCTAGACGCCAAGAGTGGATTTTGGCAAGCCACCAAGAAGAGGGAATGTGGTAGAGGGGAATGGAGGAGAGGATTTTGCAAAGCTCATCAAGCTGGTCGGAAAAGGTGAGGTGAAAGGAGGAGAGTTTCTCGAGGAAGGAGTTAGAGAGAGATTTTTGTGCGGAGAGGAGAGCGGAGGCACAATTAGCCTTATAGGCCTCAGTGAGATGAAAAAGCTCTCCATCAAGGACTTTTTGGGCATCAGGGTCGTTGATGGTGAGCTTGGGAGGCTTGAGCTTGAGATTGTTGGGGACGAGGCCTTCCGAGATGATGCTCTCGAGCCTTGATTGAACATCAAGGGCTCGAAGATGCTTAGAGTGGAGTTTTTTGAATTCGGCGCGACGGATGCAGAGAGGAGAGTTTTCAGCTCTTCAAGATGAGGAAAATCTGAGAGGAGAGAAGAGGGGGGGTTGAGGCAAGGGAGGGAGGGGCTTCAGGGAGAGGCTCTTGGGGCTCGTCGAGGAGGTTTGAAGCAAGGGAGGGAGGGGTCTCGAGGGGGAGAGGCACTTGCGGCTCATCGAGACGGTTTTCCCTAATGACTTCGATCTCATCTTCGGAGAGGTTAAGACTGAGATCAAAGGAGGGGGCGTCAAAGGAGGCGTGGTGAGGAAAAGGGTGCGTGGCCTTTCGGACTCCACGGATTTGAAGCATAAGGTTGTCAAAAATGGAATCAAGCTCCTCCCACGAGCTGAAGCAGGAAGGATCTGGGAGAGAGCAAGAGAGGGGAGGTAGAGGGCGGAAAGAGGAGGAAATGGGAGGGAACTAGAGGGAGCAAGAGGAGGCCGGGAGGATAGGAAAGGCAAAGGAAGCGGAGACATGGGCGTGAAGATCGGGAGAAAAAGGGGGGGAAAGAGGGCTGCTGATGGCAGGGAGGGCGCCGGGGGTGGCAGGGCCAGGCTGGAGAGAGGAGAAAGTGGAGGAGAGGGGGGCTCTGTCAGCATCGGAGGAGGAGGAGGAGGAGGCGGTGGTGAAGGCCGCCATCCCAGAGCCAGTGGAGGAGGTGGCTGCCAACACAGAGCCGCCGCTGGTGGCGGCAGCGGTGGCCACGGCGGTAGAGGCGGCGACCACGGCGGGGGCGGCAGCAGCGGAAGCCACGGCGGGGGCGGCCTGCGCAGCCACAGGAGAGGCGAGGGCGGGGGCGGCCTGTGCAGCCGCCGCAGGAGAGGCGAGGGCGGGGGCGACCGGGGCACCGGAGGGAGCGGCCGGGGCAAAGGGGGGCCTGCGCAGCCACACAGGAGAGGCAAGGGCGGGGGCGGCCGGGGCACCGGAGGGAGCGACCGGGCCAAAGGGGGGCCCAGGCCAGGCGGCCACAGTGGCGAGGGGTCGGGCCCAGGCAGCGGCGGCGGCGGAGAGGGGAGCCCTGGCGCTGGCGGGCTGCCGAGGAGGAGGCTGCAACAACAGAGGGGGGGCCGCGACAGCAGGAGAGGGAGACGGTGGCACCGACGGGGCGGCAGAAAATGGCGGCGGCGTCGTCGAAGTCGTCGGAGAGAGGCGCTGTGATGGCGGCGCCGACGGTGATGTCGGCGGCGAAGAGGAGGCGTCCATGGCAGAGAGCGGCGGCGGCGGAGAGGAGGCGTCCAAGGCAGAGAGCGGCGGCATCGTAGGGCGCTGCAAAGGTGGCGGCAGCGGTGGAGGGGAGCGCTGCGGCGGCGGCGCTGCAGGCGGAAAGCAGCCCGCCACTGCAGAAGAGGAAGAAGAAGAAGATCCAGCCAAGGGGGGTGCCGCAGAGGAGGGGGCAGCGACGCCGGAGGAGAGGGAAGCCGGAGACGAGGTGGTGTTGAGGTTGGAGGAGTCGGCCGGTGGATGGGAGGAGGTGGCGAGGGAGGAGAGGGAGCCTCCTACTGCTGCGGTGGGGGAGGCGTTGAGGCATAGAAGAAAGTCGGAGGTGGAGAGGGGAGGGTAGGAGGCCCTTGGGTGGAGGAAGGAGGATTGTGGCGGAGAGGTGGAGGAGACTCGACGAGCTCGTAAGGAGGGAGAGAGAGAGTCCCGAGCATGAATGAGGGAGGAGAAAGAGGGGGAGGGGGGGAAAGGGAAGAGAGGGAGGGGGGAGGGGAGGAGGGGGAGGGGGGGGGGGAGGAGGGGGAGGAGGAGCTAGGGGCATGCGCCATGTAGAAAGCTTTAGAGTTTAAAAAATTTAAGTTTAAAAACAAAGGCAAGGCGAGCGGCCCTAGAGGGAGGTGAGGGAGAGAAGAAGAAGAGAGGGGGGGGAAGGGGGGGAAGGGAGGGGGGAGGGGGGAGGGGGAGGGGGGAAGGAGGAAGAGGGAGAGGGAGAGGGAGAGGGAGAGAAGAAGAAGAGAGGGGGGGAGGGGGGGAGGGGGAAGAGAGGGAGAGAAGAGGAAGAGATAAGCCTTGATGCAAACACTTTTAAACTTGCAAACTAGTTTCGTGCATTAGGGGCACTCATCAGTGCAATGAAAAAATGAGAGTACAAGGCTTTGCTTATATAGGAAGAGGAGGGGGAGGGGCACTCTCTTCTCTCTTCTCTCTTCTCTCTCTCCCTCTTCTCCCCCTCACCCCCCTCTAGGACCCCTCGCCTTGCATTTGTTTTTAAACTTAATGTTTTTAAACCTTTAGGGTTTAGGGTTTAGGGTTTACGGGTCAGGGTTCAGGGTTCAGGGGTCAGGGTTCAGGGTTTAGGGTTTAGGGGTTTTTTCAGGTGTGCGGTTGTGCAGTGATAAAGATAAATAACCGGTAGCTGCGGCAGCTAAAAGTAGCTGCGACAGCAAAAAATAAATTTTTCGGGGGCCGGTTACGTGATAGTGAAGTGATGTCAAGTAGAGTGTATGTAAGATATGGTGTTGAGGTGTGAATAGTATGAACTTAAGATGGCCACGCACTATGACCAAAAAGTCCAAAATCCCATCTCACAAGGACAACAGCTAGCCGAAAAATACGACCAGTTGCCCAAGCAAACTAAAGGCTAAGATGTGGGGACAACAACTTGCCGCAAAAAAAACGACTAGTTGCCCACCAAACCAAAGGCTAAGACGTGGGGACAACAACTTGCCGCAAAAGAACGACTAGTTGCCCTCAAAAATAAAGGTAAGGGGAAGGGAAGGTGCATCAATCGAAATGACACTTAGCATGCTACGCAATATGACATAATGCCAAATCAAAGGAGCATACTCAGCAGAAAGACACTAAACCAGCCAAATTAATGACCAAGTGCCTCTTGCTAAGCACCAAAACAATGGCCTTACTCACACACACAAGAAAGACACTTTACTAGCCCAAAAAAGGACTAAGTGCCTCACATACACAAAACACAAGACAAAATTTGATTTAAGAGACAAAAAAGACTTAAAAAAGTCGATTTCTTGTATTAACTTGAGGGTGTAGTTCCAAACTAGTTTCGCTCTAGAGTGAGCTCTTCAAAGGAACACCCAAGTTTGAGATTACAAGAATGAGAGCTCTCCCTTATGTAGAGAGGGCAGGGCTAGCTTTTGCCTCTTTGCATGTGGGATAATTCAGCCTTTTGTTGTGAAAAAGCAAGCTTAGGACATGAAGAACCCAACGCAACAAACGGCGCTCGAATCGGATAAGTAGAGCTCTCTAAACAAGTAAAAGAAGCTCAATAGCATCTCATGCAAGCTATGATTTTGAACTCATGACCCCTTTCATTAGAGTCACAAGCCTTAACCATTACGCTAGAGTGGACATGTTGACTCTACATGCAAAAATAAGTTACATAAGGTAACTATAAGACTAGAGAGATGCATAAAATAGGTGGAGGGTTTTCCCGATAGCAGAACCAAACATGGGAGGTCTCATATACTGTTAAGCCGATGCTCCCAAGGGTTGCTTTACAAAGGTGGGTCCACGCTAAAAATAGTACTTACTAAAAATAGAAAGTTACAAATTAGAGATTCGAAACCTTGATCTAACAAGATAGGAGCGCAGATTCCTTGGATTTCTCCAGCAAATCATAGGTCTAGGTATATGCTTCAGCTCGGGATTTTGTTGGCAAAGCCGAAAAAGTTTAGGGTTTAGGGAGGCCCCCAAGTTTAAAGCTTTGGTGTACTTGGAGTAGTCAAGCTTAAGAACTAGGGGGATCCGCTTACTCGAAGAGGTTTCTCGATTGGTGTAAGATTCCTCCCCAGCCTTCGAGGTATACAGGAGTAAGAATCTCCCTTTCTGATCTTATAATTATTCCCTCTCTAAAATAAAAGAAAGTTTCTATTTTAAAAAAAAAGGAAGACCCTTTCCCTAGAATACTTCTCAGGAGTCCCACCTGTTTTAAGGCTTTAGAACAATGAGTCCAGAAGTGAGAATCGGTGTCTTGGATACCAAGGTTTTGGTTTTCATTCGAGTACGGCCCATCGAGTACGGCCCAAAAGAAGTTCTTTATCTCTTAGGGAGGATAAGAAGTTATCGCCCAGATATTGTGACCTTTATATCTGAATTCAATGAAAGTAGGTGACTTAGCCTACAAGCTTCTTTTATCTCCTCATCTCAAAATTCTTAATGCCTTCTATAGAAAAATGTGTCAGACACAAATCATGGAAAGACGATAAAACTTCAGTGGCAAGTTACCGTTGGCTTCTAGGTTACGCTAGCTCCTTCCTCTATATAAGTCGTAACTTTTACTTGTCGCTCACAGTAATCTTACTCCCATCAATCTCCTTTCTTTCTTAATCTCCTTCATGGCTTGGCAACAAGAACTAGTTTTATCCATGATGATTTCTCACCTTCAAGACGCAAGAGAGTCTGTGAAGAAAGACTTTATAGAACAGTATGAGCGCTCACTTTTTCCTCACCTAGGAACTTCTGTAGTGCAGACCAAATGGCGGACCTATCAAAACATAACTAGGGTAACACCCTGGGGTCAGCAACACTTTCGTAACAATGTCCGCTTGGCCATGGTTATTGAAGCTTTGGGTTTGGGTCCCCGATACTACTGCGTCATGAGATCAAGGCATCTTGGGTTTTCTGAGCGGGTCTTCTTACTGGCGTGTTTTCTTCCTCATGAGAAGATATGCCTTTATCCCGTTTTTTGCTTGCCTCTCAGAGGTCCTTTTGTTAGATCACCTCATACCACTGAGATAGGTGCGGCAATAACCAGCAGAATCATTCCCATAGATGAGTTACCCTATACTTGTGCAGCTTGTGAGGACTGCTTTTGTGACCATATGATGGACGGGCTTATGGAAGTGTAAAGAGTTCTTCTATCTTTACTGTATAAGTTCCGTGAATGAATAAAGTTTAAATCTTGTTCTTATTTTGAATCTTGCTCTCTTTAAGACTTTTCTTGGTGGTTAATCTTGATTAAAAATTTTCTCTAAGTCTCATATTCGTGCATCTTGCGAAATTATCCCAAGTTGCGAGATGAGGACATCTCGCATTTTTTAAGTGGGGTAGAATGTAAGATTCCTCCCCCAACCTCTTTTTGATGTCTAGTATCTTCCCCTGTAATCAATCCCTCTTCAGAAATATAAAGGCCTTGTTCTAACTGTTTTAGCCTAGAGAGAGAAAAATATGCTAGAGAGAGAATATTCAGATTATGAATATTTTTGGATAGAAAATTAACTCATCTTATTAAAATAAGTTCCCCTGAAATAGAAATTCAAAAAGAATTTTCCAATGTGCAATTGGAATTAATTGGAAATAAGTATAAAGAACCTTAGTCTAAGGGTCTAGATTTTCAGAAATTTTTAGATTATGGTCCAATTAAGGTTCCTATGGGCCAATAGCATCAATCCATGTGTAGGGAGGAGATAAATCCAATTTGTAAAAGAAGATACCCAAAAATGAGTAAATGCTCACATAAGATGAAGAGTTGAAAATGTACAAGATTTATTAGTAAAAAAACTATGAGCAATATTAAAAATATGAGATATTTTGGGTATCCAAAAATGAGTAAATGCTCACATAAGATGAAGAGTTGAAAATGTACAAGGTTTATTAGTAAATAAACACATATGTAAGGAAGGGGAGTTCTTTAAAGGAGGTGCATATTTCACATAAGATGAAAAGTTGAAAATGTACAAGGTTTATTAGTAAATAAACACATATGTAAGGAAGGGGAGTTCTTTAAAGGAGGTGCATATTTCACATAAGATGAAGAGTTGAAAATGTACAAGGTTTATTAGTAAAAAAACTATGACACATATGTAAGGAAGAGGAGTTCTTTAAAGGAGGTGCATATTTCACATAAGATGAAGAGTTGAAAATGTACAAGGTTTATTAGTAAAAAACTATGAGCAATAAAATTTTGACACATATGTAAGGAAGGGGAATTCTTTAAAGGAGGTGCATATTTCACATGCTTGAATGAGTTTTAAACTCAAAAATAATGTGATATTTTTATCTCTCATCTCTCTTGAACCAAACCAAATCAAAATGGAACCAAACCGAATCAAAAAGTAACCAAACTAGGTCCAAATCTAGTCAAAATTCAACCAAACTGACTTGGAAAATTCTAGAATCAGTTTGTTTGGTTAGGAGCTCAAATTTTCCTATAAATAGAAGCCTCCCCTTGTTGAAAAAAATATAGTGTCTTATGCTTTGTCACTCTACTCCACCTAAGCCAAAATATATAGTGTCTTATGCTTTGTTACTCTACTCCACCTAAGCCAAAATATATAGTGTCTTATGCTTTGTCACTCTACTCCACCTAAGCCAAAATATATAGTGTCTTATGCTTTGTTACTCTACTCCACCTAAGCCAAAATATATAGTGTCTTATGCATTGTTACTCTACTCTACCTAAGCCAAGAGTTGTGAATTCTTTAATAATTCACTAGTTTTTGATACTTCTCTCTTTCTTCAATCCCCATTGGTGGCTCCATCAACATACTAAACCAATTGATTGGTTGGGGGCCTCTACCGTGAATAAAGAATCAAGCAAATTATAAGGTAAGTATATTGAATTTTGATCTTTCTATAATTTCTCAATGATTCTCTCTTCTCAACCCCTCTCAAGCTTGAGAAGTTTAATTGGTATGGTTTTTTAAATGCTATTGAAGTTAATTGGTGAATAGTAGTGAAGAGTTACATAATTTAATAAATGCTATAGAAGTTAATTTCCATTTATGTTTAAATTCTAATGGTTTTTATGTAATTTCTCTCTCTCACTCAAGAAATGGTCATACTCATAAACCATTCTCAATCCAAATGAAGCTTTTCATAAAGCCTTTCCTTAATCCAAGATTAAGCTATGCTTGAGGCCAAATTAATGGCTTTTTGCTATGCTTTTAGTTTATGCACATTGATGATTCAATCCATTATGGACTGATGACCCAATTAGAGACCATTCTAATTGTTTTCTTAATGATCCAATTAGAGACCATTATGGATTGATGACCCAATTAGAGACCATTTTAATTGTTTTCTTAATGATCCGATTAGAGACCATTATGGATTGATGATCCAATTAGAGACCATTCTAATTATTTCTTTAATAATGAGCTTTATCCCTTAGAAAAAAATTGAGATTTATCAGTCATAGTAGCGGAGCTATGGCAAAATTTTTATAGAAATTACGCATAAAATAAATTCATTCAAAGTATAAAAGGAGGAATTCCTACCATATTCTAGGAACTATCATCCTAGATTAATTAAAAGAATTTTATTATGCATGGAGATGTGGATGTTGCATGTAGATGTAGATGTATGGATGTGAGTGTGAATGTGGAGGTGGATGTATGCATGGGACGTGGATTTATGCATGTAGAAATAGATGTGTAGATGAGGATGTAAATGGAGATGTGGATGGATGCATGTAGATGTAGAGGTATAGATGTAGATGTGAATGGAGATGTGGATGTATACATGTAGATGTAGATGTATAGATGTAGATGTGGATGTGGAGGTGGATGGATGCATGTAGATGTAGATGTATAGATGTAGATGGGAATGGAGATATGGATGTATGCATGTAGATGTAGTTGTGAATGGAGATGTATATGTATACATGTAGATGTAGATGTATAGATGTAGATGTGGATGTGGATGGGGATGTATGCATGTAGATGTAGGTGTATAGACGTAGATGTGGATGTAGAGGTGGATGTATGCATGTAGATGTAGATGTATAGATGTGGATGTGAATGTGGAGTGGATGTATGCATGTAGATGTAGATGTATGGAGGTGAATGTGAATGTGGATGTGGATGTATGCATAGGGATGTAGATGTATGCATGTAGATGTGAATGTACGCATATAGTTGTGGATGTATGGATGTGAATATACGATTGTGATGTGAGGGAATCTGAAGTGATGAGATGGAAATGATGTGATGGGATGAGTATACATATAAATGGAATATGGAATAAGTAATGTAGATTGAGGAGAGATAATGTGGAAAAATGAAAGTTAAAATAGAAATTGTATTGTAAACTGTTTGTAAATGCTGTTTGTAAATGCTGTCTGTAAATGATTGTTTTATGTCAAGAATGCTGGGGGGAGCATTTTGACCGTCTTGTGATTAAGGTCGTGATGAGAAAGTTGCAACTGCTGACGGGGAGTCAATGAAGGACGTCTCGCGTAGCAAGGTCGGCCGAGGTCTTGACCAGCCTCGGTGCGATTAAAATGGTGAGCTTCCGGTACGGTGGATGAGGGGCCAAGGAAGCGGCCTATGCGTGAAGCGCTAGGTTACCTGCGAAGGATCCTAGAGGGTGCTGACCATACGGTGCTCGGGCTCTGGGTTGCCTAGGATACCCACGCGTGCATCGAGGAAGATATTGGAACAGAGTTGGAGTTGTTTTCTGAAATCGAGCATGGATCTGGTTGATTGACCTTGCTGGTCTTCAATGGATGAGTCCATGGCTCCTTATATGGATCTGTTGGTTGATCTTGCTGATCTTCAACGAGAGTCCATCATGTTAAGTGATTATATTGCCAAGTATTATGGGCTAGGAACTATCGAAACGGCTCCTGAGCGTTCTAGTTGCCAATGATGCCATAGATACTCTGATGAAGGAATGATGGGAAATTAAGAATCAATTGGATAAACTGGAAGATGGTGATCAATGATACTATGGTTTTATTAAAGGATTGTTTTAAACTGGTTGAATCTGGTTGAAAAAGGCAATTTCATATTGGGTGCGTGAGTGGTGTGACTAGTTTTATTTTGCATGAACATCCGGCTAGGGGGCCTTGGAACTCTTTTCCTTGGTACCCGGGACAAAACCTAACCAAATTTTTAATTGGATCCCATCACTACAGTGGTTGGGCGGTTGGCTAACCCATGGGATTGGATGGGGTTAGGCTGGACTGATGGATCCGTAAATCGAGACTCAAACTTTTGTTTTTACGATAGAAAAAAAAATAAATCCCGGACAGAAACTGTTCTATGGATAGGAATCAACGGCTGTGCCTCTTGAATGGGGAAAAAAGCGTTGATCCCAATGATCCAAGTGCAAGTTTCTTCCTTGAACTGACTAAGTATCTTATAGATGTAATCGGATCAGCTCGATCAGAAATGATCTTGACTACGTTAGAGTAAAAAGTTATCCTGGTGGAATCGCCCGTGCTTTCCGATAGAGGAAGTTTTTCCGGGTTCGGTTTTGGAACAACCGACGGATTAGTCTCTTATCCGGATATCCGTGGGTGAGGCCCCGAGTGTGGGACCCCTGTCCCGCGCGAGGAGCGCTACTTTCGCTGCCAGTACCCTGAATCCGTTGCTCGGTGGGAACAGGGATCTTACAATTGGAAGCCTTTAGACGTAGAGCTGTTCGCATATTGTACTTGATCTTGCTGAAAGTTTTCCGAAGGAGAGAACTCGGATATCCTCTACCTCGAAGTCGTCGGATAAACAAAAGCTTTAGCTTGATGTAGCTTTGAAGCGTGCTTTCCCTGATGACATAACGCTTAAGTTCTCCATTGATGAAGGCTTCCTTTTGATGACTAGGGTGCCAGGAAGAGAAAGGGAGGTATTGATACCTGTTCAGCTCTTTCTGAAAACAACTAGTAGAAAGCTTTCCTGTGGTTTGAAAATTAGTACCTTTGAAGAGGTGAATGTCCAAAAAATCCACAGATGAATTGGAGATGACATGTGTTATCTTGATATGCTCCTGAAGATCTATTGCATAATTGCTAAGATGTTGAAGCAAAGTGGTGTGAGACCCATGCCAAAAACCTAAAGCGTCATCAATGTATCTTTTGTAGTAGAGTAGCTCTGGTGTGGGATGTACCTGTTCTTGAAGCTTTTCTAAATAACATAGAAAAAGGCAGGCATAGACAACAGCAAAATTACTGCCCATAGCAGTGCCTCTGATTTGATGCCAAAAAGTGCCATTAAACTCAAGATAGTGGTTCTTGAGAACAAGAGAGGCATTTGTCATGATGAGGTTGAGCTCTACATGGTTGAAGTCGCCCTGTATCATCATCTTGAGGGCATGCAGTCCTTCACTGGTGGGAATACTGGGGTACAGAGATTCCACATCAAATGTGAAGAGGATAATTTCTTGTGGTTAGATGAAGCTCAGATAACTCTTTAATCAGAGTGAGGGAGTCTTTTAGATGTTGCTTTTGTTAGAAGAGAATGGGGAAAAGCTTATGATGAAGCCATATAGACGCATTCTCAAAAACAAAGCCGTTGTAAGAGTAGATTGGCCTTCCGACCACTGCAGGTTTGTGGATTTTGGGCAAGAAATAAAGAGAGCAAACTCTGAACCCTTGCTCTGGCTTCTGCAAAATAAACTTTGCTTCATCCCTTGAGAGCACACTAGACTTTTGACAAATGCAGGCAAGCCTATCAAACAGTTCAATCAATGGAGCTTGGGTGACTGGGAGATAGACCTGTTGATCTAGAAGTTGCCGATCACCTTCATTAAGATACCATGATTTATCAAGAATTACCAAACCAAGGTTTTTATGTGCTGGCTTGATAATGATATTATGGTTCTTTATCAATCTGTTAAGGGCTCTTCTCAAATGAAGCGGAAGCTTGTTCTGAGGAAGTCGCTCACATGAAGAGATTGAATTTTGAAGTATGACTCTTCCAGTGTTGATGATGTCTTCCAGAGGCTGATAAACTTTAGAAGGATTCCAATTTGGGTTTACAACTCAAAAAGGAGGAAGAGGTCTATCTGGTGCATTTCTGAAAAACCATCGATTGTCTTGCAAAATTGTCATAGTCTTTGGTTAGATGTGTTGAATCTGGAAACTTTGACGGAGGAATATATCCCAAACCAAGTCCTAGAAGCTTTTTCTCGCTAAATGAAAGCTTGTACTGAGAGAGATTGTGGATGGCAATGTTTGAAACACGTTGATCCACCTCAGTTGGGGTCTTTCTAGAGAAAAGCAATAGAGCATAGCGCTCGGGATCTTGGAGAGGGAGCCAGAAGAGGTGCCTTAACGCCAGGGATTTCGAGACTGAGATCAGCTCGGTGGAGCAGATCTGCTTCGTGAATTTTGTCGATTTTGTTTCTGTCCCGAACCAGATTTCTGGGTATTGCGGCCTTGTCGAGAAGAGGAAGGCTGTGCAGAGGAGGGGGTGGAAGTCTTCTTCCTTTGAGGTTGATTTCCACCCCCTTGCCGGTTTTCCCGCTGGTTTTTTGGCTGGATAGTGTAAGATTCCTCCCCCACCCCCTTTTTGATGTCTAGTATCTTTCCCTGTAATCAATCCCTCTTCAGAAATATAAAGACCTTGTTTCTAACTATTTTAACCTAGAGAAAGAAAATATTCTAGAGAGAGAATATTCAGATTTTGAATATTTTTGGATAGAAAAATATCTCTTATAATTAAGATGAATTCCCCTGAAACAGAAATTCAAAAAGAATTTTTCAATGTGCAATTGGAATTAATTGGAAATGTGTATAAAGGACCTTAGCCTAAGGGTCTAGATTTTCAGAAATTTTTGGATTATGGTCCAATTAAGGTTCCTATGGGCCAATAGCATCAATCCATGTGTAGAGAGGAGATAAATCCAATTTGTAAAAGAAGATACCCAAAAATGAGTAAATGCTCACATTAAATGAAGAGTTGAAAATGTACAAGGTTTATTAGTAAAAAAATATGACCAATATTAAAAATATGAGATATTTTGGGTATCCAAAAATGAGTAAATGCTCACATAAGATGAAGAGTTGAAAATGTACAAGGTTTATTAGTAAAAAACTATGAGCAATATTAAAAATATGAGATATTTTGGGTATAATGATTCCGTTTTGACACATATGTAAGGAAGAGGAGTTCTTTAAAGGAGGTGCATATTTCACATAAGATGAAGAGTTGAAAATGTACAAGGTTTATTAGTAAAAAAACTATGACACATATGTAAGGAAGAGGAGTTCTTTAAAGGAGGTGCATATTTCACATAAGATGAAGAGTTGAAAATGTACAAGGTTTATTAGTAAAAAACTATGAGCAATATTAAAAATATGAGATATTTGGGTATAATGATTCCATTTTGACACATATGTAAGGAAGGGGAGTTCTTTAAAGGAGGTGCATATTTCACATACTTGAATGAGTTTTAAACTCATAAAAATTGAGATATTTCATCTCTCCTCTCTCCTCATTCAAGTCTAGTTCCAAAAAGTTAGCTTAACTGACCTAAAAATGGTCAAAAATTGACCAAACTGATTTGGAAAATTCTAGAATCAGTTTGTTTGGTTAGGAGCTCAATTTTTCCTATAAATAGAAGCCTACCCCTTGTTGAAAAATACATAGTGTTTATGCATCGTTACTCTACTCCACCTAAGCCAAGAACTGTGAATTCATTAATAATTCACTAGTTTTTGGAGCTTCCCTCTTTCTTCAATCCCCATTGGTGGCTCCATCAACATACTTAACCAATTGATTGGTTGGGGGCCTCTACCGTGAACAAAGAATCAAGCAATTTGTAAGGTAATTAGTGAATTTTGATCATTTTCTATAATTTCTCAATGTTTCTCTCTTCTCAACCCCTCTCAAGCTTGAGAAGCTTAATTATAATGGTTTTTGAATGTTATTGAAGTTAATTGATGAATGGTAGTGAAGAGTTACATAATTTGATGAATGCTATTGAAGTTAATTGATTAATGATAGTTAAGAATTACATAAATTTCTATTTATGCTTAATTCAAATGGTTTTTATGAAATTTCTCTCTCTCACTCAAGAAATGGTCATACTCATGACCCATTCTCAATCCAAATGAAGCTTTTCATAAAGCTTTTTCTTAATCCAAGATTAATCTATGCTTGAGGTCAAATTAATGGCTTTTTTCTATGCTTTTAGTTTATGTATTTCATGAATATTAATGATTCAATCCATTATGGATTATTGATCCAATTAGGGATCATTCTAATTAATTCTTGATGATAAGCTTTATCCCTTAGAAAAAATTGAGATTTATCAGTCATAGCAGCGGAGCTATGGCAAAATTTTTATAAAAATTACGCATAAAATAATTTCATTCAAAGCATGAAAAGAGGACTTCCTACCATATTCTAGGAATTATCATCCTAGATTAATTGAAGATATTCATAGAGAAATTGATTTTTATATTATGCATAATTGATTTTCATGCATAGAGGTATGCATAATAGATTATTATTTTAACATAAAAGTGTTACTTTTATCATAATTAGATTTCATGCATAGAGGTATGCATAAAAGATTATTATTTTAATGTAAAAGTGTTACTTTTAGCACAATTGAATTTCATGCATAGAAGTATGCATAAGAGTTGATTATTTTATTATAAAAGTGTTACTTTTATCATATTTGAATTTCATGCATAAAAGTTGATTATTTTATTATAAAAGTGTTACTTTTATCATATTTGGATTTCATGCATAGATGTATGTATAAAAGATGATTATTTTATTGTAAAAGTGTTACTTTTATCATAATTAGATTTCATGCATAGAGGTATGCATAAAAGTTGATTATTTTATTATAAAAGTGTGACTTTTATTATATTTGAATTTCATGCATAAAGGTATGCATCATAATTAGATTTCATGCATAGAGGTATGCATAAAAGTTGATTATTTTATTATAAAAGTGTGACTTTTATTATATTTGAATTTCATGCATAAAGGTATGCATAAAAGTTGATTATTTTATTTTAAAAGTGTGACTTTTATTATATTTGGATTTCATGCATAGAGGTATGCATAAAAGATATTCTTTTATACTAAAAGTGTGATTTTCATCATAAATGGATTTTATGCATAACTTAGATGCATAAGAGAAATTCTTTTATTCTAAAAGTGTAATTCCTACCAAATTGAATTTATGCATAAGAAGATGCATAAAAGATTGATTTTTACTTCGAAAGTATTAATCTCCTTAAATAGAATTTATGCATAAATAAATGTGTAAAGAAATCTTATATCAAATATAAGAATTCTCTTGTATTCTATAAATAGATATGAGATGTGATAGGATGTGATAAGAGGTGTATAAGATGTGACAAGAGGTGATAAGATGCTTATGAAATAAGTTATGAGGTGATAAGATGAATTAAGATTTGATAAGATGTGTATGGGATGAGGTAAGAAGTGTATGTGATAGGATAAGATGTATATGGGTTGTGATAGGGCGAGAATGGATGTGATGTAAAAGATTAGATGTGAAGGCATATGGGGTTATATGAATGGGAATGTGAAAATGGATGTATGTATGTGGATGTGTGGATGTGGAGATGGGAGTGTGGATGTGTGGATGTGGAGATGGGAGTGTGGATGTATGAATGTGGAAAGGGATGTATGCATGAAGATGTTTATGCATAGATGTGAATGTGGATATAGATGTGGCTGTATAGATGTGAATGTGGAATGTGGATGTGGATGTATGTATGTATGTGGATGTAGATGTGGATGTATAGATGTAGATGTAGATGTGGATGTGGATGTATGTATGTGGATGTAGATGTGGATGTGGATGTATGTATGTATGTGGATGTAGATGTAGATGTGGATGTATAGATGTGAATGGGAAGGTGGATATGGATGTATGTGAATGTGGATGTAGATGTGGATGTATAGATGTGAATGTGGATGTAGATGTGGCTGTATAGATGTGAATGTGGAATGTGGATGTGGATGTATGTATGTATGTGGATGTAGATGTGGATGTATAGATGTGAATGGGAATGTGGATGTGGATGTATGTATGTATGTGGATGAGGATGTATGAATGAGGACGTGATAGTAGATGTATGCATGTGGATGTGGATGTATGGATGTGGATATGGATGTGTATGTATGAATGTGGATGTATAAATGAGGATGTGAAAATGGAGGTAAGCATGTAGATGTGGATGTATGGATGTGTGTGGATGTGGATGTGGATGTGTATGTATGAATGTGGATATGGGATGTGGATGTATAAATGAGGATGTGAAAATGGAGGTAAGCATGTAGATGTGGATGTATGGATGTGAATGTGGATGTGGATGTGGATGTATGGATGTGAATGTGGATGTGGATGTGGATGTATGGATGTGGATATGGATGTATGGATATGAATGTGGATATGGATGTGGATGTGGATGTATGGATGTGGATGTGGATGTGGATGTGGATGTATGGATGTGGATATGGATGTGAATATATGATATGTGATGTGAAGGAATCTGAAGTGAAGAGATGGAAAATGATGTGATTGGATGAGTACACATATAAATGGAATGTGGAATAAGTAATGTGGATTAATGAGGGATAATGTAGAAAAATGAGAGTTAATATAGAAATTGTATTTGTAAACTGTTTGTAAATGCTGTTTGTAAATGGCTGTTTTATGTCAAGAATGCTGGGGAAGCATTTTGACCGTCTTGTGATTAAGGTCGTGGAGACCTAACTGATAAAGTTGCAACTGCTGACGGAGAGTCAATGGAGGACGTCTCGCGTAGCAAGGTCGACCGAGGTCTTGACCAGCCTCAGTTCGATTAAAATGGTGAGCTTCCGGTACGGTGGATGAGGGACCAAGGAAGCGGCCTATGAGTGAAGCGCTAGGTCACCTGCGAAGGATCCTAGAGGGTGCTGACCATACGGTGCTCGGGTTCTGGGTCGCCTAGGATACCCACGCGTGCGTCGAGGAAGATATTGGAACAAGGAGTAAGAGTTGTTTTCTGAAACCGGGCATGGATCTGGTTGATTGACCTTGCTGGTCTTCAATGGATGAGTCCATGGCTCTTTTTATGGATCTGTTGGTTGATCTTGCTGATCTTCAACGAGAGTCCATCTTGATTTTTATAAGTGATTATATTGCCGAGTATTATGGGCTAGGAACTATTGAAAAGGCCCCTGAGTGGACAGGTGGTGAGCGTTCTAGTTGCCAATGATGCCATAGATACTCTGATGAAGGAATGATGGGAAATTATGAATCAACCGGATAAATTGGAAGATTGTGATCAGTGGTACTATGGTTTCATTAAAGGATTATTTTAAAGTTAGCTGATGCTAAGAAAAAGGCAATTTCATATTGGGTGTGTAAGTGGTGTGGCTAGTTTTATGTTTGCATGAACTTCCGGCTAGGGGACCTTGGAACTCTTTTCCTTGGTACCCGGGACAAAACCTAACCAAATTCCAAATTAAATCCCATCACTACAGTGGTTGGGCGGTTGGCTAACCCATGGGATTGGATGGGGTTAGGCTGGACTGATGGATCCATAAATTGAGACTCAACTTTTGTTATTACGATAGATAAAGTAAATCCCGGACAGTAATTGTTCTATGGATAGGAATCGTTGTGCCTCTTGAATGGGGAAAAAAGCGTTGATCCCAATGATCCAAGTGCAAGTTTCTTCCTTGATCCGACCAAATATCTTATAGATGCAATTGGATCAGTTTGATCAGAAATGATCTTGACTACATTAGAGTAAAAAGTTATCCTGGTGGAATCGCCCGTGCTTTCCGGTAAAGGAAGTTTTTCCGGGTTCCGTTTTAGAACAACCGACGGATTAGTCTCTTATCCGGATATCCGTGGGTGAGGCCCCGAGTGCGGGACCCCTGTCCCGCGCGAGAAGTGCTACTTCCGCTGCTAGTAACCCGAATCCGTTGCTCGGTGGGAACAGGGATCTCACAGATAGACTTGCCTTTATTTGGCTTGTTTCCCTGCTGCTTACCTTGGTGGTTGTTTTGTCGGTCTTTCTGTTGATTGCCTTTTTTAGAAGCTTGGTTGCTTCTAGTTTTCTTCTTGTTGTTGTTCTGGCTATTGTTCTGGCTTTTCTTTTGTTGATTATCTTTCCATTTTTTGTTTGTCCCACCTGTGTCATTTGCTAGACTTTTCTTTAGATTGTTGATCTGTGCTTGAACTTGCTTCTGAACTTGCTCTTTGACTAGCTTGGCTATAGAGGGTTCAGTAGGAAGAGATTTTGCATCTCCCATGGCTTGATCCTGTGCAGCTTTCCTCTTGGTGAAAGCAGCTTGCTTGATCTTAGAGTTAAGGAGATGAGAGACCCTGAAATTATTTATGGCAGTTTTGAAATCCTTGACCAGCTTGTTCTTCTAAGTCTTCACGGTGTTTTCCCATAAAGCGTGTGGGCTGTCCATGAGTTCTAAAGCAGCCATGAGGTTCAGGATTTCCTGGAGACTGGCTTCAAAAGTGGAGGCATAAGCATCCAGCTTCTTTTCTTGATTCTCTACCAGCTTTGCTTGGGCTTCAATGAGGACTTCCAAGCAGCTGCTCCTGTAATTTTTACAAAGATCTTGTAGAGTTTGATTGAGAAAGGCATGTCCTTGTTCATCTTGCACAGTAAGGCGGGGTGGTTTGAGTCGAAGACTGTTAGGTACGTTGCCTTCTTCTCTTTGCTCTCTAAGCTTTTTGAGGTAAGCTTGACTTTTCTCAAAAGCTAAAAACATATTCTTGTACTCCTCGATAGACTTCTTCAAGAAATCTTTAAGGTGAGAAGGATGAGCGATGGGAAGAGTAGGTAGAGCAAAAAGGTGATCATAGGATGATGATGAAGCACCAAGTGTAAACCTGTATTGGTTTTGTGCATTAGCAGTATCTATGGAATCATCCATTCTTCGCTTAGCACGTTCTCTTTCTCCACTAGCAAATGGAAACGCCCCTTGGCTGGTAGAAGGGTTGTCTTGACCTTCGTTTGCTGCCTCTAGGATAGTGTTCAAAAGCACCATGATAGCAAAGGTTTAGGGTTTAGGGGTTTTTTTTCAGGTGTGCGGTTGTGGAGTGATAAAGATAAATAATCGGTAGCTGCGGCATTAGGGTTTAGGGTTTAGGGTTTAGGGTTTGGCGTTTAGGGTTTTTTCAGGTGTGCGGTTGTGGAGTGATAAAGATAAATAACCGGTAGATGCGGCAGCAAAAAATAAATTTTTCGGGGGGCCGGTTACGTGATAGTCAAGTGGAGTGTATGTAAGATATGGTGTTGAGGTGTGAATAGTATGAACTTAAGATGGCCACGCAGTATGACCAAAAAGTCCTAAATCCCACCTCACGAGCGAGGACAAACAGCTAGCCAAAAAATACGACCAGTTGCCCATGCAAACTAAAGGCTAAGATGTGGGGACAACAACTTGCCACAAAAGAAACGACTAGTTGCCCACCAAACCAAAGGCTAAGACGTGGGGACAACAACTTGCCGCAAAAGAACGACTAGTTGCCCTCAAAAAATCAAGGTAAGGGGAAGGGGAGGTGTATCAATCGAAATGACACTTAGCATGCCACGCAATATGACATTATGCCAGATCAAAGGAGCATACTCAGTAGAAAGACACTAAACCAGCCAAATTAATGACCAAGTGCCTCTTGCTAAGCACCAAACCAATGGCCTTACTCACACACACAAGAAAGACACTTTACTAGCCCAAAAAAGGACTAAGTGCCTAACATACACAAAACACAAGACAAAATTTGATTTAAGAGACAAAAAAGACTTAAAAAAGTCGATTTCTTGTATTAACTTGAGGGTGTAGTTCCAAACTAGTTTCGCTCTAGAGTGAGCTCTTCAGTGGAACACCCAAGTTTGAGATTACAAGAATGAGAGCTCTCCCTTATGTAGAGAGGGGAGGGCTAGCTTTTGACTCTTTGCATATGGGATAATTCAGCCTTTTGTTGTGAAAAAGCAAGCTTAGGACATGAAGAACCCAACGCAACAAACGACGCTCGAATCGGATAAGTAGAGCTCTCTAAACAAGTAAAAGAAGCTCAATAGCATCTCATGCAAGCTATGGGTTTTGAACTCATGACCCCTTTCAATGTCACAAGCCTTAACCATTAGGCTAGAGTGGACATGTTGACTCTACATGCAAAAATAAGTTACATAAGGTAACTAGAAGACTAGAGAGATGCATAAAATAGGTGGAGGGTTTTCCCGATAGTAGAACCAAGCATGGGAGGTCTCATATGCTGTTAAGCCGATGCTCCCAAGGGTTGCTTTACAAAGGTGGGTCCACGCTAAAAATAGTACTTACTAAAAATAGAAAGTTACAAATTAGAGGTTCGAAACCTTGATCTAACAAGATAGGAGCGCAGATTCCTTGGATTTCTCTAGCAAATCATAGGTCTAGGTATATGCTTCAGCTCAGGATTTTGTTGGCAAAGCCGAAAAAGTTTAGGGTTTAGGGAGGCCCCCAAGTTTAAAGCTTTGGTGTACTTGGAGTAGTCAAGCTTAAGAACTAGGGGGATCCGCTTACTCGAAGAGGTTTCTCGATTGGAAGCCTTTAGAAGTAGAGCTATTCGCATATTGTACTTGATCTTGCTGAAAGTTTTCCGAAGGAGAGAATCCGGATATCCTCTACCTGGGTTGTTGCAAGATCAGGGTGTCCAGTTTTATCCAGTTTATGCTGGACTGGGACAATGCTTGGAGAGCAAGTTTTGGGGGGCAAGGTACTTAAAATGAGATCAAGAAAATGATAGAAAATATGTTTGCCCTTAAATTAACCCAATATAACTTAAATTAATATAAATTAGTCTAATTAATCAAAATTAATCAAAAATAGGATGAAATGATAAAAAAATGATATTTCCATACTTAGAGTGATCCAATTTATTTTTCCATAGATGCACCATTACAAGCACACTAGTCCCTATATGTTTTATATGATTCACATCAAAAATGTAATTTTACTAATTAGATTATTAATATTTGTAGGCCTTCTGATAGTCTGGAAGAATTTTGAAAAAGAGATCATTAAAAATCCAACCATTGGATTTGTAATTTTTACTAACCACCACATTCTACTAATGTCTCAATATCTACCCACTCTTTTGATCTACAAGATTGAGGATTTTAAGTGGTAGCTATTGTGGGAACAAAAAGTGGCGTATATTATAACACTTTAAAGACCTTGAAATATCTAAAGAAAATAGACAAATATCTTAAAATTTTCTCAAAAAATCAAGTTAAGCTCCATATTATGTGAAGATCTAAGGTACAAAGTGGGAATCTCATATGAGTTTATATGTAAAAGATATTAGCATTTTATGGAATCAGTTCAAATTTGGGACAGGGTGTATACATTGACTTTGTACCTAAGAAAATGAGGACTTTTGACTATCTAATGCTTAATCAAATTATGCAACTATATTTCCAACTTTGAATATGATGTTCCAACAAAAGAACTTGAAACGAAATTCCTTCATTTACTAGGAGAGATTAGCCACTAAAGGTAAACAAATGCCTGTTTTTTTACTGTTTACAGGGTGCCTGAGTGGACAAAACTGGGCACCCTGATCTTGCAACCAACCACCTCGAAGTCGTTGGAAAAACAAAAGCTTTAGCTTGATGTAGCTTTGAAGCGTACTTTCCATGATGACATAACGCTTAAGTTCTCCAATGATGAAGGCTTCCTTTTGATGACTAGGGTGCCAGGAAGAGAAAGGGAGGTATTGATACCTATTCAGCTCTTTCTGAAAACAACTAGTAGAAAGCTTTCCTGTGGTTTGAAAATTAGTACCTTTGAAGAGGTGAATGTCCAAAAAATCCACAGATGAATTGGAGATGACATGTGTTATCTTGATATGCTCCTAAAGATCTATTGCATAATTGCTAAGATGTTGAAGCAAAGTGGTGTGAGACCCATGCCAAAAACCTAGAGCGTCATCAATGTATCTTTTGTAGTAGAGTAGCTCTGGTGTGGGATGTACCTGTTCTTGAAGGTTTTCTAAATAACATAGAAAAAGGCAGGTATAGACAACAGCAAAATTACTGCCCATAGCAGTACCTCTGATTTGATGCCAAAAAGTGCCATTAAACTCAAGATAGTGATTCTTGAGAACAAGAGAGGCAATTGTCATGATGAGGTTGAGCTCTACATGGTTGAAGTCACCCTGTATCATCATCTTGAGGACATGCAGTCCTTCATTGGTGGGAATACTGGGGTACAGAGATTCCACATCAAATGTGAAGAGGATAATTTCTTGTGGTAGATGAAGCTCAGATAACTCTTTAATCAGAGTGAGGGAGTCTTTTAGATGTTGCTTTTGTTGGAAGAGAATGGGGAAAAGCTTATGATGAAGCCATATAGACGCATTCTTAAAAACAAAGCCATTGTAAGAGCAGATTGGCCTTCCGACCACCAGTGTAGGTGTCACGTAGGCTGTAATGCCTGTGACCGACGGCAGACCGGATGGCCATATCCGGGGTTCAGTGGGAGAGGACGCCCATGCGGAGTCATGGGCGGCCAGGCTAGTGTGGACGGCAGGCCACACACTATATAGCCTGGGGGATGAGGGGCAATCCTCATTCTTCCAGACATCATTTATCGTTTCATCATTTATCGTTTCATCTACGGAAACAGAATTCAAAAGAGGGTAACAAGCATATACCTCCGCTATCTGGTCCCTGCCACACCACTTATTTCCTCCATGGAATTGTGTACAGCGGTCCGCAGAGACCAGATAGCGGAGGTATATGCTTGTTACCCTCTTTTGAATTCTGTTTCCGTAGATGAAACGATAAATGATGTTTGCGTAGACAAACAAGAAAAACAAAATAACCTTGGACGAGACCCACTGTTTGAAAACCCTGTTTGGCATGCATGTGATTCAAACAAGAAAAAATCCAAGGTGAATGAGACATTAAAGAAAAAGTACGTAGATACTTTAAAGAATTTATTAGAGGAATTTCAGGATGTTTTTCCTGATGATTTACCAGATGGTTTACCACCATCTAGGGAAGTAGACCATGGCATCGAAGTTATGCCAGGATCAAAACCTATAAGCAAACCTGCTTATAGATTAAGCCACTCCGAGGCACAGGAGGTGGAAAAACAATTAATGGAATATTTGAACAAAGGCTTTATTCGGCCTAGTTCAAGTCCGTGGGCATCGCCTATTCTTCTGGTAAAGAAGAAAGACGGATCTATGCGGATGTGCATAGACTATAGGGCTCTTAATCAGATAACGATTAAGAACAAGTATCCGATGCCACGCATGGATGAGTTGTTTGATCAACTCTATGGATCGAGATACTTCACAAAAATAGACCTGAGATCTGGGTATCATCAGGTTAGAATTAAACAAGAAGATGTTGCGAAGACAGCATTTAGGACCCGTTTCGGGCATTTTGAGTTTTTGGTTATGCCGTTTGGGCTAACCAATGCTCCAGCGACGTTTATGACGCTGATGGATAGTATTTTACGTCCATATCTGGGAAAATTCGTAGTAGTTTTCCTAGATGATATTCTTGTGTACAGTAAGACACAGAAAGAACACATAGAGCATTTGCGTCTAGTGTTCAAATTGTTGCGAGAGCACAAATTATTTGCAAAGAAAAGCAAATGTGAATTTTTTGAAACAGAAATTCACTACCTTGGCCATATTATATCCGCCGATGGTACGCGGATGGAGCCAGAAAAAGTAGAAGCTATTCTTAAATGGCCAGCGCCGAAGAATCTCGAGGAACTGCAGATTTTTCTTGGCATGTCGGGGTTCTACCGACAGTATGTGAAGGACTACGCGAAGATCGCAGTCCCGTTGACTGACCAGTTACGGTCAAAAATGTAAGATCCCTGTTCCCACCGAGCAACGGATTCGGGGTACTGGCAGCGGAAGTAGCGCTTCTCGCGCGGGACAGGGGTCCCACACTCGGGGCCTCGCCCACGGATATCCGGATAAGAGACTAATCCGTCGGTTGTTCCAAAACCGAACCCGGAAAAACTTCCTTTACCGGAAAGCACGGGCGATTCCACCAGGATAACTTTTTACTCTAACGTAGTCAAGATCATTTCTGATCGAGATGTTCCGATTACATCTATAAGATACTTAGTCAGTTCAAGGAAGAACTTGCACTTGGATCATTGGGATCAACGCTTTTTTCCCCATTCAAGAGGCACAGCCGTTGATTCCTATCCATAGAACAGTTTCTGTCCGGGATTTATTTTTATTTTTTTTTTCTATCGTAAAAACAAAAGTTTGAGTCTCGATTTACGGATCCATCAGTCCAGCCTAACCCCATCCGATCCCATGGGTTAGCCAACCGCCCAACCACTGTAGTGATGGGATCCAATTAAAAATTTGGTTAGGTTTTGTCCCGGGTACCAAGGAAAAGAGTTCCAAGGCCCCCTAGCCGGATGTTCATGCAAAATAAAACTAGTCACACCACTCACACACCCAATATGAAATTGCCCTTTTTCAACCAGATTCAACCAGTTTAAAACAATCCTTTAATAAAACCATAGTATCATTGATCACCATCTTCCAATTTATCCAATTGATTCTTAATTTCCCATCATTCCTTCATCAGAGTATCTATGGCATCATCGGTAACTAGAACGCTCAGGAGCCGTTTCGATAGTTCCTAGCCCATAATACTTGGCAATATAATCACTTAACAAGATGGACTCTCGTTGAAGATCAGCAAGATCAACCAACAGATCCATATAAGGAGCCATGGACTCATCCATTGAAGACCAGCAAGGTCAATCAACCAGATCCATGCTCGATTTCAGAAAACAACTCCAACTCTGTTCCAATATCTTCCTCGACGCACGCGTGGGTATCCTAGGCAACCCAGAGCCCGAGCACCGTATGGTCAGCACCCTCTAGGATCCTTCGCAGGTAACCTAGCGCTTCACGCATAGGCCGCTTCCTTGGCCCCTCATCCACCGTACCGGAAGCTCACCATTTTAATCGCACCGAGGCTGGTCAAGACCTCGGCCGACCTTGCTACGCGAGACGTCCTTCATTGACTCCCCGTCAGCAGTTGCAACTTTACCATCACGACTTTAATCACAAGACGGTCAAAATGCTCCCCCCAGCATTCTTGACATAAAACAATCATTTACAAACAGCATTTACAAACAGTATTTACAAACAGTTTACAACACAATTTCTATTTTAACTTTCATTTTTCCACATTATCCTTCATCAATCTACATTACTTATTCCATATTCCATTTATATGTATACTCATCCCATCACATCATTTCTATCTCATCACTTCAGATTCCCTCACATCGCATATCGTATATTCACATCCATACATCCACATCTATATGCGTACATTCACATCTACATGCATACATCTACATCTCTATGCATACATCCACATCCACATTCACATTCACCTCCATACATCTACATCTACATGCATACATCCACATCTCCATTCACATCTACATCTATACATCTACATCTACATGCATCCATCCACCTCCACATCCACATCTACATCTATACATCTACATCTACATGCATACATCCATATCTCCATTCCCATCTACATCTATACATCTACATCTACATGCATCCATCTACCTCCACATCCACATCTACATCTATACATCTACATCTACATGCATACATCCATATCTCCATTCCCATCTACATCTATACATCTACATCTACATGTATCCATCTACCTCCACATCCACATCTACATCTATACATCTACATCTACATGTATACATCCACATCCACATCTATACATCTACATCTACATGCATACATCCACATCTCCATTCACATCTACATCTATACATCTACATCTACATGCATCCATCCACCTCCACATCCACATCTACATCTATACATCTACATCTACATGCAAACTTCCACATCTCCATGCATAATAAAATTCTTTTAATTAATCTAGGATGATAGTTCCTAGAATATGGTAGGAAGTCCTCTTTTTATGCTTTGAATGAATTTATTTTATGCGTAATTTCTATAAAAATTTTGCCATAGCTCCGCTACTATGACTGATAAATCTCAATTTTTTTTTCTAAGGGATAAAGCTCATTATCAAAGAAATAATTAGAATGGTCTCTAATTGGATCATCAATCCATAATGGTCTCTAATTGGATCATTAGGAAAACAATTAGAATGGTCTCTAATTGGATCATCAATCCATAATGGTCTCTAATTGGATCATTAAGAAAACAATTAGAATGGTCTCTAATTGGGTCATCAATCCATAATGGTCTCTAATTGGATCATTAAGAAAACAATTAGAATGGTCTCTAATTGGGTCATCAATCCATAATGGATTGAATCATCAATGTGCATAAACTAAAAGCATAGCAAAAAGCCATTAATTTGGCCTCAAGCATAGCTTAATCTTGGATTAAGGAAAAGCTTTATGAAAAGCTTCATTTGGATTGAGAATGGGTCATGAGTATGACCATTTCTTGAGTGAGAGAGAGAAATTATAAAAACCATTAGAATTTAAATATAAGTGGAAATTAACTTCTATAGCATTTATTAAATTATGTAACTCTTCACTACTATTCACCACTTAACTTCAATAGCTTTTAAAAAAAACCATACCAATTAAACTTCTCAAGCTTGAGAGGGGTTGAGAAGAGAGAATCATTGAGAAATCATAAAAATTCAATATACTTACCTTATGATTTGCTTGATTCTTTATTCACGGTAGAGGCCCCCAACCAATCAATTGGTTTAGTATGTTGATGGAGCCACCAATGGGGATTGAAGAAAGAGAGAAGTGTCAAAAACTAGTGAATTATTAAAGAATTCACAGTTCTTGGCTTAGGTGGAGTAACATAGCATAAGACACTATATATTTTGGATTAGATGGAGTAGAGTAACAAAGCATAAGACACTATCTAATTTGGCATTAGGTGGAGTAGAGTAACAAGGCATAAGACTCTATCTAATTTGGCTTAGGTGGAGTAGAGTAACAAGGCATAAGACACTATATATTTTAGCTTAGGTGGAGTAGAGTAACAAAGCATAAGAGACTATATTTTGGTTTAGGTGGAGTAGAGTAACAATGCATAAGACATTATATTTTTTTCAACAAGGGGAGGCTTCTATTTATAGGAAAATTTGAGCTCCTAACCAAACAAACTGATTCTAGAATTTTCCAAGTCAGTTTGGTTGAATTTGGACTAGATTTGAACCTAGTTTGGTTACTTTTTGATTTGGTTTGGTTCCATTTTGATTTGGTTTGGTTCAAGAGAGATGAGAGATAAAAATATCACATTATTTTTGAGTTTAAAACTCATTCAAGCATGTGAAATATGTACCTCCTTTAAAGAATTCCCCTTCCTTACATATGTGTCAAAATTTTATTGCTCATAGTTTTTTACTAATAAACCTTGTACATTTTCAACTCTTCATCTTATGTGAAATATGCAACTCCTTTAAAGAACTCCTCTTCCTTACATATGTGTCATAGTTTTTTTACTAATAAACCTTGTACATTTTCAACTCTTCATCTTATGTGAAATATGCACCTCCTTTAAAGAACTCCCCTTCCTTACATATGTGTTTATTTACTAATAAACCTTGTACATTTTCAACTCTTCATCTTATGTGAAATATGCACCTCCTTTAAAGAACTCCCCTTCCTTACATATGTGTTTATTTACTAATAAACCTTGTACATTTTCAACTCTTCATCTTATGTGAAATGTGCACCTCCTTTAAAGAACTCTCCTTCCTTACATATGAGTCATAATGGAATCATTTTAATATTGCTCATAGTTTTTTACTAATAAACCTTGTACATTTTCAACTCTTCACCTCATGTGAGCATTTACTCATTTTTGGGTATTTTCTTTTTACAATTTGGATTTATCTCCTCCCTACACATGGATTGATGCTATTGGCCCATAGGAACCTTAATTGGACCATAGTCTAAAGATTTATGAAAATCTAGACTCTTAGGCTAAGGTTCTTTATACCTCTTTCCAATTAATTCCAATTGCACATTGGAAAATTCTTTTTAAATTTTTGTTTCAGGGGAACTCATCTGAATTATAAGAGATATTTTTCTATCCTGAAATATTCAAAATCTGAATATTCTCTCTCTAGAATATTTTCTCTCTCTAGGTTAAAACAGTCACAAACAAGATTTCTTATATGTCAGAAAAGGAATTGATTACAGGGGAATATACTAGACATCAAAAAGGGGTTGGGAGAGGAATCTTACATTCTACCCCACTTAAAAAACGCGAGATGTCCTCATCTCGCAGGTGGAGTATGCTCTCTTTCATCATCTTTTTCTTCTTCAATCACATTCAACGTTACGCCTTGGAAGTGGACGGTCGATTTTTCCCTGGTATTCTGCTGGATTATGGATGACTTGAGAATTGTCGGTTAAGCCCTTGGTTTTTTTTTTTTTTTTTTCAATTGCAGTAGGGATCTGCCCTTCTTTCCTCTTCTACTTCTTCTGCAATTGTGACTGCTCTGGCTGCTGCAGTCTGAGGTGGAATTCTTTCTCTTTGGTTGCCCCTATTCTGGAAAGGAGTTCTGAGGTTACTCTGGGTAGAGGCAGATGGTTGATTTGGAGTTCTTCTGGGGTTATCCTGGCTTGGGCGAGACTGGTATGAAGGGATTGGTCTCTGAATTCGGGTTCCTAGACTTCCCTGTCCCCTTGACATGGCAGGAGTTGGGCAGTCTTTTAACTGATGACCAAAACCTTGGCATCCAAAACACCGGTTCTCGCTTCTGAGTTCATCGTTCTGAATCCTTAAAATAGGTGGTCCTCTTGAGAAAGTATTCTGGGAGAAGGGTCTTCCTTCACTTTGGAATCTTTCTGCATCTTGATTCTGAACCGGTCCTTGCTGCCTCTTTGGGGGTGGAAAGTTTGAAGTACCTTCCTGGGCTTGGAATCTTTTAAAGTTAGAGGGTGCAGGCTTTGGCGGGACCTTTACTACAAAGGCTTTGGCAAAATCCTTTGCCATTTTTACTGCTTCAGCCATGGACACTGGTTTGGCATTTTTGACCAGTGTGTCTAAGGGTTCGTTCATTCCCCGAATGAACCTGGCCATGAGCTGTTCTTCGTCAAGAGGTGGTGAATATTTGAGCAGAAGGGCAAAGGCCTGGTGATATTCCTCGATGGATTTGCTCTCCTGCTTTAGTTCTAGGAATTCGTTCATTTTGGTTTCTAAAAATCCAGGAGGGCAAAATCTCTTTCTTAGATAGGTTTTTAGATCATTCCAGGATTGAGTATTTCTGTCCAGACGATTGGTGTCACAATGGTTCCTCCATGCTACCCTGGCTGTTTCCACTATTTTCAACCGGCCAAGAGCCATTTTGCTCAACTCATTATAACCTGTGACGTCAAAATACTCTTCCATGGCTTCCACCCATTTCTCCACAGCCTCACCCAGGTTCTCCCCTTCTCCTTTGAAGGGTCCTGGCTGAGTCCTATGAAGAGCCTTGCGAACATCAGGGTCAAGTTCGTTATCTTCAGAGACAGGGTCTAGCTGCTGACGGCTACGGTTTCCTCGTCTCATGATTCTGTCAAAATTTATATATTAGAGAGAGAATAGTTATAAGATCGGAAGGGAGATTCTTACTTTTGAATACTTCAATAATTGGGGAGAATTTTTACATTCTACCCCACTTAAAAAAGTGCGAGATGTCCTCATCTCGCAAGGTAGAGGATAACTCTTTTTCTTAAGATCCAATTTTTATTCTGGGGTTGCTTATATTCTGGTCAACCCAACAGAACACTGGGATAAATATCCCTTATATAGAACTCATAATTAAATAACAATTCATTCAGATCTTATCATTCATATCTTTAACATGATAATGGTCCATTAGACCGAAAAGTTTCCTTCGGAACATTCCTCCACACGGAAATTTCAGTCAAGCAAGTTCTCAATTTGACATCCCTTAACTTGATCTACCGGTCAAGTATTAACAGTAGCAATCTGACAGCACAACCCACTAATCTCATAGTGATTTGCTGAATTCGTTATCATCATTCTAGTTATGAATATCATCACATGGACTCGTCCCATTCCCCCTCATTGTGGTTTCATTATATTTCAACTAATTTTTAAAAATCAACATTTTTCAATCAGCATTTTCAATCAGAATCCAAATCAATTCATTCATTCTCAAACAGAATTAAAAATCATATCAATCACATTCAAAATCATCATCTAGATAGTATTAACGCTTATAATTTCAAGTCTTAGATTTACTCGTATATACTGTCAGTAAAGAGCTGCAGTATACTCTCGGTATATACGGGTAGTCACGGCCCTTGGAATTATAAGGTAAATACTATCATGTCTAGGCCTCAAGCAAGTCGGGGATTCTATATAATTGCGGTACTTCCATCTGAAGACCCAATTACCAAATTACGAGTTTCAGTTTGAATATCAAATTGTATGAATTATATCACACAATTATAACCTTTTTGTGTTTCTTGATAAATTTTTGACATATTTGTCTTCTCAGGTGATCTTTATTAACCAAAGGCTCTGATACCAACTGTAAGATCCCTGTTCCCACCGAGCAACGGATTCGGGGTACTGGCAGCGGAAGTAGCGCTTCTCGCGCGGGACAGGGGTCCCACACTCGGGGCCTCGCCCACGGATATCCGGATAAGAGACTAATCCGTCGGTTGTTCCAAAACCGAACCCGGAAAAACTTCCTTTACCGGAAAGCACGGGCGATTCCACCAGGATAACTTTTTACTCTAACGTAGTCAAGATCATTTCTGATCGAGATGTTCCGATTACATCTATAAGATACTTAGTCAGTTCAAGGAAGAACTTGCACTTGGATCATTGGGATCAACGCTTTTTTCCCCATTCAAGAGGCACAGCCGTTGATTCCTATCCATAGAACAGTTTCTGTCCGGGATTTATTTTTATTTTTTTTTTCTATCGTAAAAACAAAAGTTTGAGTCTCGATTTACGGATCCATCAGTCCAGCCTAACCCCATCCGATCCCATGGGTTAGCCAACCGCCCAACCACTGTAGTGATGGGATCCAATTAAAAATTTGGTTAGGTTTTGTCCCGGGTACCAAGGAAAAGAGTTCCAAGGCCCCCTAGCCGGATGTTCATGCAAAATAAAACTAGTCACACCACTCACACACCCAATATGAAATTGCCCTTTTTCAACCAGATTCAACCAGTTTAAAACAATCCTTTAATAAAACCATAGTATCATTGATCACCATCTTCCAATTTATCCAATTGATTCTTAATTTCCCATCATTCCTTCATCAGAGTATCTATGGCATCATCGGTAACTAGAACGCTCAGGAGCCGTTTCGATAGTTCCTAGCCCATAATACTTGGCAATATAATCACTTAACAAGATGGACTCTCGTTGAAGATCAGCAAGATCAACCAACAGATCCATATAAGGAGCCATGGACTCATCCATTGAAGACCAGCAAGGTCAATCAACCAGATCCATGCTCGATTTCAGAAAACAACTCCAACTCTGTTCCAATATCTTCCTCGACGCACGCGTGGGTATCCTAGGCAACCCAGAGCCCGAGCACCGTATGGTCAGCACCCTCTAGGATCCTTCGCAGGTAACCTAGCGCTTCACGCATAGGCCGCTTCCTTGGCCCCTCATCCACCGTACCGGAAGCTCACCATTTTAATCGCACCGAGGCTGGTCAAGACCTCGGCCGACCTTGCTACGCGAGACGTCCTTCATTGACTCCCCGTCAGCAGTTGCAACTTTACCATCACGACTTTAATCACAAGACGGTCAAAATGCTCCCCCCAGCATTCTTGACATAAAACAATCATTTACAAACAGCATTTACAAACAGTATTTACAAACAGTTTACAACACAATTTCTATTTTAACTTTCATTTTTCCACATTATCCTTCATCAATCTACATTACTTATTCCATATTCCATTTATATGTATACTCATCCCATCACATCATTTCTATCTCATCACTTCAGATTCCCTCACATCGCATATCGTATATTCACATCCATACATCCACATCTATATGCGTACATTCACATCTACATGCATACATCTACATCTCTATGCATACATCCACATCCACATTCACATTCACCTCCATACATCTACATCTACATGCATACATCCACATCTCCATTCACATCTACATCTATACATCTACATCTACATGCATCCATCCACCTCCACATCCACATCTACATCTATACATCTACATCTACATGCATACATCCATATCTCCATTCCCATCTACATCTATACATCTACATCTACATGCATCCATCTACCTCCACATCCACATCTACATCTACATGCATACATCCATATCTCCATTCCCATCTACATCTATACATCTACATCTACATGTATCCATCTACCTCCACATCCACATCTACATCTATACATCTACATCTACATGTATACATCCACATCCACATCTATACATCTACATCTACATGCATACATCCACATCTCCATTCACATCTACATCTATACATCTACATCTACATGCATCCATCCACCTCCACATCCACATCTACATCTATACATCTACATCTACATGCAAACTTCCACATCTCCATGCATAATAAAATTCTTTTAATTAATCTAGGATGATAGTTCCTAGAATATGGTAGGAAGTCCTCTTTTTATGCTTTGAATGAATTTATTTTATGCGTAATTTCTATAAAAATTTTGCCATAGCTCCGCTACTATGACTGATAAATCTCAATTTTTTTTTCTAAGGGATAAAGCTCATTATCAAAGAAATAATTAGAATGGTCTCTAATTGGATCATCAATCCATAATGGTCTCTAATTGGATCATTAGGAAAACAATTAGAATGGTCTCTAATTGGATCATCAATCCATAATGGTCTCTAATTGGATCATTAAGAAAACAATTAGAATGGTCTCTAATTGGGTCATCAATCCATAATGGTCTCTAATTGGATCATTAAGAAAACAATTAGAATGGTCTCTAATTGGGTCATCAATCCATAATGGATTGAATCATCAATGTGCATAAACTAAAAGCATAGCAAAAAGCCATTAATTTGGCCTCAAGCATAGCTTAATCTTGGATTAAGGAAAAGCTTTATGAAAAGCTTCATTTGGATTGAGAATGGGTCATGAGTATGACCATTTCTTGAGTGAGAGAGAGAAATTATAAAAACCATTAGAATTTAAATATAAGTGGAAATTAACTTCTATAGCATTTATTAAATTATGTAACTCTTCACTACTATTCACCACTTAACTTCAATAGCTTTTAAAAAAAACCATACCAATTAAACTTCTCAAGCTTGAGAGGGGTTGAGAAGAGAGAATCATTGAGAAATCATAAAAATTCAATATACTTACCTTATGATTTGCTTGATTCTTTATTCACGGTAGAGGCCCCCAACCAATCAATTGGTTTAGTATGTTGATGGAGCCACCAATGGGGATTGAAGAAAGAGAGAAGTGTCAAAAACTAGTGAATTATTAAAGAATTCACAGTTCTTGGCTTAGGTGGAGTAACATAGCATAAGACACTATATATTTTGGCTTAGATGGAGTAGAGTAACAAAGCATAAGACACTATCTAATTTGGCATTAGGTGGAGTAGAGTAACAAGGCATAAGACTCTATCTAATTTGGCTTAGGTGGAGTAGAGTAACAAGGCATAAGACACTATATATTTTAGCTTAGGTGGAGTAGAGTAACAAAGCATAAGAGACTATATTTTGGTTTAGGTGGAGTAGAGTAACAATGCATAAGACATTATATTTTTTTCAACAAGGGGAGGCTTCTATTTATAGGAAAATTTGAGCTCCTAACCAAACAAACTGATTCTAGAATTTTCCAAGTCAGTTTGGTTGAATTTGGACTAGATTTGGACCTAGTTTGGTTACTTTTTGATTTGGTTTGGTTCCATTTTGATTTGGTTTGGTTCAAGAGAGATGAGAGATAAAAATATCACATTATTTTTGAGTTTAAAACTCATTCAAGCATGTGAAATATGTACCTCCTTTAAAGAATTCCCCTTCCTTACATATGTGTCAAAATTTTATTGCTCATAGTTTTTTACTAATAAACCTTGTACATTTTCAACTCTTCATCTTATGTGAAATATGCAACTCCTTTAAAGAACTCCTCTTCCTTACATATGTGTCATAGTTTTTTTACTAATAAACCTTGTACATTTTCAACTCTTCATCTTATGTGAAATATGCACCTCCTTTAAAGAACTCCCCTTCCTTACATATGTGTTTATTTACTAATAAACCTTGTACATTTTCAACTCTTCATCTTATGTGAAATATGCACCTCCTTTAAAGAACTCCCCTTCCTTACATATGTGTTTATTTACTAATAAACCTTGTACATTTTTAACTCTTCATCTTATGTGAAATGTGCACCTCCTTTAAAGAACTCTCCTTCCTTACATATGAGTCATAATGGAATCATTTTAATATTGCTCATAGTTTTTTACTAATAAACCTTGTACATTTTCAACTCTTCACCTCATGTGAGCATTTACTCATTTTTGGGTATTTTCTTTTTACAATTTGGATTTATCTCCTCCCTACACATGGATTGATGCTATTGGCCCATAGGAACCTTAATTGGACCATAGTCTAAAGATTTATGAAAATCTAGACTCTTAGGCTAAGGTTCTTTATACCTCTTTCCAATTAATTCCAATTGCACATTGGAAAATTCTTTTTAAATTTTTGTTTCAGGGGAACTCATCTGAATTATAAGAGATATTTTTCTATCCTGAAATATTCAAAATCTGAATATTCTCTCTCTAGAATATTTTCTCTCTCTAGGTTAAAACAGTCACAAACAAGATTTCTTATATGTCAGAAAAGGAATTGATTACAGGGGAATATACTAGACATCAAAAAGGGGTTGGGAGAGGAATCTTACAAAAAACAAAAAACATTAGTTGGGGGGACGCCCAACAGAAGAGCTTTGACAAGCTCAAGGTGACCGTAGCAGCTGCACCTGTTTTGACAATTGTCGATCCAAATGAGCCGTTTGTTTTGGAAACAGACGCTAGTAATGAGGCCATTGGGGCCGTACTTATGCAAAGGGGACGCCCAATTGCATTTGAAAGTAAAAAGTTAGATCGTGCGCAGCGTAACTACTCGGCTTACGAGCGAGAGTTACTAGCGATAGTTCATGCACTGAAAAAGTGGAGACACTATTTATATGGTGCCACTTTTGAGGTCCGGACGGACCATGAAAGTCTGAAATGGCTTTCAAGTCAAAATGAACTGAAGGGTAGAAAAGCTCGGTGGGCGGAGACTCTACAAGAGTTTGACCTTCAGATACGTTACCAGAAAGGTAAGTATAACGTGGTGGCAGATGCACTTAGTCGCATGCCACAGATTAATGAACTTAGTTTCACAGTCTTCAAGAATGATTTCTTGGAGTCCCTACGTGGTTTATGTGAGCACGATCCATCTTTTACAGAGGTCTGGCGCGCTGTACGCGTACGCACTTCTTCACAGACGCGACCACCTCCCTCGTTGGCACGTATTGCTAGTCCGGAGAGACTGGCCGAAGGTGCAACGGGAAGGGAAGCGAGAGTTAGTCCGGAGAGACAAGCCGTGTCTTCTGGGTATAGTTTGGAACCGGAGAGTTCTGACGTAGGCCCTTCATCACCTTTGACTGCCACGGCTTCAAAGGGGAGTGATAAACTTCGTCGGGGGGAGAAATATGCTAATTACTCCATTGACGACGGGTACTTACTCTACAAGGGTAGAATATGTGTACCAACTATTGGTGACTTTCGGGCCCAAATTCTTAAAGAAAGTCATGATAGTCCAAGTGCGGGTCATCCCGGGATTCAGAAGACCTATGCACTAGTAAAAAGACAGTTTTATTGGCCTAGTTTGTTTAAGGACGTTCAGACTTATGTGCTGAAATGCAATAAGTGCCAGGTCAATAAACATGAACGTCTTAAGGTTGGAGGACTACTCCATCCGCTGGAGATTCCTCAAGGGAAATGGGAAAGCATTTCCATGGATTTCATTACCGGTTTACCCAAGACGAGTCGAGGGAATGACTCGGTGTGGGTGGTAGTGGACAGGTTAACTAAAATGGCAAAGTTTATTGCCACGAAGAAAACTGTTAAAACGCCAGAGTTGGCAAAACTCTTTATTGAACATCTCTACAAGCTATATGGCCTGCCCGCAGATATAGTGTCGGATAGAGATAGAAAATTCAACAGTCATTTTTGGAGGGAAGTCTTCAAAAAGCTGGATACTACTCTGAGTATGAGTACGGCAGATCATCCGGAGTCTGATGGTCAAACTGAAAGAGTTAACCAAATTCTAGAGGATATGTTGCGTTCTTATGTTAGTAAGAAGCAATCTAATTGGGAAGAGTACTTACCCTTACTGGAGTTTGCCTATAATAGCTCCAAACACTCAGCGACTGGATTTACACCATTCATGTTAATGTATGGATTCCAGCCGAGATCTCCAACGGCTGTAGGCCTAGAAAAGGAGAAGATTCAATCTGTCAAGGATTTCCTTGAAGATATGAATGATATGCTCAGAGCCGCACGTGAGAGCATTCGTAGCGCTCAGGATCGCGCTAAAACTTATGCGGATAAAGGACGAAGAAAGGTGACCTTTGCAGAAGGTGACTTTGTATTCCTCAAGGTTCCTGCGCAGTCAGAAACCATGAAAACGGGAAAGTGTGATAAACTTTCTCCGAGATATTGTGGTCCTTTTAAAATCCTTAAGAAGATTGGGGACGTAGCATATAAACTTGAGTTACCGGAGAGTTCTCAAGTCCATCCTGTCTTCCATGTCAGTAAACTGAAGAAATCAGTTCACGGGTTAGAGAACGCAGTTTCTCCAGAGATTTTGGTGGACTTGATAGAGCCACCAAAGATACCACATAAACCTGAAAAGATTCTACAATATCGTGATAGACAGACCCGACATAAAGTGTACCAGGAGGTACTTGTTAAATGGACAGATAGGGATGAGGAGGTAGCTACCTGGGAACGCCGTAGTGCAATTTCCAAAAGGTTTCCCCAGTTTGTTTTCGAGGACGAAAACTCTTCTTAAGGGGGGGGTAATGTCACGTAGGCTGTAATGCCTGTGACCGACGGCAGACCGGATGGCCATATCCGGGGTTCAGTGGGAGAGGACGCCCATGCAGAGTCATGGGCGGCCAGGCTAGTGTGGACGGCAGGCCACACACTATATAGCCTGGGGGATGAGGGGCAATCCTCATTCTTCCTCTATGGCTGGGTGGTGAGCCAGAGGCCGTCCCCTCTCGTGGTAACGCCCGTAGCGGCGTTACGGTTATCTAACAGTAGGTTTGTGGATTTTGGGCAAGAAATAAAGAGAGCAAACTCTGAACCCTTGCTCTGGCTTCTGCAAAATAAACTTTACTTCATCCCTTGAGAGCACACTAGACTTTTGACAAATGCAGGCAAGCCTATCAAACAGTTCAATCTGGGTGACTGGGAGATAGACCTGTTGATCTAGAAGTTGCCGATCACCTTCATTAAGATACCATGATTTATCAAGAATTACCAAACCAAGGTTTTTATCTGCTGGCTTGATAATTATGTTATGGTTCTTTATCAATCTATTAAGGGCTCTTCTCAAATGAAGCGGAAGCTTGTTCTGAGGAAGTCGCTCACATGAAGAGATTGAATTTTGAAGTATGACTCTTCCAGTGTTGATGATATCTTCCAGAGGCTGATAAACTTTAGAAGGATTCCAATTCGGTTTTGCAACTCGAAAAGGAGGAAGAGGTCTATTTGGTGCATTTCTGAAAAACCATCGAAGACGAAGTTGTCTTGCAAAATTATCATAGTCTTTGGTTAGATGTGTTGAATCCCAAAACTTTGACGGAGGAATATATCCCAAACCAAGTCCTAGAAGCTTTTTCTCGCTAAATGAAAGCTTGTACTGAGAGAGATTGTGGATGGCAGTGTTTGAAACACGTTGATCCACCTCAATTGGGGTCTTTCTAGAGAAAAGCAATAGAGCATAGCGCTCGGGATCTTGGAGAGGAAGCCTGAAGAGGTGCCTTAACGCCGGGGATTTCGAGACCGAGATCGGCTCGGTGGAGCGGATCTGCTTCGTGAATTTTGCCGATTTTGTTTCTGTCCCGAACTAGATTTCTGGGTATTGCGGCCTTGTCGAGAAGAGGAAGGCTGTGCAGAGGAGGGGGTGGAAGTCTTCTTCCTTTGAGGTTGATTTCCACCCCCTTGCCGGTTTCCCCGCTGGTTTTTTGGCTGGGTAGACTTGCCTTTAATTGGCTTGTTTCCCTGCTGCTTACCTTGGTGGTTGTTTTGCCGGTCTTTCTATTGATTACCTTTTTAGAAGCTTGGTGGTTGTTTTGCCGGTCTTTCTGTTGATTACCTTTTTTAGAAGCTTGTGTAAGATTCCTCCCCAGCCTCTCAAAATGTCCAGCATATTCCCCTGTAATCAATTCCCTCTTTAGAAATATAAGAGATCTTGTCTCTGCCTGTTTTGGCATGGAGAGAGAAAATATTATAGAGAGAGAATATTCAGATTTCGAATATTTTTGGATAGAAAAATATCTCATCTTATTAAAATGAATTCCCCTGAAACATAAATTCACAAAGAATTTTCCAATGTGCAATTAGAATTAATTGGAAATGGGTATAAAGGACCTTAGCCTAAGGGTCTAGATTTTCAGAAATTTTTGGATTATGGTCCAATTAAGGTTCCTATGGGCCAATAGCATCAATCCATGTGTAGGGAGGAGATAAATCCAATTTTGTAAAAGAAGATACCCAAAAATGAGTAAATGCTCACATAAGATGAAGAGTTGACTATGTACAAGGTTTATTAGTAAGAAACTATGAGTAATATCAAAAATATGAGATATTTTGGGTATCCAAAAATGAGTAAATGCTCACATAAGATGAAGAATTGAAAATGTACAACGTTTATTAGTAAAAAACTATGAGAAATATTAAAATTATGAGATATTTTGGGTATCCAAAAATGAGTAAATGCTCACACAAGATGAAGAGTTGAAAATGTACAAGGTTTATTAGTAAAAAACTATGAGCAATATTAAAAATATGAGATATTTTGGGTATAATGATTCCATTTTGACACATATGTAAGGAAGCGGAGTTCTTTAAAGGAGGTGCATATTTCACATGCTTGAATGAGTTTTAAACTCAAAAATAATGTGATATTTTTATCTCTCCTCTCTCTTGAACCAAACCAAATCAAAATGGAACCAAACCGAATCAAAAAGTAACCAAACTAGATCCAAATCACATGCTTGAATGAGTTTTAAACTCAAAAATAATGTGATATTTTTATCTCTCCTCTCTCTTGAACCAAACCAAATCAAAATGAAACCAAACCGAATCAAAAAGTAACCAAACTAGATCCAAATCTAGTCCAAATTCAACCAAACAAAATCTGAAAAATTCTAGAACTCAGTTAGCTTTAGTTAGAGCTTCCCTCTCCTATAAATAGAACATGAGTCCTTTGAAAAAAATAGAAGAATTTTACTATACTAGAGTTATGCTGAAATAATGCTAATTTCTACTATTCTCTAAAATTCTCTCCAAATTGAAGAAATTGGAGCTTCCCTCTTTCTTCAATCCCCATTGGTGGCTCCATCAACATACTTAACCAATTGATTGGTTGGGGGCCTCTACCGTGAACAAAGAATCAAGCAAATTGTAAGGTAAATGGTGAATTTTGATCTTTCTATAATTTCTCAATGCTTCTCTCTTCTCAACCCCTCTCAAGCTTGAGAAGCTTAATTGGAATGGTTTTTGAATGCTATTGAAGTTAATTGATGGATGGTAGTGAAGAGTTACATAAATTGATGAATGCTATTGAAGTTAATTGATTAATGAAAGTTAAGAATTACATAAATTTTCATTTATGCTTAATTCAAATGGTTTTTATGTAAATTCTCTCTCTCACTCAAGAAATGGTCATACTCATGATCCATTCTCAATCCAAATGAAGCTTTTCATAAAGCTTTTCCTTAATCCAAGATTAATCTATGCTTGAGGCCAAATTAATGACTTTTTTTCTATGCTTTTAGTTTATGTATATTGATGATTCAATCCATTATGGATTAATGATCCAATTAGGGATCATTCTAATTATTTCTTTAATGATAAGCTTTATCCCTTAGAAAAATTGAGATTTATCAGTTATAGCAGCGGAGCTATGGCAAAATTTTTATAAAAATTACGCATAAAATAATTTCATTCAAAGCATAAAAAAAAGACTTCCTACCATATTCTAGGAATTATCATCCTAGATTAATTGAAAGATATTCATTGTAAGCCTAGAGAAATTGATTTTTATATTATGCATAATTAGATTTCATGCATAGAGGTATGCATAAAAGATTATTATTTTAACATAAAAGTGTTACTTTTATCATAATTAGATTTCATGCATAGAGGTATACATAAAAGATTATTATTTTAATATAAAAGTGTTACTTTTATCATATTTGAATTTCATGCATAGAGGTATGCATAAAAGATGATTATTTTAGTATAAAAGTGTGACTTTTATCATAATTGAATTTCATGCATAGAGGTATGCATAAGAGATGAATATTTTATTATAAAAGAGTTACTTTTAGCATAATTGAATTTCATGCATAGAGGTATGCATAAGAGATGAATATTTTATTATAAAAGAGTTACTTTTAGCATAATTGAAATTCATGCATAGAGGTATGCATAAGAGATGAATATTTTATTATAAAAGAGTTACTTTTAGCATAATTGAATTTCATGCATAGAGGTATGCATAAGAGATGAATATTTTATTATAAAAGAGTTACTTTTAGCATAATTGAATTTCATGCATAGAGGTATGCATAAGAGATGATTATTTTATTATAAAAGTGTTACGTTTATCACAATTGAATTTCATGCATAGAAGTATGCATAAAAGTTGATTATTTTATTGTAAAAGTGTTACTTTTATCATATTTGAATTTCATGCATAGAGGTATGCATAAAAGATGATTATTTTATTATAAAAGTGTTACTTTTATCATATTTGAATTTCATGCATAGAGGTATGCAAAAAAGTTGATTATTCTATTATAAAAGTGTGACTTTTATCATATTTGAATTTCATGCATAGAGGTATGCATAAGAGTTGATTATTTTATTATAAAAGTGTGACTTTTATCATATTTGAATTTCATGTATAGAGGTATGCATAAAAGTTGATTATTTTATTGTAAAAGTGTTACTTTTACCATATTGGATTTCATGCATAGAGGTATGCATAAAAGATATTCTTTTTATACTAAAAGTGTGATTTTTCATCATAAATGGATTTTATGCATAACTTAGATGCATAAGAGAAATTCTTTTATTTTAAAAGTGTAATTCCTACCAAATTGAATTGATGCATAAGAAGATGCATAAAAGATTGATTTTTAATTCAAAAGTGTCATTCTCATCTAAATTGAATTTATGCATAGGAAAATGCATAAAAGATTGAAATTTAATTCAAAAGTGTCATTTTCATTTAAAATGAATTTATGCATAAAAGATTGATTTTTACTTCGAAAGTATTAATCTCCTTAAATACAATTTATGCATAAATAAATGTGTAAAGAAATCTTATATCAAATATAAGAATTCTCTTGTATTCTATAAATAGATATGAGATGTGATAGGATGTGATAAGAGGTGTATAAGATGTGATAAGAGGTGATAAGATGCTTATGAAATAAGTTAGGAGGTGATAAGATGTGATAAGATGTGTATGGGATGAGGTAAGAAGTATATGTGATGGGATAAGATGTATATGGCGTGTGATAAGATGTGTATGGGATGAGGTAAGAAGTATATGTGATGGGATACGATGTATATGGGTTGTGATAGGGCAAGAATTGATGTAGATACGGATGTGGATGTATGTATGAATGAGGATGTGAAAATGGATGTATGCATGTAGATGTGGATGTATGCATGTGAAAGTGGAAGTGGATGTGGATGTATGGGTGTAGATACGGATATGGATATATGTATGTGGATGTGGACGTATGAATGAGGATGTGAAAAATGATATATGCATGTAGATGTGGACGTATGTATGTGGATGTGGACGTATGAATGAGGATGTGAAAAAATGATATATGCATGTAGATGTGGATGTATGGATGTGAATGTGGATGTGGATGTGGATGTATGGATATGGATATGGATGTGTATGTATGAATGTGGATATGGGATGTGGATGTATAAATAAGGATGTGAAAATGGAGGTAAGCATGTAGATGTGGATGTATGTATGTGAATGTGGATGTGGATGTGGATGTGGATGTATGGATGTGGATATGGATGTGTATGTATGAATGTGGTGATAAGATGCTTATGAAATAAGTTAGGAGGTGATAAGATGTGATAAGATGTGTATGGGATGAGATAAGAAGTATATGTGATGGGATAAGATGTATATGGGTTGTGAAAAGATGTGTATGGGATAAGGTAAGATGTAAGATTCCTCCCCAGCCTCTCAAAATGTCCAGCATCTTCCCCTGTAATCAATCCCTCTTCAGAAATATAAAAGACTTGTTTCTAACTGTTTTAACCTAGAGAGAGAAAATATTTTAGAGAGAGAATATTCAAATTTTTAATATTTTTGGATAGAAAATTATCTCATCTTATTAAAATAAGTTCCCCTGAAACAGAAATTCAAAAAGAACTTTCCAATGTGCAATTGGAATTAATTGGAAATGGGTATAAAGGACCTTAGCCTAAGGGTCTAGATTTTCAGAAATTTTTGGATTATGGTCCAATTAAGGTTCCTATGGGCCAATAGCATCAATCCATGTGTAGGGAGGAGATAAATCCAATTTGTAAAAGAAGATACCCAAAAATGAGTAAATGCTCACATAAGATGAAGAGTTGAAAATGTACAAGGTTTATTAGTAAAAAACTATGAGCAATATTAAAAATATGAGATATTTTGGGTATCCAAAAATGAGTAAATGCTCACATAAGATGAAGAGTTGAAAATGTACAAGGTTTATTAGTAAAAAACCATGAGCAATATTAAAATGATTCCATTATGACACATATGTAAGGAAGGGGAGTTCTTTAAAGGAGGTGCATATTTCACATAAGATGAAGAGTTGAAAATGTACAAGGTTTATTAGTAAAAAACCATGAGCAATATTAAAATGATTCCATTATGACACATATGTAAGGAAGGGGAGTTCTTTAAAGGAGGTGCATATTTCACATAAGATGAAGAGTTGAAAATGTACAAGGTTTATTAGTAAAAAACCATGAGCAATATTAAAATGATTCCATTATGACACATATGTAAGGAAGGGGAGTTCTTTAAAGGAGGTGCATATTTCACATAAGATGAAGAGTTGAAAATGTACAAGGTTTATTAGTAAAAAACTATGAGCAATATTAAAATGATTCCATTATGACACATATGTAAGGAAAGGGAGTTCTTTAAAGGAGGTGCATATTTCACATGCTTGAATGAGTTTTAAACTCATAAAAATTGAGATATTTCATCTCTCCTCTCTCCTCATTTAAGTCTAGTTCCAAAAAGTTAGCTTAACTGACCTAAAAATGGTCAAATATTGACCAAACTGATTTAGAAAATTCTAGAATCAGTTTGTTTGGTTAGGAGCTCAATTTTTCCTATAAATAGAAGCCTCCCCCTTGTTGAAAAATATATAGTGTTTATGCATCGTTACTCTACTCCACCTAAGCCAAGAACTGTGAATTCATTTAATAATTCACTAGTTTTTTGGAGCTTCCCTCTTTCTTCAAATCCCCATTAGTGGCTCCATCAACATACTTAACCAATTGATTGGTTGGGGGCCTCTACCGTGAACAAAGAATCAAGCAAGTTGTAAGGTAATTAGTGAATATTGATCTTTCTATAATTTCTCAATGTTTCTCTCTTCTCAACCCCTCTCAAGCTTGAGAAGTTTAATTGGTATGGTTTTTTAAATGCTATTGAAGTTTGAATAGTAGTGAAGAGTTACATAATTTAATAAATGCTATTGAAGTTAATTTTCATTTATGTTTAAATTCTAATGATTTTTATGTAAATTCTCTCTCTCACTCAAGAAATGGTCATACTCATGACCCGTTCTCAATCCAAATCAAGCTTTTCATAAAGCTTTTCCTTAACCCAAGATTAAGCTATGCTTGAGGTCAAATTAATGGCTTTTTTCTATGCTTTTAGTTTATGTATATTGATGATTCAATCCATTATGGATTAATAATCCAATTAGAGATCATTTTAATTATTTCCTTAATGATAAGCTTTATCCCTTAGAAAAATTGAGATTTATCAGTCACATAGCAGCGGAGCTATGGCAAAATTTTTATAAAAATTATGCATAAAATAATCTCATTCAAAGCATAAAAAGAGGACTTCCTACCATATTCTAGGACTATCATTCTAGATTAATTGAAAGAATTTCATCACAATCATGGAGAAATTGAATTTTAATATCATGCATAATGGATATCAAAAGTGTTATTTTTACCATTTTTATTTCATGCATAGAAGTATGCATAATGGATAAATTTTTATATCAAAAGTGTTATTTTTACCATTTTTATTTTCATGCATAGAAGTATGCATAATGGATAAATTTTTATATCAAAAGTGTTATTTTTATCATTTTTATTTTCATGCATAGAAGTATGCATAAAGGATAAATTTTTATATCAAAAGTGTTATTTTTATCATTTTTATTTCATGCATAGAAGTATGCATAATGGATAAATTTTTATATCAAAAGTGTTATTTTTACCATTTTTATTTTCATGCATAGAAGTATGCATAATGGATAAATTTTTATATCAAAAGTGTTATTTTTATCATTTTTATTTTCATGCATAGAAGTATGCATAAAGGATAAATTTTTATATCAAAAGTGTTATTTTTATCATTTTTATTTTCATGCATAGAAGTATGCATAAAGGATAAATTTTTATATTAAAAGTGTTACTTTTATCATTTTTAATTTTCATGCATAGAAGTATGCATAAAGGAAAAAAATTTATATCAAAAGTGTTACTTTTATCATTTTTAATTTTCATGCATAGAAGTATGCATAAAGAAAAAATTTTATATCAAAAGTGTTACTTTTATCATTTTATATTTTCATGGATAGAAGTATGCATAAAGGAAAATTTTTTATATCAAAAGTGTTACTTTTATCATTTTTAATTTTCATGCATAGAAGTATGCATAAAGGAAAATTTTATATCAAAAGTGTTACTTTTATCATTTTTAATTTTCATGCATAGAAGTATGCATAAAGGAAAATTTTTTATATCAAAAGTGTTACTTTTATCATATTGGATTTCATGCATAGAGGTATGCATAAAAGTTGATTATTTTATTATAAAAGTGTGACTTTTATCATAATTGAATTTCATGCATAGAGGTATGCATAAAAGTTGATTATTTTATTGTAAGAGTGTTACTTTTATCATATTGGATTTCATGCATATAGGTATGCATAAAAGATATTCTTTTTATACTAAAAGTGTGATTTTCCTCATAAATGGATTTTATGCTTAACTTAGATGCATAAGAGAAATTCTTTTATTCTAAAAGTGTAATTTCCTACCAAATTGAATTTATGCATAAGAAGATGCATAAAAGATTGATTTTAAATTCGAAAGTGTTAGTCTCCTTAAATGGAATTTATGTATAAATAAATGTGGAGAGAAATCTTATATCAAATATAAGAATTCTCTTTTAAAAAAAAAAAGATATGAAATGTGATAAGAGGTGTATGAGATGTGATAAGAATTGATAAGATGCGTATGGAAAGTGATAGGATGTGATAAGAGGTGTATGAGATGTGATAAGAATTGATAAGATGCGTATGGAAAGTGATAGGATGTGATAAGAGGTGTATGAGATGTGATAAGATTTGATAAGATGCGTATGGAAAGTGATAGGATGTGATAAGAGGTGTATGAGATGTGATAAGATTTGATAAGATGCGTATGGAAAGTGATAGGATGTGATAAGAGGTGTATGAGATGTAAAAAGATGTGATAAGAAGTGTATGAGATGTGATAGAATGTGTTAAGATGAGTTAGAATGTGTTAAGATATATATGGGATGTGTTAGGACGAGAATGGATGTAATATGGTTGTATGAATGTGATGTGGATGTATACATGTAGATGTATATGTATGAATGTGAATGTTGATGTGGATGTGGATGTATGGATGTAGATACGGATGTGTATGTATGTATGTGGATGTGTATGTATGAATGAGGATGTGAAAATGGATGTATGTATGTAGATGTGGATGTATGGATGTATGTATGTAGATGTGGATGTATGTATGTAGATGTGGATGTATGGATGTGATTGTGAATGAAGAGGTGGATGTGAATGTATGGATGTAGATACGGATGTGGATGTATGTATGTGAATGTGGATGTATGAATGAGGATGTGAAAATGGATGTATGCATGTGAATGTGGATGTATGAATATGAATGTGGATGTGTGGATGTGGAAATGGAGGTATGGATGTATGAATGCAGATGTGGATGTATGCATGTAGATGCGTATGTATGAATGTGAAATTGGATGTATGATGTGGACGTACGAACATGGATATGTATGTAGAATAATGAATATGAAGATGTATGTGAGATAATGTAGTCTATATGAGTGAATGGATGAGAACGAGTACACACTGAATGGAATGTGGAATAAGTAATGTGGTCCGAGAGTGGATAATATGGAAAGACAAGAGTTCGTTATAGAAACTGTATTTGTGACTGTTTGTAAATGACTGTTTTATGTCAAGAATGCTGGAGAAGCATTTTGACCGTCTTGAGGATTAAGGTCATGAAGACTGAACTGATAAAGTTGCAACTGCTGACGGAGAGTCAATGGAGGACGTCTCGCGTAGCAAGGTCGATCGAGGTCTTGACCAGCCTCGGCTCGATTTAAATGGTGAGCTTCCGGTACGGTGGATGAGGGACCAAGGAAGCGGCCTATGAGTGAAGCGCTAGGTCACCTGCGAAGGATCCTAGAGGGTGCTGACCATACGGTGCTCGGGCTCTGGGTCGCCGAAGATACCCACACGTGCGTCGTGGAAGATATTGGAATAAGGAGTAAGAGTTGTTTTCTGAAACCGGGCATGGATCTGGTTGATTGACCTTGCTGGTCCTCAACAGATGAGTCCATGGCTCTTTTATATGGATCTGTGGGTTGATCTTGCTGATCTTCCACGGAGATTCCATTCTATTATATGAATATATTGCCGGTTACTATGAGCTAGGAACCATGGAAAAGGCCCCTGAGAGAACAGGTGGTGAGCGTTCTGGTTGCCAATGATGCCATAAGTATACCGATGAAAGAATGACTGGAAATAAGGATTCAACCAGAGACTTTGAGGTTTGTCATCAGTGACATAATGGTTTTATTAAAGGATTGTTTTAAAGCTAGTTGATGCTAAGAAAAAGGCAATTTCATATTGGGTGTGTAAGTGGTATGACTAGTTTTATGTTTGCATGAACTTCCAGCTAGGGGGCCTTGGAACTCTTTTCCTTGGTACCCGGGACAAAACCTAACCAAATTCCAAATTGGATCCCATCACTACAGTGGTTGGGTGGTTGGCTAACCCATGGGATCGGATGGGGTTAGGCTGGACTGATGGATCCGTAAATCGAGATTTAATTTCTATTATTACGATAGATGAAGTAAATCCCGGATAGAAATTGTTCTATGGATAGGAGTCAACGGCTGTGCCTCTTGATGGGGAAAAAAGCGTTGATCCCAATGATCCAAGTGCAAGTTCTTCCTTGATTTGACCAAGTACCGTTAAAGGTGCAGTCAGATCAGTTTGATCAGTAATGATCTTGACTACGTTAGAGTAAAGAGTTATCCTGGTGGAATCGCCCGTGCTTTCCGGGTAAAGGAAGTTTTTCCGGTTTCGGTTTTGGACAAACCGACGGATTAGTCTCTTGTCCGGATATCCGTGGGCGAGGCCCCGAGTGTGGGACCCCTGTCCCGCGCGAGAAGTGCTACTTCCGCTGCTAGTACCCCGAATCCGTTGCTCGGTGGGAACAGGGACCTCACAGTTGGTATCAGAGCGGTTTTGAAAGCTAACAAAGATAATTAAATTCTTATCTGAAATTGGTAATAAGAATTCAGAAACAGCATTTTCATAATGTATTTTCATTCCGTAAGCTTCTTTAATGAAGAAATTTTAATCAAAGAAATTGTTTTTATAGATGGAAGTTCCACATTTATCTGGTATTTCTGACCTCACCCAGTCTCAAGATATGATTGCATTGCCTTCGAGCATCTCATCTCTTCCGCTTCAACTCAAACAAGCCGAGCAAGACTCGCACGCCATTTCGCGGATTTATATTTTCCTACCCCAGCGGAGAGAATACAACATAAGTGGTTTGCAGGGCAATATGTCCACGCCCATTGCAACCGCCATACAATGCTGTGGCAGAATCTCTCATTGACTATGATCCTGTTAAAGCTGAAAATGGTGCGTGGTGTCATTCTATATCATTCGACACCTCGAAATTTCAGACTTTCATGTCGAATTTATAGACTCCTTAGTCGATTTATCCCTAAGGAGAAAATAATAACTCCCTTCGCAGTTAGAGAACTTATGTAACAGGGCATGACTATGGCCCAGTACCATCGTCTTATGCGTCTCTCGAAGAGATTTTGAATTTTGGAGCCGAGCCACTCTATGTAATTATTGCAACTTGTATATAAATATACAAATGTTTTTTTTTTACGGACGATCGGATAAAGAAAAATCTATTTATCAGACTTAAGTCATAGATCTCCAATAAGATCAACTGAGGAGCAAATTATGTCAAAAGTTTATCAAGACGCACAAAAAGGTTGTAATTGTTTGATATAATTCATACAAATTGTTAATTCAAATTGAAATTCGTAAATTAGTAATTGGGTCTTCAATTGGAAGTACCGCAATTGTATGGAACCCTGACTTGCTTGAGACCTAGACATGATGGTATTTACCTTATAGTTTCGAGTATCATGACTATCCGTATATACCGAGGGTATAACTGCAGCTCTTTACCGACAGTATATATGAGTAAATCTAAGACTTGAAATTATAAGCGTTAATGCTATCCAGATGATGATTTTGAATGTGGTTGATATGATTTTTAATTCTGTTTGGGAACTGATGAATTGATTTGGATTCTGATTGAAAAATGATGATCCCTGAAAATGGGTTGAAATGTAATAAGCTGAGCGAAACCACAATGTGGATGATTGGGACAAGTCCCTATAATGATAAATGATGAAAATGATTCAGCAAATCACTATGAGATTAGTGGATTATGTTGTCAAATTGCTACTGTTAATACTTGAGACGGTAGATCAAGTTAAGGGATGACAAATTGAGAACTTGCTTAACTTAAATTCCGTGGAGGAATGTTCAGAAGGAAATTTTTGGTCTAATGGACCATTATCGTGTTAAAGATATGAATGATATGATCTGAATGAATTGTTATTTAATGATGAATTCTATATAAGGGATATTTATCCCCATATTCTGTTGGGTTGACCGGAATATAAGGAACCCCAGAATAAATTGGATATTAAGCAAAAAAGTTGTCCTCTACTTGCGAGATGAGGACATCTTGCACCTTTTAAGTGGGGTAGAATGTAAGATTCCTCCCCCAGCCTTAGAGGTATACAGGAGTAAGAATCTCCCTTTCTGATCTTATAATTATTCTCTCTCTAAAATAAAAGAAAGATTCTGTTTAAAAAAGGAAGAACCTTTTTCCTGAATACTTCTCAAGAGTCCCACCTGTTTTAAGGATTCAGAACAACGAGTTCAGAAGTGAGAATCGATGTTTTGGATATCAAGGTTTTGATCTCGAGTACGACCCAAAAGAAGTTCTTTACCTCTTGGAAAGTATAAGAAGTTATCTCCCAGATATTGTGGACCAAAGAAAGTAGGTGATTTAGCTTACGAACTTCTTTTATCTCCTCATCTCAAAGTTCTGAATGTCTTCTATAGAAAAATGTGCCAAACCCAAATCATGGATAGACGGTAAAACTTCAGTGGCAAGTTACCGTTGGCTTCTAAGTTACGCTAGCTCCTTCCTTTATATAAATCGTAACTTTTACTTGTCGTTCACAGTAATCTTACTTCCATCAATCTTCTTTCTTTCTTAATCTCCTTCATGGCTTGGCAACAAGAATTAGTTTTATCCTTGATGATTTCTCACCTTCAAGACGCAAGGGAGTCTGTGAAGAAAGATTTTATAGAGCAGTATGAGCGCTCACTTTTCCCTCACTTGGGAACTTCTGTAGCGCAGACAAAATGGCGGACCTATCAAGACATAACTAGGGTAACACCCTGGGGTCAGCAGCACTTTCGTAACAATGTCCGCTTGGCCATGGTTATTGAAGCTTTGGGTTTGGGTCGGTCCCCGATACTACTGCGTCATGAGATCAAGGCATCCTGGGTTTTCTGAGCGGGTCTTCTTACTGGCGTGTTTTCTTCCTCATGAGAAGATATGCCTTTACCCCGTTTTTGGCTTGCCTCTCAGAGGTCCTTTTGTTAGATCACCTCGTACCACTGAGATAGGTGCGGCAATAACCAGCAGAATTATTCCCATAGATGAGTTACCTTATACTTGTGCCGCTTGTGAGTGCTGCTTTTGTGATCATATGATAGACGGGCTTATGGAAGTGTAAAGAGCTCTTCTATCTTTACTGTATAAGTTCCGAGAATGAATAAAGTTTAAATCTTGTTCTTATCTTGAATCTTGCTCTCTTGAGATTTTTTTAATTGGTGGTTAATCTTAATTAAAAAATTTTCTCTCAGTCTCATACTTGTGCATCTTGCGAAATTACCCCCGGCTTGCGAGATGAGGGCATCTCGCGTTTTTTAAGTGGGAGAGAATGTAAGATTCCTCCCCAGCCTCTCAAAATGTCCAGCATCTTCCCCTGTAATCAATCCCTCTTCAGAAATATAAAAGACTTGTTTCTAACTGTTTTAACCTAGAGAGAGAAAATATTCTAGAGAGAGAATATTTAAATTTTTAATATTTTTGGATAGAAAATTATCTCATCTTATTAAAATAAGTTCCCCTGAAACAGAAATTCAAAAAGAACTTTCCAATGTGCAATTGGAATTAATTGGAAATGGGTATAAAGGACCTTAGCCTAAGGGTCTAGATTTTCAGAAATTTTTGGATTATGGTCCAATTAAGGTTCCTATGGGCCAATAGCATCAATCCATGTGTAGGGAGGAGATAAATCCAATTTGTAAAAGAAGATACCCAAAAATGAGTAAATGCTCACATAAGATGAAGAGTTGAAAATGTACAAGGTTTATTAGTAAAAAACTATGAGCAATATTAAAAATATGAGATATTTTGGGTATCCAAAAATGAGTAAATGCTCACATAAGATGAAGAGTTGAAAATGTACAAGGTTTATTAGTAAAAAACCATGAGCAATATTAAAATGATTCCATTATGACACATATGTAAGGAAGGGGAGTTCTTTAAAGGAGGTGCATATTTCACATAAGATGAAGAGTTGAAAATGTACAAGGTTTATTAGTAAAAAACCATGAGCAATATTAAAATGATTCCATTATGACACATATGTAAGGAAGGGGAGTTCTTTAAAGGAGGTGCATATTTCACATAAGATGAAGAGTTGAAAATGTACAAGGTTTATTAGTAAAAAACCATGAGCAATATTAAAATGATTCCATTATGACACATATGTAAGGAAGGGGAGTTCTTTAAAGGAGGTGCATATTTCACATAAGATGAAGAGTTGAAAATGTACAAGGTTTATTAGTAAAAAACTATGAGCAATATTAAAATGATTCCATTATGACACATATGTAAGGAAAGGGAGTTCTTTAAAGGAGGTGCATATTTCACATGCTTGAATGAGTTTTAAACTCATAAAAATTGAGATATTTCATCTCTCCTCTCTCCTCATTTAAGTCTAGTTCCAAAAAGTTAGCTTAACTGACCTAAAAATGGTCAAATATTGACCAAACTGATTTAGAAAATTCTAGAATCAGTTTGTTTGGTTAGGAGCTCAATTTTTCCTATAAATAGAAGCCTCCCCCTTGTTGAAAAATATATAGTGTTTATGCATCGTTACTCTACTCCACCTAAGCCAAGAACTGTGAATTCATTTAATAATTCACTAGTTTTTTGGAGCTTCCCTCTTTCTTCAAATCCCCATTAGTGGCTCCATCAACATACTTAACCAATTGATTGGTTGGGGGCCTCTACCGTGAACAAAGAATCAAGCAAGTTGTAAGGTAATTAGTGAATATTGATCTTTCTATAATTTCTCAATGTTTCTCTCTTCTCAACCCCTCTCAAGCTTGAGAAGTTTAATTGGTATGGTTTTTTAAATGCTATTGAAGTTTGAATAGTAGTGAAGAGTTACATAATTTAATAAATGCTATTGAAGTTAATTTTCATTTATGTTTAAATTCTAATGATTTTTATGTAAATTCTCTCTCTCACTCAAGAAATGGTCATACTCATGACCCGTTCTCAATCCAAATCAAGCTTTTCATAAAGCTTTTCCTTAACCCAAGATTAAGCTATGCTTGAGGTCAAATTAATGGCTTTTTTCTATGCTTTTAGTTTATGTATATTGATGATTCAATCCATTATGGATTAATAATCCAATTAGAGATCATTTTAATTATTTCCTTAATGATAAGCTTTATCCCTTAGAAAAATTGAGATTTATCAGTCACATAGCAGCGGAGCTATGGCAAAATTTTTATAAAAATTATGCATAAAATAATCTCATTCAAAGCATAAAAAGAGGACTTCCTACCATATTCTAGGACTATCATTCTAGATTAATTGAAAGAATTTCATCACAATCATGGAGAAATTGAATTTTAATATCATGCATAATGGATATCAAAAGTGTTATTTTTACCATTTTTATTTCATGCATAGAAGTATGCATAATGGATAAATTTTTATATCAAAAGTGTTATTTTTACCATTTTTATTTTCATGCATAGAAGTATGCATAATGGATAAATTTTTATATCAAAAGTGTTATTTTTATCATTTTTATTTTCATGCATAGAAGTATGCATAAAGGATAAATTTTTATATCAAAAGTGTTATTTTTATCATTTTTATTTCATGCATAGAAGTATGCATAATGGATAAATTTTTATATCAAAAGTGTTATTTTTACCATTTTTATTTTCATGCATAGAAGTATGCATAATGGATAAATTTTTATATCAAAAGTGTTATTTTTATCATTTTTATTTTCATGCATAGAAGTATGCATAAAGGATAAATTTTTATATCAAAAGTGTTATTTTTATCATTTTTATTTTCATGCATAGAAGTATGCATAAAGGATAAATTTTTATATTAAAAGTGTTACTTTTATCATTTTTAATTTTCATGCATAGAAGTATGCATAAAGGAAAAAAATTTATATCAAAAGTGTTACTTTTATCATTTTTAATTTTCATGCATAGAAGTATGCATAAAGAAAAAATTTTATATCAAAAGTGTTACTTTTATCATTTTATATTTTCATGGATAGAAGTATGCATAAAGGAAAATTTTTTATATCAAAAGTGTTACTTTTATCATTTTTAATTTTCATGCATAGAAGTATGCATAAAGGAAAATTTTATATCAAAAGTGTTACTTTTATCATTTTTAATTTTCATGCATAGAAGTATGCATAAAGGAAAATTTTTTATATCAAAAGTGTTACTTTTATCATATTGGATTTCATGCATAGAGGTATGCATAAAAGTTGATTATTTTATTATAAAAGTGTGACTTTTATCATAATTGAATTTCATGCATAGAGGTATGCATAAAAGTTGATTATTTTATTGTAAGAGTGTTACTTTTATCATATTGGATTTCATGCATATAGGTATGCATAAAAGATATTCTTTTTATACTAAAAGTGTGATTTTCCTCATAAATGGATTTTATGCTTAACTTAGATGCATAAGAGAAATTCTTTTATTCTAAAAGTGTAATTTCCTACCAAATTGAATTTATGCATAAGAAGATGCATAAAAGATTGATTTTAAATTCGAAAGTGTTAGTCTCCTTAAATGGAATTTATGTATAAATAAATGTGTAGAGAAATCTTATATCAAATATAAGAATTCTCTTTAAAAAAAAAAAGATATGAAATGTGATAAGAGGTGTATGAGATGTGATAAAAATTGATAAGATGCGTATGGAAAGTGATAGGATGTGATAAGAGGTGTATGAGATGTGATAAGAATTGATAAGATGCGTATGGAAAGTGATAGGATGTGATAAGAGGTGTATGAGATGTGATAAGATTTGATAAGATGCGTATGGAAAGTGATAGGATGTGATAAGAGGTGTATGAGATGTAAAAAGATGTGATAAGAAGTGTATGAGATGTGATAGAATGTGTTAAGATGAGTTAGAATGTGTTAAGATATATATGGGATGTGTTAGGACGAGAATGGATGTAATATGGTTGTATGAATGTGATGTGGATGTATACATGTAGATGTATATGTATGAATGTGAATGTTGATGTGGATGTGGATGTATGGATGTAGATACGGATGTGTATGTATGTATGTGGATGTGTATGTATGAATGAGGATGTGAAAATGGATGTATGTATGTAGATGTGGATGTATGGATGTATGTATGTAGATGTGGATGTATGTATGTAGATGTGGATGTATGGATGTGATTGTGAATGAAGAGGTGGATGTGAATGTATGGATGTAGATACGGATGTGGATGTATGTATGTGAATGTGGATGTATGAATGAGGATGTGAAAATGGATGTATGCATGTGAATGTGGATGTATGAATATGAATGTGGATGTGTGGATGTGGAAATGGAGGTATGGATGTATGAATGCAGATGTGGATGTATGCATGTAGATGCGTATGTATGAATGTGAAATTGGATGTATGATGTGGACGTACGAACATGGATATGTATGTAGAATAATGAATATGAAGATGTATGTGAGATAATGTAGTCTATATGAGTGAATGGATGAGAACGAGTACACACTGAATGGAATGTGGAATAAGTAATGTGGTCCGAGAGTGGATAATATGGAAAGACAAGAGTTCGTTATAGAAACTGTATTTGTGACTGTTTGTAAATGACTGTTTTATGTCAAGAATGCTGGAGAAGCATTTTGACCGTCTTGAGGATTAAGGTCATGAAGACTGAACTGATAAAGTTGCAACTGCTGACGGAGAGTCAATGGAGGACGTCTCGCGTAGCAAGGTCGATCGAGGTCTTGACCAGCCTCGGCTCGATTTAAATGGTGAGCTTCCGGTACGGTGGATGAGGGACCAAGGAAGCGGCCTATGAGTGAAGCGCTAGGTCACCTGCGAAGGATCCTAGAGGGTGCTGACCATACGGTGCTCGGGCTCTGGGTCGCCGAAGATACCCACACGTGCGTCGTGGAAGATATTGGAATAAGGAGTAAGAGTTGTTTTCTGAAACCGGGCATGGATCTGGTTGATTGACCTTGCTGGTCCTCAACAGATGAGTCCATGGATCTTTTATATGGATCTGTGGGTTGATCTTGCTGATCTTCCACGGAGATTCCATTCTATTATATGAATATATTGCCGGTTACTATGAGCTAGGAACCATGGAAAAGGCCCCTGAGAGAACAGGTGGTGAGCGTTCTGGTTGCCAATGATGCCATAAGTATACCGATGAAAGAATGACTGGAAATAAGGATTCAACCAGAGACTTTGAGGTTTGTCATCAGTGACATAATGGTTTTATTAAAGGATTGTTTTAAAGCTAGTTGATGCTAAGAAAAAGGCAATTTCATATTGGGTGTGTAAGTGGTATGACTAGTTTTATGTTTGCATGAACTTCCGGCTAGGGGGCCTTGGAACTCTTTTCCTTGGTACCCGGGACAAAACCTAACCAAATTCCAAATTGGATCCCATCACTACAGTGGTTGGGCGGTTGGCTAACCCATGGGATCGGATGGGGTTAGGCTGGACTGATGGATCCGTAAATCGAGATTTAATTTCTATTATTACGATAGATGAAGTAAATCCCGGATAGAAATTGTTCTATGGATAGGAGTCAACGGCTGTGCCTCTTGATGGGGAAAAAAGCGTTGATCCCAATGATCCAAGTGCAAGTTCTTCCTTGATTTGACCAAGTACCGTTAAAGGTGCAGTCAGATCAGTTTGATCAGTAATGATCTTGACTACGTTAGAGTAAAGAGTTATCCTGGTGGAATCGCCCGTGCTTTCCGGGTAAAGGAAGTTTTTCCGGTTTCGGTTTTGGACAAACCGACGGATTAGTCTCTTGTCCGGATATCCGTGGGCGAGGCCCCGAGTGTGGGACCCCTGTCCCGCGCGAGAAGTGCTACTTCCGCTGCTAGTACCCCGAATCCGTTGCTCGGTGGGAACAGGGACCTCACATAAGAAGTATATGTGATGGGATAAGATGTATATGGGTTGTGAAAAGATGTGTATGGGATAAGGTAAGAAGTATATGTGATGGGATAAGATGTATATGGGTTGTGATAGGGCAAGAATGGATGTAGATACGGATGTGGATGTATGTATGAATGAGGATGTGAAAATGGATGTATGCATATAGATGTGGATGTATGCATGTGAAAGTGGAAGTGGATGTGGATGTATGGGTGTAGATACGGTTATGGAGATATGTATGTGGATGTGGACGTATGAATGAGGATGTGAAAAATGATATATGCATGTAGATGTGGATGTATGGATGTGAATGTGGATGTGGATGTGGATGTATGGATATGGATATGGATGTGTATGTATGAATGTGGATATGGGATGTGGATGTATAAATGAGGATGTGAAAATGGAGGTAAGCATGTAGATGTGGATGTATGTATGTGAATGTGGATGTGGATGTATGGATGTGGATATGGATGTGTATGTATGAATGTGGATATAGGATGTGGATGTATAAATGAGGATGTAAAAATGGATGTATGCATGTAGATGTGGATGTATGGATGTGAATGTGAATGTGTATGTGAATTAATGTGTCGTCGATATAAGAAAATGGATGAGAATGAGTACACATTGAATGGAATGTGGAATAAGTAATGTGGACTAAGGAGGGATAATGTGGAAAGACGAGAGTTCGATTTAGAAACTGTATTTTGTGACTGTTTGTAAATGACTGTTTTATGTCAAGAATGCTGGGGAAGCATTTTGACCGTCTTGTGGATTAAGGTCATGAAGACCTAACTGTTAAAGTTGCAACTGCTGACGAAGAGTCAATGGAGGACGTCTCACGTAGCAAGGTCGACCGAGGTCTTGACCAGCCTCAGTTCGATTTAAATGGTGAGCTTCCGGTACAGTGGATGAGGGACCAAGGAAGCGGCCTATGAGTGAAGCGCTAGATCACCTGCTGCGAAGGATCCTAGAGGGTGCTGACCATACGGTGCTCGGGCTCTGGGTCGCCGAAGCCTACCCACACGTGCGTCGTGGAAGATATTGGAACAAGGAATAAGAGTTGTTTTTTGAAACCGGGCATGGATCTGGTTGATTGACCTTGCTGGTCCTCAACGGATGAGTCCATGGCTCTTTTATATGGATCTGTGGGTTGATCTTGCTGATCTTCCACAGAGATTCCATTCTGTTATATGAATATATTGCCGGTTACTATGAGCTAGGAACTATGGAAAAGGCCCCTGAGTGAACAGGTGGTGAGCGTTCTGGTTGCCAATGATGCCATAAGTATGCTGATGAATGAATGACTGGAAATAAGAATTCAACCAGAGACTATGAGGATTGTCATCAGTGACATAATGGTTTCATTAAAGGATTGTTTTAAAGTTAGCTAATGCTAAGAAAAAGGCAATTGCATATTGGGTGTGTAAGTGGTGTGACTAGTTTTATGTTTGCATGAACTTCCGACTAGGGGGCCTTGGAACTCTTTTCCTTGGTACCCGGGACAAAACCTAACCAAATTCTTAATTGGATCCCATCACTACAGTGGGTTGGGCGGTTGGCTAACCCATGGGACTGGATGGGGTTAGGCTGGACTGATGGATCCGTAAATCGAGATTCAATTTCTGTTATTATGATAGATGAAGTAAGTCCCGGATAGTAATTGTTCTATGGATAGGAATCAACGGCTGTGCCTCTTGATGGGGAAAAAAGCGTTGATCCCAATGATCCAAGTGCAAGTTTCTTCCCTGATCTGACCGAGTATCTTTATAGGTGCAGTCGGATCAGTTTGATCACTAATGGTCTTGACTACGTTAGAGTAAAAAGTTATCCTGGAGGAATCGCCCGTGCTTTCCGGATAAGCAGGGATTTAATATTCACGTGATCACAAGATTTTTTGTGATAATAACACATGTGAACAAGTTATTCACATGTTCTCATGTTACCGTTCACAAAATAACAGGTCACTTGCCATTTGGGAACCCCTTAAAATCTTGGCTACACATGGGAATAAGCTATTCACATGTTCTCATGTTACCATCTTCACATAATAGCAGGTCACTGGCCACCTAAGAAGATTTTTTATGCCCGACAAAAATAAATTTTTTAGGCCTTGTGAAAGCTTTGTGAATATAACATGTGATCACAAGATTTTTTGTGTAATTAACATATGTTATTAACATGTTCACATGTTTTCGTTTACGTCAGTGAAATCCCTGCGGATAAGGGAAGTTTTTCCGGGTTCGATTTTGGAAAAACCGACGGATTAGTCTTTTATCCGGATATCCATGGACGAGGCCCCGAGTGTGGGACCCTGCCTCGCGCTAGAAGTGCTACTTCCGCTGCTAGTACCCCGAATCCGTTGCGCGGTGGGAACGGGGATCTCACAGTTGGTATCAGAGCTTTTTGGTTAATGAGGATCAACCTAGAAGCCAAATATATCAAAAATTTATCAAGAATCAAAAAGGTTATAATTGTGTGATATAATTCATACAAATTGATATTCAATCTGAAAATTCATAAATTAGTAATTGGGTCTTCAAATGGAAGTACCACAATTATATGGAACCCTGACTTGCTTGAGGCCTGGACATGATGGTATTTACCTTATAGTTCCAAGTATTATGACGATCCGTATATACCGAGGGTATAACTGTAGCTCTTTACCGGCAGTATATACGAGTAAATCCAAGACTTGAAATTATAAGCGTTAATGCTATCGAGATGATGATTTCAAATGTGGTTGATATGATTTTAATTTTGTTTGAGAACTGATGAATTGATTTGGATTCTGATTGAAAAATGATGATTTCTGAAATTTAGTTGAAATATAATAACCTGAGCAAAACTACAATGAGGATGAATGGGATGAGTCCCTGTGATGATAAATGATGATAATGATTTCAGCAAATCACTATGAGATTAGTTGATTGTGCTATCAAATTGCTACTGTTAACACTTGACCGTTAGATCAAGTTAAGGGATGACAAATTGAGAACTTACTTGACTGAAATTCCCGTGGAGGAATGTTCAGAAGAAAATTTTTCGGTCTAATGGACCATTATCATGTTAAAGATATGAATGATATGATCTGAATGAATTGTTATTTAATGATGAGTTCTAAGGGATATTTATCCCAGTTTCTGTTGGGTTGACCAGAATATAAGGAACCCCAGAATAAAATTGGATCTTAAGAAAAAGAGTTGTCCTCTACCTTGCGAGATGAGGACATCTCGCACTTTTTTAAGTGGGGTAGAATGTAAGATTCCTCCCCAGCCTTCGAGGTATACAAGAGTAAGAATCTTCTTTTTGATCTTATAATTATTCCCTCTCAAAAATAAAAGAAAGATTCTGTTTAAAAAAAGGAAGACCCTCTCCCTAGAATACTTCTCAGGAGTCACGCCTGTTTTAAGGATTCAGAACAATGAGTTCAGAAGTGAAAATCGGTGTTTTGGATACCAAGGTTTTGGTTTTCATTCGAGTACGGCCCAAAAGAAGTTCTTTATCTCTTGGGGAGTATAAGAAGTTATCCCCCAGATATTGTGAGCCTGATATCTGAATTCAATGAAAGTAAGTGACTTAGCCTACAAGATTCTTTTATCTCTTCATCTCAAAGTTCTTAAGGCTTCTATAGAAAAATGTGCCAAACCCAAATCATGGAAAGATGGTAAAACTTCAATGGCAAGATACCGTTGGCTTCTAGGTTACGCTAGCTCCTTCCTTTATATAAGTCGTAACTTTTACTTGTCGCTCACAGTAATCTTACTTCCATCGATCTCCTTTCTTTCTTAATCTCCTTCATGGGGCTTGGCAACAAGAATTAGTTTTATCCATGATGATTTCTCACCTTCAAGACGCAAGCGAGTCTGTGAAGAAGGATTTTATAGAACAGTATGGACGCTCACTTTTTCCTCACCTAGGAACTTCTGTAGCTCAGACCAAATGGCGGACCTATCAAAACATAACTAGGGTAACACCCTGGGGTCGGCAGCACTTTCGTAACAATGTCCGCTTGGCCATGGTTATTGAAGCTTTGGGTTTGGGTCCCCGATACTACTGCATCATGAGATCAAGACATCTTGGGTTTTCTGAGCGGGTCTTCTTACTGGCGTGTTTTCTTCCTTATCAAAAGATATGCCTTTACCCCGTTTTTGGCTTGCCTCTCAGAGGTCCTTTTGTTAGATCACCTCACACCACTGAGATAGGTGCGGCAATAACCAACAGAATTATTCCCATAGATGAGTTACCTTATACGTGCGCAGCTTGTGAGTGCTGCTTTTGTGATCATATGATGGACGGACTTATGGAAGTGTAAAGAGTTCTTCTATCTTTACTATATATGTTCCAAGAATGACTAAAGTTTAAATCTTGTTCTTGTCTTGACCCTTACTCTCTTTGAGACTTTTTTATTTGGTGGTTAATCTTAATTAAAATTTTCTCTAAGTCTCATGTTCGTGCATCTTGCGAAATTATCCCAAGTTTGCGAGATGAGGACATCTTGCGTTTTTCAAGTGGGAGAGAATGTAAGATTCCTCCCCAGCCTCTCAAAATGTCCACCATATTCCCCTGTAATCAATTCTCTCTTCAGAAATATAAGAGATCTTGTCTCTGCCTGTTTTGGCATGGAGAGAGAAAATATTCTAGAGAGAGAATATTCAGATTTTGAATATTTTTGGATAGAAAAATATCTCATCTTATTAAAATGAATTCCCCTGAAACATAAATTCAGAAAGAATTTTCCAATGTGCAATTAGAATTAATTGGAAATGGATATAAAGAACCTTAGCCTAAGGGTCTAGATTTTCAGAAATTTTTGAATTATGGTCCAATTAAGGTTCCTATGGGCCAATAGCATCAATCCATGTGTAGGGAGGAGATAAATCCAATTTTGTAAAAGAAGATACCCAAAAATGAGTAAATGCTCACATAAGATAAAGAGTTGACTATGTACAAGGTTTATTAGTAAGAAACTATGAGTAATATCAAAAATATGAGATATTTTGGGTATCCAAAAATGAGTAAATGCTCACATAAGATGAAGAGTTGAAAATGTACAAGGTTTATTAGTAAAAAACTATGAGAAATATTAAAATTATGAGATATTTTGGGTATCCAAAAATGAGTAAATGCTCACACAAGATGAAGAGTTGAAAATGTACAAGGTTTATTAGTAAAAAACTATGAGCAATATTAAAAATATGAGATATTTTGGATATAATGATTCCATTTTGACACATATGTAAGGAAGGGGAGTTCTTTAAAGGAGGTGCATATTTCACATGCTTGAATGAGTTTTAAACTCAAAAATAATGTGATATTTTTATCTCTCCTCTCTCTTGAACCAAACCAAATCAAAATGGAACCAAACCGAATCAAAAAGTAACCAAACTAGATCCAAATCTAGTCCAAATTCAACCAAACGAAATCTGGAAAATTTTAGAATTCAGTTAGCTTTAGTTAGAGCTTCCCTCTCCTATAAATAGAACATGAGTCCTTTGAAAAAAATAGAAGAATTTTACTATACTAGAGTTATGCTGAAATAATGCTAATTTTTACTATTCTCTAAAATTCTCTCCAAATTGAAGAAATTGGAGCTTCCCTCTTTCTTCAATCCCCATTGGTGGCTCCATCAACATACTTAACCAATTGATTGGTTGGGGGCCTCTACCGTGAACAAAGAATTAAGCAAATTGTAAGGTAAATGGTGAATTTTGATCTTTCTATAATTTCTCAATGCTTCTCTCTTCTCAACCCCTCTCAAGCTTGAGAAGCTTAATTGGAATGGTTTTTGAATGCTATTGAAGTTAATTGATGAATGGTAGTGAAGAGTTACATAATTTGATGAATGCTATTGAAGTTAATTGATTAATGAAAGTTAAGAATTACATAAATTTCCATTTATGCTTAATTCAAATGGTTTTTATGTAAATTCTCTCTCTCACTCAAGAAATGGTCATACTCATGACCCATTCTCAATCCAAATGAAGCTTTTCATAAAGCTTTTCCTTAATCCAAGATTAATCTATGCTTGAGGCCAAATTAATGACTTTTTTTCTATGCTTTTAGTTTATGTATATTGATGATTCAATCCATTATGGATTAATGATCCAATTAGGGATCATTCTAATTATTTCCTTAATGATAAGCTTTATCCCTTAGAAAAATTGAGATTTATCAGTTATAGCAGCGGAGCTATGGCAAAATTTTTATAAAAATTACGCATAAAATAATTTCATTCAAAGCATAAAAAGAGGACTTCCTACCATATTCTAGGAATTATCATCCTAGATTAATTGAAAGATATTCATTGTAAGCCTAGAGAAATTGATTTTTATATTACGCATAATTAGATTTCATGCATAGAGGTATACATAAAAGATTATTATTTTAACATAAAAGTGTTACTTTTATCATAATTAGATTTCATGCATAGAGGTATGCATAAAAGATTATTATTTTAATATAAAAGTGTTACTTTTATCATATTTGAATTTCATGCATAGAGGTATGCATAAAAGATGATTATTTTAGTATAAAAGTGTGACTTTTATCATAATTGAATTTCATGCATAGAGGTATGCATAAGAGATGAATATTTTATTATAAAAAAGTTACTTTTAGCATAATTGAATTTCATGCATAGAGGTATGCATAAGAGATGAATATTTTATTATAAAAGAGTTACTTTTAGCATAATTGAAATTCATGCATAGAGGTATGCATAAGAGATGAATAGTTTATTATAAAAGAGTTACTTTTAGCATAATTGAATTTCATGCATAGAGGTATGCATAAGAGATGAATATTTTATTATAAAAGAGTTACTTTTAGCATAATTGAAATTCATGCATAGAGGTATGCATAAGAGATGAATATTTTATTATAAAAGAGTTACTTTTAGCATAATTGAAATTCATGCATAGAGGTTTGCATAAGAGATGAATATTTTATTATAAAAGAGTTACTTTTAGCATAATTGAATTTCATGCATAGAGGTTTGCATAAGAGATGAATATTTTATTATAAAAGAGTTACTTTTAGCATAATTGAATTTCATGCATAGAGGTATGCATAAGAGATGAATATTTTATTATAAAAGAGTTACTTTTAGCATAATTGAATTTCATGCATAGAGGTATGCATAAGAGATGAATATTTTATTATAAAAGAGTTACTTTTAGCATAATTGAATTTCATGCATAGAGGTATGCATAAGAGATGATTATTTTATTATAAAAGTGTTACGTTTATCACAATTGAATTTCATGCATAGAAGTATGCATAAAAGTTGATTATTTTATTGTAAAAGTGTTACTTTTATCATATTTGAATTTCATGCATAGAGGTATGCATAAAAGATGATTATTTTATTATAAAAGTGTTACTTTTATCATATTTGAATTTCATGCATAGAGGTATGCATAAAAGTTGATTATTTTATCATAAAAGTGTGACTTTTATCATATTTGAATTTCATGCATAGAGGTATGCATAAAAGTAGATTATTTTATTATAAAAGTGTGACTTTTATCATATTTGAATTTCATGTATAGAGGTATGCATAAAAGTTGATTATTTTATTGTAAAAGTGTTACTTTTATCATATTGGATTTCATGCATAGAGGTATGCATAAAAGATATTCTTTTTATACTAAAAATGTGATTTTTCATCATTAATGGATTTTATGCATAACTTAGATGCATAAGAGAAATTCTTTTATTTTAAAAGTGTAATTCCTACCAAATTGAATTGATGCATAAGAAGATGCATAAAAGATTGATTTTTAATTCAAAGGTGTCATTCTCATCTAAATTGAATTTATTCATAGGAAAATGCATAAAAGATTGAAATTTAATTCAAAAGTGTCATTTTTATTTAAAATGAATTTATGCATAGGAAGATGCATAAAAGATTGATTTTTACTTCGAAAGTATTAATCTCCTTAAATACAATTTATGCATAAATAAATGTGTAAAGAAATCTTATATCAAATATAAGAATTCTCTTGTATTCTATAAATAGATATGAGATGTGATAAGATGTGATAAGAGGTGTATAAGATGTGATAAGAGGTGATAAGATGCTTATGAAATAAGTTAGGAGGTGATAAGATATGATAAGATGTGTATGGGATGAGGTAAGAAGTATATGTGATGGGATAAGATGTATATGGGTTGTGATAGGGCAAGAATGGATGTAGATACGGATGTGGATGTATGTATGAATGAGGATGTGAAAATGGATGTATGCATGTAGATGTGGATGTATGCATGTGAAAGTGGAAGTGGATGTGGATGTATGGGTGTAGATACGGATATGGATATATGTATGTGGATGTGGACATATGAATGAGGATGTGAAAAATGATATATGCATGTAGATGTGGATGTATGGATGTGAATGTGGATGTGGATGTGGATGTATGGATATGGATATGGATGTGTATGTATGAATGTGGATATGAGATGTGGATGTATAAATGAGGATGTGAAAATGGAGGTAAGCATGTAGATGTGGATGTATGTATGTGAATGTGGATGTGGATGTGGATGTATGGATGTGGATATGGATGTGTATGTATGAATGTGGATATGGGATGTGGATGTATAAATGAGGATGTAAAAATGGATGTATGCATGTAGATGTGGATGTATGGATGTGAATGTGAATGTGTATGTGAATTAATGTGTCGTAGATATAAGAAAATGGATGAGAATGAGTACACATTGAATGGAATGTGGAATAAGTAATGTGGACTAAGGAGGGATAATGTGGAAAGACGAGAGTTCGATTTAGAAACTGTATTTTGTGACTGTTTGTAAATGACTGTTTTATGTCAAGAATGCTGGGGAAGCATTTTGACCATCTTGTGGATTAAGGTCATGAAGACCTAACTGTTAAAGTTGCAGTCAATGGAGGACGTCTCGCGTAGCAAGGTCGACCGAGGTCTTGACCAGCCTCGGTTCGATTTAAATGGTGAGCTTCCGGTACAGTGGATGAGGGACCAAGGAAGCGGCCTATGAGTGAAGCGCTAGGTCACCTGCGAAGGATCCTAGAGGGTGCTGACCATACGGTGCTCGGGCTCTGTGTCGCCGAAGATACCCACACGTGCGTCGTGGAAGATATTGGAACAAGGAATAAGAGTTGTTTTCTGAAACCGGGCATGGATCTGGTTGATTGACCTTGCTGGTCCTCAACGGATGAGTCCATGGCTCTTTTATATGGATCTGTGGGTTGATCTTGCTGATCTTCCATGGAGATTCCATTCTGTTACATGAATATATTGCTGATTACTATGAGCTAGGAACTATGGAAAAGGCCCCTGAGTGAACAGGTGGTGAGCGTTCTGGTTGCCAATGATGCCATAAGTATACCGATGAATGAATGACTGGAAATAAGGATTCAACCAGAGACTATGAGGATTGTCATCAGTGACATAATGGTTTCATTAAAGGATTGTTTTAAAGTTAGCTGATGCTAAGAAAAAGGCAATTGCATATTGGGTGTGTAAGTGGTGTGACTAGTTTTATGTTTGCATGAACTTCTGGCTAGGGGGCCTTGGAACTCTTTTCCTTGGTACTCGGGACAAAACCTAACCAAATTCTTAATTGGATCCCATCACTACAGTGGTTGGGCGGTTGGCTAACCCATGGGACTGGATGGGGTTAGGCTGGACTGATGGATCCGTAAATCGAGATTCAATTTCTGTTATTATGATAGATAAAGTAAGTCCCGGATAGTAATTGTTCTATGGATAGGAATCAATGGCTATGCCTCTTGATGGGGAAAAAAGCATTGATCCCAATGATCCAAGTGCAAGTTTCTTCCCTGATCTGACTGAGTATCTTTATAGGTGCAGTCGGATCAGTTTGATCACTAATGGTCTTGACTACATTAGAGTAAAAAGTTATCCTGGAGGAATCGCCCGTGCTTTCCGGATAAGGGAAGTTTTTTCAGGTTCAGTTTTGGAAAAACCGACGGATTAGTCTTTTGTCCGGATATCCGTGGACGAGGCCCCGAGTGTGGGACCCTGCCTCGCAGTAGAAGTGCTACTTCCGCTGCTAGTACCCCGAATCCGTTGCGCGGTGGAAACGGGGATCTCACAGCTTGGTTGCTTCTAGTTTTCTTCTTGTTGTTGTTCTGGCTATTGTTCTGGCTTTTCTTTTGTTGATTATCTTTCCGTTTTTTGTTTGTCCCACCTGTGTCATTTGCTAGACTTTTCTTTAGCTTGTTGATCTGTGCTTGAACTTGCTTCTGAACTTGCTCTTTGACTAGCTTGGCTATAGAGGGTTCAGTAGGAAGAGATTCTGCATCTCCCATGGCTTGATCCTGTGTAGCTTTCCTCTTGGTGAAAGCTGCTTGCTTGATCTTAGAGTTAAGGAGATGAGAGACCCTGAAATTATTTATGGCAGTTTTGAAATCTTTGACAAGCTTGTTCTTCCAAGCCTTCATGGTGTTTTCCCATAAAGCGTGTGGGCTGTCCATGAGTTCTAAAGCACCCATGAGGTTCAGGATTTCGTGGAGACTGGCTTCAAAAGTGGAGGCATAAGCATCCAGCATCTTTTCTTGATTCTCTACCAGCTTTGCCTAGGCTTCAATGAGGACTTCCAAGCAGCTGCTCCTGTAATTTTTACAAAGATCTTGTAGAGTTTGATTGAGAAAGGCCTGTCCTTGTTCATCTTGCACAGTAAGGCGGGGTGGTTTGAGTCGAAGACTATTAGGTACGGTGCCTTCTTCTCTTTGCTCTCTAAGCTTTTTGAGGTAAGCTTGACTTTTCTCAAAAGCTAAAAACATCTTCTTGTACTCCTCGATAGACTTCTTCAAGAAATCTTTAAGGTGAGAAGGTTGAGCGATGGGAAGAGTAGGTAGAGCAAAAAGGTGATCATAGGATGATGATGAAGCACCAAGTGTAAACCTGTATTTGTTTTGTGTATTAGCAGTATCTGTAGAATCATCCATACTTTGCTTAGTACGTTCTCTTTCTCCACTAGCAAATTGAAACGCTCCCTGGCTGGTAGAAGGGTTGTCTTGACCTTCGTTTGCTGCCTCTGGGATAGTGTTCAAAAGCACCATGATAGCAAAGGTTTAGGGTTTAGGGGTTTTTTCAGGTGTGCGGTTGTGGAGTGATAAAGATAAATAACTGGTGGCTGCGGCAGCAAAAAATAAATTTTTCGGGGGGCCGGTTACGTGATAGTCAAGTGGAGTGTATGTAAGATATGGTGTTGAGGTGTGAATAGTATGAACTTAAGATGGCCACGCACTATGACCAAAAAGTCCAAAATCCCACCTCACGAGCGAGGACAAACAGCTAGCCGAAAAATACGACCAGTTGCCCACGCAAACTAAAGGCTAAGATATGGGGACAATAACTTGCCGCAAAAGAAACGACTAGTTGCCCACCAAACCAAAGGCTAAGACGTGGGGACAACAACTTGCCACAAAAGAACGACTAGTTGCTCTCAAAAAATCAAGGTAAGGGGAAGGGAAGGTCAATCAATCGAAATGACACAGCATGCCACGCAATATGACATTATGCCAGATCGAAGGAGCATACTCAGCAGAAAGACACTAAACCAGCCAAATTAATGACCAAGTGCCTCTTGCTAAGCACCAAACCAATGGCCTTACTCACACACACAAGAAAGACACTTTACTAGCCCAAAAAAGGACTAAGTGCCTAACATACACAAAACACAAGACAAAATTTGATTTAAGAGACAAAAAAGACTTAAAAAAGTCGATTTCTTGTATTAACTTGAGGGTGTAGTTCCAAACTAGTTTCGCTCTAGAGTGAGCTCTTCAGTGGAACACCCAAGTTTGAGATTACAAGAATGAGAGCTCTCCCTTATGTAAAGAGGGGAGGGCTAGCTTTTGCCTCTTTGCATGTGGGATAATTCAGCCTTTTGTTGTGAAAAAGCAAGCTTAGGACATGAAGAACCCAACGCAACAAACGACGCTCGAATCGGACAAGTAGAGCTCTCTAAACAAGTAAAAGAAGCTCAATAGCATATCATGCAAGCTATGGGTTTTGAACTCATGACCCCTTTCATTAGAGTTACAAGCCTTAACCATTAGGCTAGACTGGACATGTTGACTCTACATGCAAAAATAAGTTACATAAGGTAACTAGAAGACTAGAGAGATGCATAAAATAGGTGGAGGGTTTTCCCGATAGCAGAACCAAGCATGGGAGGTCTCATATGCTGTTAAGCCGATGCTCCCAAGGGTTGCTTTACAAAGGTGGGTCCACGCTAAAAATAGTACTTACTAAAAATAGAACGTTACAAATTAGAGGTTCGAAACCTTGATCTAACAAGATAGGAGCGCAGATTCCTTGGATTTCTCCAACAAATCATAGGTCTAGGTATATGCTTCAGCTCGGGATTTTGTTGGCAAAGCCGAAAGGGTTTAGGGTTTAGGGTTTAGGGTTTAGGGGTTAGGGTTTAGGGTTTAGGGTTTAGGGTTTAGGGTTTAGGGTTTAGGGTTAGGGTTTAAAATTTTAAGTTTAAGTTTAAAAATTTAAGTTTAAAAACAAAGGCAAGGCGAGCGGCCCTAGAGGGAGGTGAGGGAGAGAAGAAGAAGAGAGGGGGGGGGAAGGGAGGGGGGAGGGGGAGGGGGAGGGGGGAAGGAGGAAGAGGGAGAGGGAGAGGGAGAGGGAGAGAAGAAGAAGAGAGGGGGGAGGGGGGGACGGGGAAGAGAGGGAGAGAAGAGGAAGAGATAAGCCTTGATGCAAACACTTTTAAACTTACAAACTAGTTTCGTGCATCCTCCTGCTGCTGCAGAAAGACACTAAACCAGCCAAATTAATGACCAAGTGCCTCTTGCTAAGCACCAAAATAATGGCCTTACTCACACACACAAGAAAGACACTTTACTAGCCCAAAAAACGACTAAGTGCCTCACATACACAAAACACAAGACAAAATTTGATTTAAGAGACAAAAAAGACTTAAAAAAGTCGATTTCTTGTATTAACTTGAGGGTGTAGTTCCAAACTAGTTTCGCTCTAGAGTGAGCTCTTCAGTGGAACACCCAAGTTTGAGATTACAAGAATGAGAGCTCTCCCTTATGTAGAGAGGGGAGGGCTAGCTTTTGCCTCTTTGCATGTGGGATAATTCAACCTTTTGTTGTGAAAAAGCAAGCTTAGGACATGAAGAACCCAACGCAACAAACGACGCTCGAATCGGATAAGTAGAGCTCTCTTTGCATGTGGGATAATTCAACCTTTTGTTGTGAAAAAGCAAGCTTAGGACATGAAGAACCCAACGCAACAAACGACGCTCGAATCGGATACGTAGAGCTCTCTAAACAAGTAAAAGAAGCTCAATAGCATCTCATGCAAGCTATGGGTTTTGAACTCATGACCCCTTTCATTAGAGTCACAAGCCTTAACCATTAGGCTAGAGTGGACATGTTTACTCTACATGCAAAAATAAGTTACATAAGGTAACTATAAGACTAGAGAGATGCATAAAATAGGTGGAGGGTTTTCCCGATAGCAGAACCAAACATGGGAGGTCTCATATGCTTTTAAGCCGATGCTCCCAAGGGTTGCTTTACAAAGGTGGGTCCACGCTAAAAATAGTACTTACTAAAAATAGAAAGTTACAAATTAGAGGTTCGAAACCTTGATCTAACAAGATAGGAGCGTAGATTCCTTGGATTTCTCCAGTAAATCATATGTCTAGGTATATGCTTCAGCTCGGGATTTTGTTGGCAAAGCCGAAAAAGTTTAGGGTTTAGGGAGGCCCCCAAGTTTAAAGCTTTGGTGTACTTGGAGTAGTCAAGCTTAAGAACTAGGGGGATCCGCTTACTCGAAGAGGTTTCTCGATTGGCAGCCTTTAGAAGTAGAGCTATTCGCATATTGTACTTGATCTTGCTGAAAGTTTTCCAAAGGAGAGAATCCGGATATCCTCTACCTCGAAGTCGTTGGAAAAACAAAAGCTTTAGCTTGATGTAGCTTTGAAGCGTGCTCTCCCTGATGACATAACGCTTAAGTTCTCCAATGATGAAGGCTTCCTTTTGATGACTAGGGTGCCAGGAAGAGAAAGGGAGGTATTGATACCTATTCAGCTCTTTCTGAAAACAACTAGTAGAAAGCTTTCCTGTGGTTTGAAAATTAGTACCTTTGAAGAGGTGAATGTCCAAAAAATCCACAGATGAATTGGAGATGACATGTGTTATCTTGATATGCTCCTGAAGATCTATTGCATAATTGCTAAGATGTTGAAGCAAAGTGGTGTGAGACCCATGCCAAAAACCTAAAGCGTCATCGATGTATCTTTTGTAGTAGAGTAGCTCTGGTGTGGGATGTACCTGTTCTTGAAGGTTTTCTAAATAACATAGAAAAAGGCAGGCATAGACAACAGCAAAATTACTGCCCATAGCAGTGCCTCTGATTTGATGCCAAAAAGTGCCATTAAACTCAAGATAGTGGTTCTTGAGAACAAGAGAGGCAATTGTCATGATGAGGTTGAGCTCTACACGGTTGAAGTCAACCTGTATCATCATCTTGAGGGCATGCAGTCCTTCATTGGTGGGAATACTGGGGTACAGAGATTCCACATCAAATGTGAAGAGGATAATTTCTTGTGGTAGATGAAGCTCAGATAACTCTTTAATCAGAGTGAGGGAGTCTTTTAGATGTTGCTTTTGTTGGAAGAGAATGGGGAAAAGCTTATGATGAAGCCATATAGACGCATTCTCAAAAACAAAGCCATTGTAAGAGTAGATTGGCCTTCCGACCACTGTAGGTTTGTGGATTTTGGGCAAGAAATAAAGAAAGAAAACTCTGAACCCTTGCTCTGGCTTCTGCAAAATAAACTTTGCTTCATCCCTTGAGAGCACACTAGACTTTTGACAAATGCAGGCAAGCCTATCAAACAGTTCAATCAATGGAGCTTGGGTGACTGGGAGATAGACCTGTTGATCTAGAAGTTGCCGATCACCTTCATTAAGATACCATGATTTATCAAGAATTACCAAACCAAGGTTTTTATCTGCTGGCTTGATAATGATGTTATGGTTCTTTATCAATCTGTTAAGGGCTCTTCTCAAATGAAGCGGAAGCTTGTTCTGAGGAAGTCGCTCACATGAAGAGATTGAATTTTGAAGTGACCAAGTGCCTCTTGCTAAGCACCAAAATAATGGCCTTACTCACACACACAAGAAAGACACTTTACTAGCCCAAAAAACGACTAAGTGCCTCACATACACAAAACACAAGACAAAATTTGATTTAAGAGACAAAAAAGACTTAAAAAAGTCGATTTCTTGTATTAACTTGAGGGTGTAGTTCCAAACTAGTTTCGCTCTAGAGTGAGCTCTTCAGTGGAACACCCAAGTTTGAGATTACAAGAATGAGAGCTCTCCCTTATGTAGAGAGGGGAGGGCTAGCTTTTGCCTCTTTGCATGTGGGATAATTCAGCCTTTTGTTGTGAAAAAGCAAGCTTAGGACATGAAGAACCCAACGCAACAAACGGCGCTCGAATCGGATAAGTAGAGCTCTCTAAACAAGTAAAAGAAGCTCAATAGCATCTCATGCAAGCTATGGGTTTTGAACTCATGACCTCTTTCATTAGAGTCACAAGCCTTAACCATTAGGCTAGAGTGGACATGTTGACTCTACATGCAAAAATAAGTTACATAGGTAACTAAAAGACTAGAGAGATGCATAAAATAAGTGGAGGGTTTTCTCGATAGCAGAACCAAGCATGGGAGGTCTCATATGCTGTTAAGCCGATGCTCCCAAGGGTTGCTTTACAAAGGTGGCTCCACGCTAAAAATAGTACTTACTAAAAATAGAAAGTTACAAATTAGAGGTTCGAAACCTTGATCTAACAAGATGGGAGCGCAGATTCCTTGGATTTCTCCAGTAAATCATATGTCTAGGTATATGCTTCAGCTCGGGATTTTGTTGGCAAAGCCGAAAAAGTTTAGGGTTTAGGGAGGCCACCAAGTTTAAAGCTTTGGTGTACTTGGAGTAGTCAAGCTTAAGAACTAGGGGGATCCGCTTACTCGAAGAGGTTTCTCGATTGGAAGCCTTTAGAAGTAGAGCTGTTTGCATATTGTACTTGATCTTGCTGAAAGTTTTCCGAAGGAGAGAATCCGGATATCCTCTACCTCGAAGTCGTTGGAAAAACAAAAGCTTTAGCTTGATGTAGCTTTGAAGCATGCTTTCCCTGATGACATAACGCTTAAGTTCTCCAATGATGAAGGCTTCCTTTTGATGACTAGGGTGCCACGAAGAGAAAGGGAGGTATTGATACCTGTTCAGCTCTTTCTGAAAACAACTAGTAGAAAGCTTTCCTGTGGTTTGAAAATTAGTACCTTTGAAGAGGTGAATGTCCAAAAAATCCACAGATGAATTGGAGATGACATGTGTTATCTTGATATGCTCCTGAAGATCTATTGCATAATTGCTAAGATGTTGAAGCAAAGTGGTGTGAGACCCATGCCAAAAACCTAAAGCGTCATCCATGTATCTTTTGTAGTAGAGTAGCTCTGGTGTTGGATGTACCTGTTCTTGAAGGTTTTCTAAATAACATAGAAAAAGGCAGGCATAGACAATAGCAAAATTACTGCCCATAGCAGTGCCTCTGATTTGATGCCAAAAAGTGCCATTAAACTCAAGATAGTGGTTCTTGAGAACAAGAGAGGCAATTGTCATGATGAGATTGAGCTCTACATGGTTCAAGTCACCCTGTATCATCATCTTGAGGGCATGCAGTCCTTCATTGGTGGGAATACTGGGGTACAGAGATTCCACATCAAATGTAAAGAGGATAATTTCTTGTGGTAGATGAAGCTCAGATAACTCTTTAATCAAAGTGAGGGAGTCTGTTAGATGTTGCTTTTGTTGGAAGAGAATGGGGAAAAGCTTATGATGAAGCCATATAGACGCATTCTCAAAAACAAAGCCATTGTAAGAGCAGATTGGCCTTCCGGACCACTGTAGGTTTGTGGATTTTGGGCAAGAAATATAGAGAGCAAACTCTGAACCCTTGCTCTGGCTTCTGCAAAATAAACTTTGCTTCATCCCTTGAGAGCACACTAGACTTTTGACAAATGCAGGCAAGCCTATCAAACAGTTCAATCAATGGAGCTTGGGTGACTGGGAGATAGACCTGTTGATCTAGAAGTTGCCGATCACCTTCATTAAGATACCATGATTTATCAAGAATTACCAAACCAAGGTTTTTATCTGCTGGCTTGATAATGATGTTATGGTTCTTTATCAATCTGTTAAGGGCTCTTCTCAAATGAAGCGGAAGCTTGTTCTGAGGAAGTCGCTCACATGAAGAGATTGAATTTTGAAGTATGACTTTTCCAGTGTTGATGATGTCTTCCAGAGGCTGATAAACTTTAGAAGGATTCCAATTCGGGTTTACAACTCGAAAAGGAGGAAGAGGTCTATCTGGTGCATTTCTGAAAAACCATCGATTGTCTTGCAAAATTATCATAGTCTTTGGTTAGATGTGTTGAATCCGGAAACTTTGACGAAGGAATATATCCCAAACCAAGTCCTAGAAGCTTTTTCTCGCTAAATGAAAGCTTGTACTGAGAGAGATTGTGGATGGCAGTGCTTGAAACACGTTGATCCACCTCAGTTGGGGTCTTTCTAGAGAAAAGCAAAAGAGCATAGCGCTTGGGATCTTGGAGAGGGAGCCAGAAGAGGTGCCTTAACGCCGGGGATTTCGAGACCGAGATCGGCTCGGTGGAGCAGATCTGCTTCGTGAATTTTGCCGATTTTGTTTCTGTCCCGAACCAGATTTCTGGGTATTGCGGCCTTGTCGAGAAGAGGAAGGCTGTGTAGAGGAGGGGGTGGAAGTCTTCTTCCTTTGAGGTTGATTTCCACCCCCTTGCCGGTTTCCCCGCTGGTTTTTTGGCTGGGTAGACTTGCCTTTATTTGGCTTGTTTCCCTGCTGCTTACCTTGGTGGTTGTTTTGCCGGTCTTTTTGTTGATTGCCTTTTTTAGAAGCTTGGTTGCTTCTAGTTTTCTTCTTATTATTGTTCTGGCTATTGTTTTGGCTTTTCTTTTGTTGATTATCTTTCCGTTTTTTGTTTGTCCCACCTGTGTCATTTGCTAGACTTTTCTTTAGCTTGTTGATCTGTGCTTGAACTTGCTTCTGAACTTGCTCTTTGACTAGCTTGGCTATAGAGGGTTCAGTAGGAAGAGATTTTGCATCTTCCATGGCTTGATCCTGTGCAGCTTTCCTCTTGGTGAAAGTAGCTTGCTTGATCTTAGAGTTAAGGAGATGAGAGACCCTGAAATTATTTATGGTAGTTTTGAAATCCTTGACCAGCTTGTTCTTCCAAGTCTTCATGGTGTTTTTCCATAAAGCGTGTGGGCTGTCCATGAGTTCTAAAGCAGCCATGAGGTTCAGGATTTCCTAGAGACTGGCTTCAAAAGTGGAGGCATACGCATCTAGCTTCTTTTCTTGATTCTCTACCAGCTTTGCCTGGGCTTCAATGAGGACTTCCAAGCAGCTGCTCCTATAATTTTTACAAAGATCTTGTAGAGTTTGATTGAGAAAGGCCTGTCCTTGTTCATCTTGCACAGTAAGGCGGGGTGGTTTGAGTCGAAGACTGTTAGGTACGGTGCCTTCTTCTCTTTGCTCTCTAAGCTTTTTGAGGTAAGCTTGACTTTTCTCAAAATCTAAAAACATCTTCTTGTACTCCTCGATAGACTTCTTCAAGAAATCTTTAAGGTGAGAAGGTTGAGCGATGGGAAGAGTAGGTAGAGCAAAAAGGTGATCATAGGATGATGATGAAGCACCAAGTGTAAACCTGTATTGGTTTTGTGCATTAGCAGTATCTATGGAATCATCCATTCTTCGCTTAGCACGTTCTCTTTCTCCACTAGCAAATTGAAACGCTCCCTGGCTGGTAGAAGGGTTGTCTTGACCTTCGTTTGCTGCCTCTGGGATAGTGTTCAAAAGCACCATAAAAGCAAAGGTTTAGGGTTTAGGGGTTTTTTCAGGTGTGCGGTTGTGGAGTGATAAAGATAAATAATCGGTAGCTGCGGCAGTAAAAAGTAGCTGCGGCAGCAACCGGTTTAGGGTTTAGGGTTTAGGGTTTAGGGTTTCAGGGCTTAGGGTTCAGGGTTTAGGGTTTAGGGTAAAAAACCGGTAGGACGTAGCTGCGGCAGCAAAAAATAAATTTTTCGGGGGACCGGTTATGTTGCATACTCTCTGAAATGCTTACTGAAGGACATGCTTCCCTACGCAGCATCACGATCCACCTCGTCACATCAGAATCACCAAAAAATGATGGGAGGACGTGTTTTTTACGCGCGCAGAATTGCTGTTTTTTGCGCGCGCAGAATTGTTGTTTAGTGAGCCAGAACCAACACCAGAAGCTGCTTAGGGCCACTCCACGGCGTCTCTGGATCCCAAAAAAACCCAAACCCGAACCCAAAATCCAGAAGGTGCTTAGGGAGACGCCACGGTGAACAGAAGGCGCTTAGGGAGACGCCACGGTGAACAGAAGGCGCTTAGGGAGTAGCAACGCCAAAAATGATGGTAGAACGTGTTTTTCGCGCGCGCAGAATTGCTGTTTAGTGAGCCAGAACCAACACCAGAAGCTGCTTAGGGCCACTCCACGGCGTCTCTGAATCGCCAAAAATGATGGTAGAACGTGTTTTTCGCGCGCGCAGAATTGCTGTTTAGTGAGCCAGAACCAACACCAGAAGCTGCTTAGGGCCACTCCACGGCATCTCTGGATCCCAAAAAAACCCAAACCCGAACCCAAAATCCAGAAGGCACTTAGGGAGACGCCACGGTGAACAGAAGGCGCTTAGGGAGACGCCGCCATGAACAGAAGGTGCTTAGGGTTTAGGGTTTAGGGTTTAGGGTTTAGGGTTTTAGGGTTTAGGGTTTAGGATTTAGGGTAAAAAACCGGTAGCTGCGACAGCAAAAAATAAATTTTTCGGGAGGCCGGTTATGTTGCATACTCTCTGAAATGCTTGCTGAAGGACATGCTTCCCTACGCAGCATCACGATCCACCTCGTCGCATCAGAATCGCCAAAAAATGATGGGAGGACGTGTTTTTTGCGCGCGCAGAATTGCTATTTTTCGCGCGCGTAGAATTGTTGTTTAGTGAGCCAGAACCAACACCAGAAGTTGCTTAGGGCCACTCCACGGCGTCTCTGGATCCCAAAAAAACCCAAACCCGAACCCAAAATCTAGAAGGTGCTTAGGGAGACGCCACGGTGAATAAGAGGCACTTAGGGAGACGCCACGGTGAACAGAAGGCGCTTAGGGAGTAGCAACGCCGTGGTGCTGCTGTGCAGCGACGCTGCTAAGCAGCGTCACGATCCACCTCGTCATGTCAGAATCGCCAAAAATGATGGGAGGACGTGTTTTTCGCGCGCGCAGAATTGCTATTTTTCGCGCGCGCAGAATTGCTGTTTAGTGAGCCAGAACCAACATCAGAAGCTGCTTAGGGCCACTCCACGGTGTCTCAAGATCCCAAAAAAAACCCAAACCCGAACCCAAAATCCAAAAGGCACTTAGGGAGACGCAACGGTGAACAGAAGGCGCTTAGGGAGACGCCGTCGTGAACAAAAGGCGCTTAGGGAGACGCCGCCGTGAACAGAAGGCGCTTAGGGAGTAGCAACGCCGTGGCGCTGCTGCACAGCGACGCTGCTATGCAGCATCATGATCCACCTCGTCACGTCAGAATCGCCAAAAAATGATGGGAGGACGTGTTTTTCGCGCGCGCAGAATTGCTGTTTTTTGCGCGCGCAAAATTGCTATTTAGTGAGCCAGAACCAACACCAGAAGCTGCTTAGGGCCACTCCACGGCGTCTCTGGATCCCAAAAAAACCCAAACCCGAACCCAAAAAGTTCTCCAATGATGAAGGCTTCCTTTTGATGACTAGGGTGCCAGGAAGAGAAAGGGAGGTATTGATACCTGTTCAGCTCTTTCTGAAAAAAACTAGTAGAAAGCTTTCCTGTGGTTTGAAAATTAGTACCTTTGAAGAGGTGAATGTCCAAAAAATCCAGAGATGAATTGGAGATGACATGTGTTATCTTGATATGCACTTGAAGATCCATTGCATAGTTGCTAAGATGTTGAAGCAAAGTGGTGTGAGACCCATGCCAAAAACCTAAAGCGTCATCAATGTATCTTTTGTAGTAGAGTAGCTTGTAGCAACCGGTTTAAGGTTCAGGGTTGAGGGTTTAGGGTTGAGGGTTCAGGGGTTAGGGTTTAGGGGTTAGGGTTCAGGGTTGAGGCTTCAGGGTTCAGGGTTGAGGGTTTAGGGTTCAGGGTTCAGGGTTCAGGGTTCAGGGGTTTTTTCAGGTGTGCAGTTGTGGAGTGATAAAGATAAATAACCGATAGATGCGGCAGCAAAAAATAAATTTTTCGGGAGACCGGTTACGTGATAGTCAAGTGGAGTGTATGTAAGATATGGTGTTGAGGTGTGAATAGTATGAACTTAAGATGGCCACGCACTATGACCAAGAAGTCCAAAATCCCACCTCACGAGGACAACAGCTAGCCGAAAAATACGACCAGTTGCCCACGCAAACTAAAGGCTAAGATGTGGGGACAACAACTTGCCGCAAAAGAACGACTAGTTGTCCACCAAACCAAAGGCTAAGACGTGGGGACAACAACTTGCCGCAAAAGATCGACTAGTTGCCCTCAAAAATAAAGGTAAGGGGAAGGGAAGGTGCATCAATCGAAATGACACTTAGCATGCCACGCAATATGACATTATGCCAGATCGAAGGAGCATACTCAGCAGAAAGACACTAAACCAGCCAAATTAATGACCAAGTGCCTCTTGCTAAGCACCAAACCAATGGCCTTACTCACACACACAAGAAAGACACTTTACTTGCCCAAAAAAAAGGACTAAGTGCCTAACATACACAAAACACAAGACAAAATTTGATTTGATTTAAGAGACAAAAAAGACTTAAAAAAGTCGATTTCTTGTATTAACTTGAGGGTGTAGTTCCAAATGTATCATCATCTTGAGGGCATGCAGTCCTTCATTGGTGGGAATACTGGGGTACAGAGATTCCACATCAAATGTGAAGAGGATAATTTCTTGTGGTAGATGAAGCTCAGATAACTCTTTAATCAGAGTGAGGGAGTCTTTTAGATGTTGCTTTTGTTGGAGGAGAATGGGGAAAAGCTTATGATGAAGCCATATAGACGCATTCTCAAAAACAAAGCCATTGTAAGAGCAGATTGGCCTTCCGACCACTGTAGGTTTGTGGATTTTGGGCAAGAAGTAAAGAGAGCAAACTCTGAACCCTTGCTCTGGCTTCTGCAAAATAAACTTTGCTTCATCCCTTGAGAGCACACTAGACTTTTGACGGATGCAGGCAAGCCTATCAAACAGTTCATTCAATGGAGCTTGGGTGACTGGGAGATAGACCTGTTGATCTAGAAGTTACCGATCACCTTCATTAAGATACCATGATTTATCAAGAATTACCAAACCAAGGTTTTTATCTGCTGGCTTGATAATGATGTTATGGTTCTTTATCAATCTGTTAAGGGCTCTTCTCAAATGAAGCGAAAGCTTGTTCTGAGGAAGTCGCTCACATGAAGAGATTGAATTTTGAAGTATGACTCTTCCAGTGTTGATGATGTCTTCCAGAGGCTGATAAACTTTAGAAGGATTCCAATTCGGGTTTGCAACTCGAAAAGGAGGAAGAGGTCTATCTGGTGCATTTCTGAAAAACCATCGACGAAGACGAAGTTGCCTTGCAAAATTATCATAGTCTTTGGTTAGATGTGTTGAATCCGGAAACTTTGACGGAGGAATATATCCCAAACCAAGTCCTAGAAGCTTTTTCTCACTAAATGAAAGCTTGTACTGAGAGAGATTGTGGATGGCAGTGTTTGAAACACGTTGATCCACCTCAGTTGGGGTCTTTCTAGAGAAAAGCAATAGAGCATAGCGCTCGGGATCTTGGAGAGGGAGCCAGAAGAGGTGCCTTAAGGCCGGGGATTTCGAGACCGAAATCGGCTCGGTGGAGCGGATCTGCTTCGTGAATTTTGCCGATTTTGTTTCTGTCTCGAACCAGATTTCTGGGTATTGCGGCCTTGTCGAGAAGAGGAAGACTGTGCAGAGGAGGGGGTGGAAGTCTTCTTCCTTTGAGGTTGATTTCCACCCCCTTGCCGGTTTCCCCGCTGGTTTTTTGGCTGGGTAGACTTGCCTTTATTTGGCTTGTTTCCCTGCTGCTGCTTACCTTGGTGGTTGTTTTGCCGGTCTTTCTGTTGATTGCCTTTCTTAGAAGCTTGGTTGCTTCTAGATTTCTTCTTGTTGTTGTTCTGGCTATTGTTCTGGCTTTTCTTTTGTTGATTATCTTTCCGTTTTTTGTTTGTCCCACCTATGTCATTTGCAAGACTTGTCTTTAGCTTGTTGATCTGTGCTTGAACTTGCTTCTGAACTTGCTCTTTGACTAGCTTGGCTATAGAGGGTTCAGTAGGAAGAGATTCTGCATCTCTCATGGCTTGATCCTGTGCAGCTTTCCTCTTGGTGAAAGCAGCTTGCTTGATCTTAGAGTTAAGGAGATGAGAGACCCTGAAATTAATTATGGCAGTTTTGAAATCTTTGAGCAGCTTGTTCTTCCAAGTCTTCATGGTGTTTTCCCATAAAGCGTGTGGGCTGTCCATGAGTTCCAAAACAGCCATGAGGTTCAGGATTTCCTGGAGACTGGCTTCAAAAGTGGAGGCATAAGCATCCAGCTTCTTTTCTTGATTCTCTACCAGCTTTGCTTGGGCTTCAATGAGGACTTCCAAGCAGCTGCTCCTGTAATTTTTACAAAGATCTTGTAGAGTTTGATTGAGAAAGGCCTGTCCTTGTTCATCTTGCACAGTAAGGCGGGGTGGTTTGAGTCGAAGACTGTTAGGTACGGTGCCTTCTTCTCTTTGCTCTCTAAGCTTTTTGAGGTAAGCTTGACTTTTCTCAAAAGCTAAAAACATCTTCTTATACTCCTCGATAGACTTCTTCAAGAAATCTTTAAGGTGAGAAGGTTAAGCGATGGGAAGAGTAGGCAGAGCAAAAAGGTCATCATAGGATGATGATGAAGCACCAAGTGTAAACCTGTATTGGTTTTGTGCATTAGCAGTATCTGTAGAATCATCCATTCTCCGCTTAGCACGTTCTCTTTCTCCACTAGCAAATTGAAACGCTCCCTGGCTGGTAGAAGGGTTGTCTTGACCTTCGTTTGCTGCCTCCGGGATAGTGTTCAAAAGCACCATGATAGCAAAGGTTTAGGGTTTAGGGGTTTTTTCAGGTGTGCAGTTGTGGAGTGATAAAGATAAATAACCGATAGCTGTGGCAGCTAAAAGTAGCTGCGGCAGCAAAAAATAAATTTTTCGAGGGGTCGGTTACGTGATAGTCAAGTGGAGTGTATGTAAGATATGGTGTTGAGGTGTGAATAGTATGAACTTAAGATGGCCACGCACTATGACCAAGAAGTCCAAAATCCCACCTCACGAGGACAACAGCTAGCCGAAAAATACGACCAGTTGCCCACGCAAACTAAAGGCTAAGATGTGGGGACAACAACTTGTCGCAAAAGAACGACTAGTTGTCCACCAAACCAAAGGCTAAGACGTGGGGACAACAACTTGCCGCAAAAGATCCACTAGTTGCCCTAAAAAATAAAGGTAAGGGGAAGGGAGGGTGTTCCACTGAAGAGCTCATTATAGAGCGAAACTAGTTTGGAACTACACCCTCAAGTTAATACAAGAAATCGACTTTTTTAAGTCTTTTTTGTCTCTTAAATCAAATCAAATTTTGTCTTGTGTTTTGTGTATGTTAGGCACTTAGTCCTTTTTTTGGGCAAGTAAAGTGTCTTTCTTGTGTGTGTGAGTAAGGCCATTGGTTTGGTGCTTAGCAAGAGGCACTTGGTCATTAATTTGGCTGGTTTAGTGTCTTTCTGCTGAGTATGCTCCTTCGATTTGGCATAATGTCATATTGCGTGGCATGCTAAGTGTCATTTCGATTGATGCACCCTCCCTTCCCCTTACCTTTATTTTTGAGGGCAACTAGTCGATCTTTTGCGGCAAGTTGTTGTCCCCACGTCTTAGCCTTTGGTTTGGTGGACAACTAGTCATTCTTTTGCGGCAAGTTGTTGTCCCCACATCTTAGCCTTTACTTTGCGTGGGCAACTGGTCGTATTTTTCGGCTAGCTGTTGTCCTCGTGAGGTGGGATTTTGGACTTCTTGGTCATAGTGCATGGCCATCTTAAGTTCATACTATTCACACCTCAACACCATATCTTACATACACTCCACTTGACTATCACGTAACCGGCCCCCCGAAAAATTTATTTTTTGCTGCCGCAGCTACTTTTAGCTGCCGCCGCAGCTATCGGTTATTTATCTTTATCACTCCACAACTGCACACCTGAAAAAACCCCTAAACCCTAAACCCTAAACCCTAAACTTTTTCGGCTTTGCCAACAAAATCCTGAGCTGAAGCATATACCTAGACCTATGATTTGCTGGAGAAATCCAAGGAATCTGCGCTCCTATCTTGTTAGATCAAGGTTTCGAACCTCTAATTTGTAACTTTCTATTTTTAGTAAGTACTATTTTTAGCGTGGACCCACCTTTGTAAAGCAACCCTTGGGAGCATCGGCTTACCAGCATATGAGACCTCCCATGTTTGGTTCTGCTATCGGGAAAACCCTCCACCTATTTTATGCATCTCTCTAGTCTTCTAGTTACCTTATGTAACTTATTTTTGCATGTAGAGTCAACATGTCCACTCTAGCCTAATGGTTAAGGCTTGTGACTCTAATGAAAGAGGTCATGAGTTCAAAACCCATAGCTTGCATGAGATGCTATTGAGCTTCTTTTACTTGTTTAGAGAGCTCTACTTATCCGATTCGAGCGCCGTTTGTTGCATTGGGTTCTTCATGTCCTAAGCTTGCTTTTTCACAACAAAAGGCTGAATTATCCCACATGCAAAGAGGCAAAAGCTAGCCCTCCCTTCTCTACATAAGGGAGAGCTCTCATTCTTGTAATCTCAAACTTGGGTGTTCCACTGAAGAGCTCATTCTAGAGCGAAACTAGTTTGGAACTACACCCTCAAGTTAATACAAGAAATCGACTTTTTTAAGTCTTTTTTGTCTCTTAAATCAAATCAAATTTTGTCTTGTGTTTTGTGTATGCTAGGAACTTGTCCTTTTTTGGGCAAGTAAAGTGTCTTTCTTGTGTGTGTGAGTAAGGCCATTGGTTTGGTGCTTAGTAAGAGGCACTTGGTCATTAATTTGGCTGGTTTAGTGTCTTTCTGCTTAGTATGCTCCTTCGATCTGGCATAATGTCATATTGCGTGGCATGCTAAGTGTCATTTCGATTGATGCACCTTCCCTTCCCCTTACCTTTATTTTTGAGGGCAACTAGTCGTTCTTTTGCGGCAAGTTGTTGTCCCCACGTCTTAGCCTTTGGTTTGGTGGACAACTAGTCGTTCTTTTGCGGCAAGTTGTTGTCCCCACATCTTAGCCTTTATTTTGCGTGGGCAACTGGTCGTATTTTTCGGCTAGCTGTTGTCCTCGTGAGGTGGGATTTTGGACTTCTTGGTCATAGTGCAAGGCCATCTTAAGTTCATACTATTCACACCTCAACACCATATCTTACATACACTTCACTTGACTATCACGTAACCGGCCCCCCGAAAAATTTATTTTTTGCTACCGCAGCTACTTTTAGCTGTCGCAGCTACCGGTTATTTATCTTTATCACTCCACAACCGCACACCTGAAAAAACCCCTAAACCCTAAACCTTTGCTATCATGGTGCTTTTGAACACTATCCCAGAGGCAGCAAACGAAGGTCAAGACAACCCTTCTACCAGCCAGAGAGCGTTTCAATTTGCTAGTGGAGAAAGAGAACGTGCTAAGCGGAGAATGGATGATTCTACAGATACTGCTAATGCACAAAACCAATACAGGTTTACACTTGGTGCTTCATCATCATCCTATGATGACCTTTTTGCTCTGCCTACTCTTCCCATCGCTCAACCTTCTCACCTTAAAGATTTCTTGAAGAAGTCTATCGAGGAGTACAAGAAGATGTTTTTAGCTTTTGAGAAAAGTCAAGCTTACCTCAAAAAGCTTAGAGAGCAAAGAGAAGAAGGCACCGTACCTAACAGTCTTCGACTCAAACCACCCCGCCTTACTGTGCAAGATGAACAAGGACAGGCCTTTCTCAATCAAACTCTACAAGATCTTTGTAAAAATTACAGGAGCAGCTGCTTGGAAGTCCTCATTGAAGCCCAAGCAAAGCTGGTAGAGAATCAAGAAAAGAAGCTGGATGCTTATGCCTCCACTTTTGAAGCCAGTCTCCAGGAAATCCTGAACCTCATGGCTGCTTTGGAACTCATGGACAGCCCACACGCTTTATGGGAAAACACCATGAAGACTTGGAAGAACAAGCTGCTCAAAGATTTCAAAACTGCCATAAATAATTTCAGGGTCTCTCATCTCCTTAACTCTAAGATCAAGCAAGCTGCTTTCACCAAGAGGAAAGCTGCACAGGATCAAGCCATGGGAGATGCAGAATCTCTTCCTACTGAACCCTCTATAGCCAAGCTAGTCAAAGAGCAAGTTCAGAAGCAAGTTCAAGCACAGATCAACAAGCTAAAGAAAAGTCTAGCAAATGACACAGGTGGGACAAACAAAAAACGGAAAGATAATCAACAAAAGAAAAGCTAGAACAATAGCCAGAACAACAAGAAGAAGAAAACTAGAAGCAACCAAGCTTCTAAGAAAGGCAATCAACAGAAAGACCGGCAAAACAACCACCAAGGTAAGCAGCAGCAGCAGGGAAACAAGCCAAATAAAGGCAAGTCTACCCAGCCAAAAAACCAACGGGGAAACCGGCAAGGGGGTGAAAATCAACCTCAAAGGAAGAAGACTTCCACCCCCTCCTCTGCACAGCCTTCCTCTTCTTGACAAGGCCGCAATACCCAGAAATCTGGTTCGGGACAGAAACAAAATCGGCAAAATTCATGAAGCAGATCCGCTCCACCGAGCCGATCTCGGTCTCGAAATCCCCAGCGTTAAGGCACCTCTTCTGGCTCCCTCTCCAAGATCCCGAGCGCTATGCTCTATTGCTTTTCTCTAGAAAGACCCCAACTGAGGTGGATCAACGTGTTTCAAACACTGCCATCCACAATCTCTCTCAGTACAAGCTTTCATTTAGCGAGAAAAAGCTTCTAGGACTTGGTTTGGGATATATTCCTCCATCAAAGTTTCCGGATTCAACACATCTCACCAAAGACTATGATAATTTTGCAAGGCAACTTCGTCTTCGATGGTTTTTCAGAAATGCACCAGATAGACCTCTTCCTCCTTTTCGAGTTGCAAACCCGACTTGGAATCCTTCTAAAGTTTATCAGCCTCTGGAAGACATCATCAACACTGGAAGAGTCATACTTCAAAATTCAATCTCTTCATGTGAGCAACTTCCTCAGAACAAGCTTTCGCTTCATTTGAGAAGAGCCCTTAACAGATTGATAAAGAACCATAACATCATTATCAAGCCAGCAGATAAAAACCTTGGTTTGGTAATTCTTGATAAATCATGGTATCTTAATGAAGGTGATCGGCAACTTCTAGATCAACAGGTCTATCTCCCAGTCACCCAAGCTCCATTGAATGAACTGTTTGATAAGCTTGCCTGCATCCGTCAAAAGTCTAGTGTGCTCTCAAGGGATGAAGCAAAGTTTATTTTGCAGAAGCCAGAGCAAGGGTTCAGAGTTTGCTCTCTTTACCTCTTGCCCAAAATCCACAAACCTACAGTGGTCGGAAGGCCAATCTGCTCTTACAATGGCTTTGTTTTTGAGAATGCGTCTATATGGCTTCATCATAAGCTTTTCCCCATTCTCCTCCAACAAAAGCAACATCTAAAAGACTCCCTCACTCTGATTAAAGAGTTATCTGAGCTTCATCTACCACAAGAAATAATCCTCTTCACATTTGATGTGGAATCTCTGTACCCCAGTATTCCCACCAATGAAGGACTGCATGCCCTCAAGATGATGATACAGGGTGACTTCAACCATGTAGAGCTCAACCTCATCATGACAATTGCCTCTCTTGTTCTCAAGAACCACTATCTTGAGTTTAATGGCACTTTTTGGCATCAAATCAGAGGCACTGCTATGGGGAGTAATTTTGCTGTTGTCTATGCCTGCCTTTTTCTATGTTATTTAGAAAACCTTCAAGAACAGGTACATCCCACAACAGAGCTACTCTACTACAAAAGATACATTGATGACGCTCTAGGTTTTTGGCATGGGTCTCACACCACTTTGCTTCAACATCTTAGCAACTATGCAATGGATCTTCAGGAGCATATCAAGATAACACATGTCATCTCCAATTCATCTGTGGATTTTTTGGATATTCACCTCTTCAAATGTACTAATTTTCAAACCACAGGAAAGCTTTCTACTAGTTGTTTTCAGAAAGAGCTGAACAGGTATCAATACCTCCCTTTCTCTAAACCCTAAACCCTAAACCCTAAACCCTAAACCCTAAACCCTAGTCATCAAAAGGAATCCTTCATCATTGGAGAACTTAAGCGTTATGTCATCAGGGAAAGCACGCTTCAAAGCTACATCAAGCTAAAGCTTTTGTTTTTCCAACGACTTCGAGGTAGAGGATATCCGGATTCTCTCCTTCGGAAAACTTTCGGCAAGGTCAAGTACAATATGCGAATAGCTCTACTTCTAAAGGCTTCCAATCGAGAAACCTCTTCGAGTAAGCGGATCCCCTTGGTTCTTAAGCTTGACTACTCCAAGTACACCAAAGCTTTAAACTTGGGGGCCTCCCTAAACCCTAAACTTTTTCGGCTTTGCCAACAAAATCCCGAGCTGAAGCATATACCTAGACCTATGATTTGCTGGAGAAATCCAAGGAATCTGCGCTCCTATCTTGTTAGATCAAGGTTTCGAACCTCTAATTTGTAACTTTCTATTTTTAGTAAGTACTATTTTTAGCGTGGACCCACCTTTGTAAAGCAACCCTTGGGAGCATCGGCGGCTTACCAGCATATGAGACCTCCCATGTTTGGTTCTGCTATCGAGAAAACCCTCCACCTATTTTATGCATCTCTCTAGTCTTCTAGTTACCTTATGTAACTTATTTTTGCATGTAGAGTCAACATGTCCACTCTAGCCTAATGGTTAAGGCTTGTGACTCTAATGAAAGAGGTCATGAGTTCAAAACCCATAGCTTGCATGAGATGCTATTGAGCTTCTTTTACTTGTTTAGAGAGCTCTACTTATCCGATTCGAGCGCCGTTTGTTGCATTGGGTTCTTCATGTCCTAAGCTTGCTTTTTCACAACAAAAGGCTGAATTATCCCACATGCAAAGAGGCAAAAGCTAGCCCTCCCTTCTCTACATAAGGGAGAGCTCTCATTCTTGTAATCTCAAACTTGGGTGTTCCACTGAAGAGCTCATTCTAGAGCGAAACTAGTTTGGAACTACACCCTCAAGTTAATACAAGAAATCGACTTTTTTAAGTCTTTTTTGTCTCTTAAATCAAATCAAATTTTGTCTTGTGTTTTGTGTATGTTAGGCACTTAGTCCTTTTTTGGGCAAGTAAAGTGTCTTTCTTGTGTGTGTGAGTAAGGCCATTGGTTTGGTGCTTAGTAAGAGGCACTTGGTCATTAATTTGGCTGGTTTAGTGTCTTTCTGCTGAGTATGCTCCTTCGATCTGGCATAATGTCATATTGCGTGGCATGCTAAGTGTCATTTCGATTGATGCACCTTCCCTTCCCCTTACCTTTATTTTTGAGGGCAACTAGTCGTTCTTTTGCGGCAAGTTGTTGTCCCCACGTCTTAGCCTTTGGTTTGGTGGACAACTAGTCGTTCTTTTGCGGCAAGTTGTTGTCCCCACATCTTAGCCTTTATTTTGCGTGGGCAATTGGTCGTATTTTTCGGCTAGCTGTTGTCCTCGTGAGGTGGGATTTTGGACTTCTTGGTCATAGTGCGTGGCCATCTTAAGTTCATACTATTCACACCTCAACACCATATCTTACATACACTTCACTTGACTATCACGTAACCGGCCCCCCGAAAAATTTATTTTTTGCTACCGCAGCTACTTTTAGCTGTCGCAGCTACCGGTTATTTATCTTTATCACTCCACAACCGCACACCTGAAAAAACCCCTAAACCCTAAAACCCTAAACCCTAACCCTAAACCCTAAACCCTAAACCCTGCAACAACCGATTTAGGGTTTAGGGTTTAGGGTTAGGATTTTAGGGTTTAGGGTTTAGGGTTAGGGGTTTAGGGTTTTTTAGGGTTTAGGGTTTAGGGTTATTAGGGTTTTTAGGGTTTAGGATTTAGGGTTTACGGTTTAGGATTTACGGGTTTAGGGTTAGGGTTTAGGGTTTAGGGTTTATAGGGTTTAGGGTTTAGGGTTTAGGGTTAGGGGTTTTTTCAGGTGTGCGGTTTTTCCACGCACTATGGCCACGCACTATGACCAAGAAGTCCAAAAAAGGACTAAGTGCCTAACATACACAAAACACAAGACAAAATTTGATTTGATTTAGGAGACAAAAAAGACTTAAAAAAGTCGATTTCTTGTATTAACTTGAGGGTGTAGTTCCAAACTAGTTTCGCTCTAGAATGAGCTCTTCAGTGGAACACCCAAGTTTGAGATTACAAGAATGAGAGCTCTCCCTTATGTAGAGAAGGGAGGGCTAGCTTTTGCCTCTTTGCATGTGGGATAATTCAGCCTTTTGTTGTGAAAAAGCAAGCTTAGGACATGAAGAACCCAATGCAACAAACGGTGCTCGAATCGGATAAGTAGAGCTCTCTAAACAAGTAAAAGAAGCTCAATAGCATCTCATGCAAGCTATGGGTTTTGAACTCATGACCTCTTTCATTAGAGTCACAAGCCTTAACCATTAGGCTAGAGTGGACATGTTGACTCTACATGCAAAAATAAGTTACATAAGGTAACTAGAAGACTAGAGAGATGCATAAAATAGGTGGAGGGTTTTCCTGATAGCAGAACCAAACATGGGAGGTCTCATATGCTATTAAGCCGATGCTCCCAAGGGTTGCTTTACAAAGGTGGGTCCACGCTAAAAATAGTACTTACTAAAAATAGAAAGTTACAAATTAGAGGTTCGAAACCTTGATCTAACAAGATAGGAGCGCAGATTCCTTAAATTTCTCCAGCAAATCATAGGTCTAGGTATATGCTTCAGCTCGGGATTTTGTTGGCAAAGCCGAAAAAGTTTAGGGTTTAGGGAGGCCCCCAAGTTTAAAGCTTTGGTGTACTTGGAGTAGTCAAGCTTAAGAACCAGGGGGATCCGCTTACTCGAAGAGGTTTCTCGATTGGAAGCCTTTAGAAGTAGAGCTGTTCGCATATTGTACTTGACCTTGCTGAAAGTTTTCCGAAGGAGAGAATCCGGATATCCTCTACCTCGAAGTCGTTGGAAAAACAAAAGCTTTAGCTTGATGTAGCTTTGAAGCGTGCTTTCCCTGATGACATAACGCGTAAGTTCTCCAATGATGAAGGATTCCGTTTGATGACTAGGGTGCCAGGAAGAGAAAGGGAGGTATTGATACCTGTTCAGCTCTTTCTGAAAACAACTAGTAGAAAGCTTTCCTGTGGTCTGAAAATTAGTACCTTTGAAGAGGTGAATATCCAAAAAATGCACAGATGAATTGGAGATGACATGTGTTATCTTGATATGCTCCTGCAGCAACCGGTTTAGGGTTTAGGGTTTAGGGTGCAGGGTGCAGGGTTCAGGGTGCAGGGTTCGGGGTTCGGGGTTCGGGATTTCGGGTTTCGGGTTTCGGGTCTAGGGTCTAGGGTTAGGGTCTAGGGTCTAGGGTCTAGGGTTTTAGGGGTCTAGGGTTTAGGGTTAGGGTTTAGGGTTTAGGGGTTTTTTCAGGTGTGCGGTTGTAGAGTGATAAAGATAAATAACCGGTAGATGCGGCAGCTAAAGGTAGCTGCGGCAGCAAAAAATAAATTTTTCGGGGGACCGGTTACGTGATAGTCAAGTGAAGTGTATGTAAGATATGGTGTTGAGGTGTGAATAGTATGAACTTAAGATGGCCACGCACTATGACCAAGAAGTCCAAAATCCCACCTCACGAGGACAAACAGCTAGCCGAAAAATACGACCAGTTGCCCACGCAAAATAAAGGCTAAGATGTGGAGACAACAACTTGCCGCAAAAGAACGACTAGTTGTCCACCAAACCAAAGGCTAAGACGTGGGGACAACAACTTGCCGCAAAAGAACGACTAGTTGCCCTCAAAAACAAAGGTAAGGGGAAGGGAAGGTGCATCAATCGAAATGACACTTAGCATGCCACGCAATATGACATTATGCCAGATCGAAGGAGCATACTCAGCAGAAAGACACTAAACCAGCCAAATTAATGACCAAGTGCCTCTTACTAAGCACCAAACCAATGGCCTTACTCACACACACAAGAAAGACACTTTACTTGCCCAAAAAAGGACTAAGTGCCTAACATACACAAAACACAAGACAAAATTTGATTTGATTTAAGAGACAAAAAAGACTTAAAAAAGTCGATTTCTTGTATTAACTTGAGGGTGTAGTTCCAAACTAGTTTCGCTCTAGAATGAGCTCTTCAGTGGAACACCCAAGTTTGAGATTACAAGAATGAGAGCTCTCCCTTATGTAGAGAAGGGAGGGCTAGCTTTTGCCTCTTTGCATGTGGGATAATTCAGCCTTTTGTTGTGAAAAAGCAAGCTTAGGACATGAAGAACCCAATGCAACAAACGGCGCTCGAATCGGATAAGTAGAGCTCTCTAAACAAGTAAAAGAAGCTCAATAGCATCTCATGCAAGCTATGGGTTTTGAACTCATGACCTCTTTTATTAGAGTCACAAGCCTTAACCATTAGGCTAGAGTGGACATGTTGACTCTACATGCAAAAATAAGTTACATAAGGTAACTAGAAGACTAGAGAGATGCATAAAATAGGTGGAGGGTTTTCCCGATAGCAGAACCAAACATGGGAGGTCTCATATGCTGTTAAGCCGATGCTCCCAATGGTTGCTTTACAAAGGTGGGTCCACGCTAAAAATAGTACTTACTAAAAATAGAAAGTTACAAATTAGAGGTTCGAAACCTTGATCTAACAAGATAGGAGCGCAGATTCCTTGGATTTCTCCAGCAAATCATAGGTCTAGGTATATGCTTCAGCTCGGGATTTTGTTGGCAAAGCCGAAAAAGTTTAGGGTTTAGGGAGGCCCCCAAGTTTAAAGCTTTGGTGTACTTGGAGTAGTCAAGCTTAAGAACCAGGGGGATCCGCTTACTCGAAGAGGTTTCTCGATTGGAAGCCTTTAGAAGTAGAGCTGTTCGCATATTGTACTTGACCTTGCTGAAAGTTTTCCGAAGGAGAGAGTCCGGATATCCTCTACCTCGAAGTCGTTGGAAAAACAAAAGCTTTAGCTTGATGTAGCTTTGAAGCGTGCTTTCCCTGATGACATAACGCTTAAGTTCTCCAATGATGAAGGATTCCTTTTGATGACTAGGGTGCCAGGAAGAGAAAGGGAGGTATTGATACCTGTTCAGCTCTTTCTGAAAACAACTAGTAGAAAGCTTTCCTGTGGTTTGAAAATTAGTACCTTTGAAGAGGTGAATATCCAAAAAATCCACAGATGAATTGGAGATGACATGTGTTATCTTGATATGCTCCTGAAGATCCATTGCATAGTTGCTAAGATGTTGAAGCAAAGTGGTGTGAGACCCATGCCGAAAACCTAAAGCATCATCAATGTATCTTTTGTAGTAGAGTAGCTCTGTTGTGGGATGTACCTGTTCTTGAAGGTTTTCTAAAAAACATAGAAAAAGGCAGGCATAGACAACAGCAAAATTACTCCCCATAGCAGTGCCTCTGATTTGATGCCAAAAAGTGCCATTAAACTCAAGATAGTGGTTCTTGAGAACAAGAGAGGCAATTGTCATGATGAGGTTGAGCTCTACATGGTTGAGGTCACCCTGTATCATCATCTTGAGGGCATGCAGTCCTTCATTGGTGGGAATACTGGGGTACAGAGATTCCACATCAAATGTGAAGAGGATAATTTCTTGTGGTAGATGAAGCTCAGATAACTCTTTAATCAGAGTGAGGGAGTCTTTTAGATGTTGCTTTTGTTGGAGGAGAATGGGGAAAAGCTTATGATGAAGCCATATAGACGCATTCTCAAAAACAAAGCCATTGTAAGAGCAGATTGGCCTTCCGACCACTGTAGGTTTGTGGATTTTGGGCAAGAAGTAAAGAGAGCAAACTCTGAACCCTTGCTCTGGCTTCTGCAAAATAAACTTTGCTTCATCCCTTGAGAGCACACTAGACTTTTGACAGATGCAGGCAAGCCTATCAAACAGTTCATTCAATGGAGCTTGGGTGACTGGGAGATAGACCTGTTGATCTAGAAGTTGCCGATCACCTTCATTAAGATACCATGATTTATCAAGAATTACCAAACCAAGGTTTTTATCTGCTGGCTTGATAATGATGTTATGGTTCTTTATCAATCTGTTAAGGGCTCTTCTCAAATGAAGCGAAAGCTTGTTCTGAGGAAGTCGCTCACATGAAGAGATTGAATTTTGAAGTATGACTCTTCCAGTGTTGATGATGTCTTCCAGAGGCTGATAAACTTTAGAAGGATTCCAATTCGGGTTTGCAACTCGAAAAGGAGGAAGAGGTCTATCTGGTGCATTTCTGAAAAACCATCGAAGACGAAGTTGCCTTACAAAATTATCATAGTCTTTGGTGAGATGTCTTGAATCCGGAAACTTTGATGGAGGAATATATCCCAAACCAAGTCCTAGAAGCTTTTTCTCGCTAAATGAAAGCTTGTACTGAGAGAGATTGTGGATGGCAGTGTTTGAAACACGTTGATCCACCTCAGTTGGGGTCTTTCTAGAGAAAAGCAATAGAGCATAGCGCTCGGGATCTTGGAGAGGGAGCCAGAAGAGGTGCCTTAACGCCGGGGATTTCGAGACCGAGATCGGCTCGGTGGAGCGGATCTGCTTCGTGAATTTTGCCGATTTTGTTTCTGTCTCGAACCAGATTTCTGGGTATTGCGGCCTTGTCGAGAAGAGGAAGGCTGTGCAGAGGAGGGGGTGGAAGTCTTCTTCCTTTGAGGTTGATTTCCACCCCCTTGCCGGTTTTCCCGCTGGTTTTTTGGCTGGGTAGACTTGCCTTTATTTGGCTTGTTTCCCTGCTGCTGCTGCTTACCTTGGTGGTTGTTTTGCCGGTCTTTCTGTTGATTGCCTTTCTTAGAAGCTTGGTTGCTTCTAGTTTTCTTCTTCTTGTTGTTCTGGCTATTGTTCTAGCTTTTCTTTTGTTGATTATCTTTCCGTTTTTTGTTTGTCCCACCTGTGTCATTTGCTAGACTTTTCTTTAGCTTGTTGATCTGTGCTTGAACTTGCTTCTGAACTTGCTCTTTGACTAGCTTGGCTATAGAGGGTTCAGTAGGAAGAGATTCTGCATCTCCCATGGCTTGATCCTGTGCAGCTTTCCTCTTGGTGAAAGCAGCTTGCTTGATCTTAGAGTTAAGGAGATGAGAGACCCTGAAATTATTTATGGCAGTTTTGAAATCTTTGAGCAGCTTGTTCTTCCAAGTCTTCATGGTGTTTTCCCATAAAGCGTGTGGGCTGTCCATGAGTTCCAAAGCAGCCATGAGGTTCAGGATTTCCTGGAGACTGGCTTCAAAAGTGGAGGCATAAGCATCCAGCTTCTTTTCTTGATTCTCTACCAGCTTTGCTTGGGCTTCAATGAGGACTTCCAAGCAGCTGCTCCTGTAATTTTTACAAAGATCTTGTAGAGTTTGATTGAGAAAGGCCTGTCCTTGTTCATCTTGCACAGTAAGGCGGGGTGGTTTGAGTCGAAGACTGTTAGGTACGGTGCCTTCTTCTCTTTGCTCTCTAAGCTTTTTGAGGTAAGCTTGACTTTTCTCAAAAGCTAAAAACATCTTCTTGTACTCCTCGATAGACTTCTTCAAGAAATCTTTAAGGTGAGAAGGTTGAGCGATGGGAAGAGTAGGCAGAGCAAAAAGGTCATCATAGGATGATGATGAAGCACCAAGTGTAAACCTGTATTGGTTTTGTGCATTAGCAGTATCTGTAGAATCATCGATTCTCCGCTTAGCACGTTCTCTTTCTCCACTAGCAAATTGAAACGCTCCCTGGCTGGTAGAAGGGTTGTCTTGACCTTCGTTTGCTGCCTCTGGGATAGTGTTCAAAAGCACCATGATAGCAAAGGTTTAGGGTTTAGGGATTTTTTCAGGTGTGCGGTTGTGGAGTGATAAAGATAAATAACCGGTAGCTGCGGCAGCTAAAAGTAGATGCGGCAGCAAAAAATAAATTTTTCGGGGGGCCGGTTACGTGATAGTCAAGTGAAGTGTATGTAAGATATGGTGTTGAGGTGTGAATAGTATGAACTTAAGATGGCCACGCACTATGACCAAGAAGTCCAAAATCCCACCTCACGAGGACAAACAGCTAGCCAAAAAATACGACCAGTTGCCCACGCAAAATAAAGGCTAAGATGTGGGGACAACAACTTGCCGCAAAAGAACGACTAGTTGTCCACCAAACCAAAGGCTAAGACGTGGGGACAACAACTTGCCGCAAAAGAACGACTAGTTGCCCTCAAAAATAAAGGTAAGGGGAAGGGAAGGTGCATCAATCGAAATGACACTTAGCATGCCACGCAATATGACATTATGCCAGATCGAAGGAGCATACTCAGCAGAAAGACACTAAACCAGCCAAATTAATGACCAAGTGCCTCTTACTAAGCACCAAACCAATGGCCTTACTCACACACACAAGAAAGACACTTTACTTGCCCAAAAAAGGACTAAGTGCCTAACATACACAAAACACAAGACAAAATTTGATTTGATTTAAGAGACAAAAAAGACTTAAAAAAGTCGATTTCTTGTATTAACTTGAGGGTGTAGTTCCAAACTAGTTTCGCTCTAGAATGAGCTCTTCAGTGGAACACCCAAGTTTGAGATTACAAGAATGAGAGCTCTCCCTTATGTAGAGAAGGGAGGGCTAGCTTTTGCCTCTTTGCATGTGGGATAATTCAGCCTTTTGTTGTGAAAAAGCAAGCTTAGGACATGAAGAACCCAATGCAACAAACGGCGCTCGAATCGGATAAGTAGAGCTCTCTAAACAAGTAAAAGAAGCTCAATAGCATCTCATGCAAGCTATGGGTTTTGAACTCATGACCTCTTTCATTAGAGTCACAAGCCTTAACCATTAGGCTAGAGTGGACATGTTGACTCTACATGCAAAAATAAGTTACATAAGGTAACTAGAAGACTAGAGAGATGCATAAAATAGGTGGAGGGTTTTCCCGATAGCAGAACCAAACATGGGAGGTCTCATATGCTGTTAAGCCGATGCTCCCAAGGGTTGCTTTACAAAGGTGGGTCCACGCTAAAAATAGTACTTACTAAAAATAGAAAGTTACAAATTAGAGGTTCGAAACCTTGATCTAACAAGATAGGAGCGCAGATTCCTTAAATTTCTCCAGCAAATCATAGGTCTAGGTATATGCTTCAGCTCGGGATTTTGTTGGCAAAGCCGAAAAAGTTTAGGGTTTAGGGAGGCCCCCAAGTTTAAAGCTTTGGTGTACTTGGAGTAGTCAAGCTTAAGAACCAGGGGGATCCGCTTACTCGAAGAGGTTTCTCGATTGGAAGCCTTTAGAAGTAGAGCTGTTCGCATATTGTACTTGACCTTGCTGAAAGTTTTCTGAAGGAGAGAGTCCGGATATCCTCTACCTCGAAGTCGTTGGAAAAACAAAAGCTTTAGCTTGATGTAGCTTTGAAGCGTGCTTTCCCTGATGACATAACGCTTAAGTTCTCCAATGATGAAGGATTCCTTTTGATGACTAGGGTGCCAGGAAGAGAAAGGGAGGTATTGATACCTGTTCAGCTCTTTCTGAAAACAACTAGTAGAAAGCTTTCCTGTGGTTTGAAAAGTAGTACCTTTGAAGAGGTGAATATCCAAAAAATCCACAGATGAATTGGAGATGACATGTGTTATCTTGATATGCTCCTGAAGATCCATTGCATAGTTGCTAAGATGTTGAAGCAAAGTGGTGTGAGACCCATGCCAAAAACCTAAAGCATCATCAATGTATCTTTTGTAGTAGAGTAGCTCTGTTGGTGGGATGTACCTGTTCTTGAAGGTTTTCTAAAAAACATAGAAAAAGGCAGGCATAGACAACAGCAAAATTACTCCCCATAGCAGTGCCTCTGATTTGATGCCAAAAAGTGCCATTAAACTCAAGATAGTGGTTCTTGAGAACAAGAGAGGCAATTGTCATGATGAGGTTGAGCTCTACATGGTTTAAGTCACCCTGTATCATCATCTTGAGGGCATGCAGTCCTTCATTGGTGGGAATACTGGGGTACAGAGATTCCACATCAAATGTGAAGAGGATAATTTCTTGTGGTAGATGAAGCTCAGATAACTCTTTAATCAGAGTGAGGGAGTCTTTTAGATGTTGCTTTTGTTGGAGGAGAATGGGGAAAAGCTTATGATGAAGCCATATAGACGCATTCTCAAAAACAAAGCCATTGTAAGAGCAGATTGGCCTTCCGACCACTGTAGGTTTGTGGATTTTGGGCAAGAAGTAAAGAGAGCAAACTCTGAACCCTTGCTCTGGCTTCTGCAAAATAAACTTTGCTTCATCCCTTGAGAGCACACTAGACTTTTGACAGATGCAGGCAAGCCTATCAAACAGTTCATTCAATGGAGCTTGGGTGACTGGGAGATAGACCTGTTGATCTAGAAGTTGCCGATCACCTTCATTAAGATACCATGATTTATCAAGAATTACCAAACCAAGGTTTTTATCTGCTGGCTTGATAATGATGTTATGGTTCTTTATCAATCTGTTAAGGGCTCTTCTCAAATGAAGCGAAAGCTTGTGCTGAGGAAGTCGCTCACATGAAGAGATTGAATTTTGAAGTATGACTCTTCCAGTGTTGATGATGTCTTCCAGAGGCTGATAAACTTTAGAAGGATTCCAATTCGGGTTTGCAACTCGAAAAGGAGGAAGAGGTCTATCTGGTGCATTTCTGAAAAACCATCGAAGACGAAGTTGCCTTGCAAAATTATCATAGTCTTTGGTGAGATGTGTTGAATCCGGAAACTTTGATGGAGGAATATATCCCAAACCAAGTCCTAGAAGCTTTTTCTCGCTAAATGAAAGCTTGTACTGAGAGAGATTGTGGATGGCAGTGTTTGAAACACGTTGATCCACCTCAGTTGGGGTCTTTCTAGAGAAAAGCAATAGAGCATAGCGCTCGGGATCTTGGAGAGGGAGCCAGAAGAGGTGCCTTAACGCCGGGGATTTCGAGACCGAGATCGGCTCGGTGGAGCGGATCTGCTTCGTGAATTTTGCCGATTTTGTTTCTGTCCCGAACCAGATTTCTGGGTATTGCGGCCTTGTCGAGAAGAGGAAGGCTGTGCAGAGGAGGGGGTGGAAGTCTTCTTCCTTTGAGGTTGATTTCCACCCCCTTGCCGGTTTCCCCGCTGGTATTTTGGCTGGGTAGACTTGCCTTTGTTTGGCTTGTTTCCCTGCTGCTTACCTTGGTGGTTGTTTTGCCGGTCTTTCTGTTGATTGCCTTTCTTAGAAGCTTGGTTGCTTCTAGTTTTCTTCTTCTTGTTGTTCTGGCTATTGTTCTGGCTTTTCTTTTGTTGATTATCTTTCTGTTTTTTGTTTGTCCCACCTGTGTCATTTGCTAGACTTTTCTTTAGCTTGTTGATCTGTGCTTGAACTTGCTTCTGAACTTGCTCTTTGACTAGCTTGGCTATAGAGGGTTCAGTAGGAAGAGATTCTGCATCTCCCATGGCTTGATCCTGTGCAGCTTTCCTCTTGGTGAAAGCAGCTTGCTTGATCTTAGAGTTAAGGAGATGAGAGACCCTGAAATTATTTATGGCAGTTTTGAAATCTTTGAGCAGCTTGTTCTTCCAAGTCTTCATGGTGTTTTCCCATAAAGCGTGTGGGCTGTCCATGAGTTCCAAAGCAGCCATGAGGTTCAGGATTTCCTGGAGACTGGCTTCAAAAGTGGAGGCATAAGCATCCAGCTTCTTTTCTTGATTCTCTACCAGCTTTGCTTGGGCTTCAATGAGGACTTCCAAGCAGCTGCTCCTGTAATTTTTAAAAAGATCTTGTAGAGTTTGATTGAGAAAGGCCTGTCCTTGTTCATCTTGCACAGTAAGGCGGGGTGGTTTGAGTCGAAGACTGTTAGGTACGGTGCCTTCTTCTCTTTGCTCTCTAAGCTTTTTGAGGTAAGCTTGACTTTTCTCAAAAGCTAAAAACATCTTCTTGTACTCCTCGATAGACTTCTTCAAGAAATCTTTAAGGTGAGAAGGTTGAGCGATGGGAAGAGTAGGCAGAGCAAAAAGGTCATCATAGGATGATGATGAAGCACCAAGTGTAAACCTGTATTGGTTTTGTGCATTAGCAGTATCTGTAGAATCATCGATTCTCCGCTTAGCACGTTCTCTTTCTCCACTAGCAAATTGAAACGCTCCCTGGCTGGTAGAAGGGTTGTCTTGACCTTCGTTTGCTGCCTCTGGGATAGTGTTCAAAAGCACCATGATAGCAAAGGTTTAGGGTTTAGGGGTTTTTTCAGGTGTGCGGTTGTGGAGTGATAAAGATAAATAACCGGTAGCTGCGGCAGCTAAAAGTAGCTGCGGCAGCAAAAAATAAATTTTTCGGGGGGCCGGTTAGGTGATAGTCAAGTGAAGTGTATGTAAGATATGGTGTTGAGGTGTGAATAGTATGAACTTAAGATGGCCACGCACTATGACCAAGAAGTCCAAAATCCCACCTCACGAGGACAAACAGCTAGCCGAAAAATACGACCAGTTGCCCACGCAAAATAAAGGCTAAGATGTGGGGACAACAACTTGCCGCAAAAGAACGACTAGTTGTCCACCAAACCAAAGGCTAAGACGTGGGGACAACAACTTGCCACAAAAGAACGACTAGTTGCCCTCAAAAATAAAGGTAAGGGGAAGGGAAGGTGCATCAATCGAAATGACACTTAGCATGCCACGCAATATGACATTATGCCAGATCGAAGGAGCATACTCAGCAGAAAGACACTAAACCAGCCAAATTAATGACCAAGTGCCTCTTACTAAGCACCAAACCAATGGCCTTACTCACACACACAAGAAAGACACTTTACTTGCCCAAAAAAGGACTAAGTGCCTAACATACACAAAACACAAGACAAAATTTGATTTGATTTAAGAGACAAAAAAGACTTAAAAAAGTCGATTTCTTGTATTAACTTGAGGGTGTAGTTCCAAACTAGTTTCGCTCTAGAATGAGCTCTTCAGTGGAACACCCAAGTTTGAGATTACAAGAATGAGAGCTCTCCCTTATGTAGAGAAGGGAGGGCTAGCTTTTGCCTCTTTGCATGTGGGATAATTCAGCCTTTTGTTGTGAAAAAGCAAGCTTAGGACATGAAGAACCCAATGCAACAAACGGCGCTCGAATCGGATAAGTAGAGCTCTCTAAACAAGTAAAAGAAGCTCAATAGCATCTCATGCAAGCTATGGGTTTTGAACTCATGACCTCTTTCATTAGAGTCACAAGCCTTAACCATTAGGCTAGAGTGGACATGTTGACTCTACATGCAAAAATAAGTTACATAAGGTAACTAGAAGACTAGAGAGATGCATAAAATAGGTGGAGGGTTTTCCCGATAGCAGAACCAAACATGGGAGGTCTCATATGCTGTTAAGCCGATGCTCCCAATGGTTGCTTTACAAAGGTGGGTCCACGCTAAAAATAGTACTTACTAAAAATAGAAAGTTACAAATTAGAGGTTCGAAACCTTGATCTAACAAGATAGGAGCGCAGATTCCTTGGATTTCTCCAGCAAATCATAGGTCTAGGTATATGCTTCAGCTCGGGATTTTGTTGGCAAAGCCGAAAAAGTTTAGGGTTTAGGGTTTAGGGTTTTAGGGTTTTAGGGTTTAGGGGTTTTTTCAGGTGTGCGGTTGTGGAGTGATAAAGATAATAACCGGTAGCTGCGGCAGCTAAAAGTAGCTGCGGCAGCAAAAAATAAATTTTTCGGGGGGCCGGTTACGTGATAGTCAAGTGGAGTGTATGTAAGATATGGTGTTGAGGTGTGAATAGTATGAACTTAAGATGGCCACGCACTATGACCAAAAAGTCCGAAATCCCACCTCAGGAGGACAACAGCTAGCCGAAAAATACGACCAAGTTGCCCACGCAAACTAAAGGCTAAGATGTGGGGACAACAACTTGCCGCAAAAGAACGACTAGTTGTCCACCAAACCAAAGGCTAAGACGTGGGGACAAAAACTTGCCGCAAAAGAACGACTAGTTGCCCTCAAAAATAAAGGTAAGGGGAAGGGAAGGTGCATCAATCGAAATGACACTTAGCATGCCACGCAATATGACATTATGCCAGATCGAAGGAGCATACTCAGCAGAAAGACACTAAACCAGCCAAATTAATGACCAAGTGCCTCTTGCTAAGCACCAAAACAATGGCCTTACTCACACACTCAAGAAAGACACTTTACTAGCCCAAAAAAGGACTAAGTGCCTCACATACACAAAACACAAGACAAAATTTGATTTAAGAGACAAAAAAGACTTAAAAAAGTCGATTTTCTTGTATTAACTTGCGGGTGTAGTTCCAAACTAGTTTCGCTCTAGAATGAGCTCTTCAGTGGAACACCCAAGTTTGAGATTACAAGAATGAGAGCTCTCCCTTATGTAGAGAAGGGAGGGCTAGCTTTTGCCTCTTTGCATGTGGGATAATTCAGCCTTTTGTTGTGAAAAAGCAAGCTTAAGACATGAAGAACCCAATGCAACAAACGGCGCTCGAATCGGATAAGTAGAGCTCTCTAAACAAGTAAAAGAAGCTCAATAGCATCTCATGCAAGCTATGGGTTTTGAACTCATGACCTCTTTCATTAGAGTCACAAGCCTTAACCATTAGGCTAGAGTGGACATGTTGACTCTACATGCAAAAATAAGTTACATAAGGTAACGAGAAGACTAGAGAGATGCATAAAATAGGTGGAGGGTTTTCCCGATAGCAGAACCAAACATGGGAGGTCTCATATGCTGTTAAGCCGATGCTCTTGAGAAAAGTCAAGCTTACCTCAAAAAGCTTAGAGAGCAAAGAGAAGAAGGCACCGTACCTAACAGTCTTCGACTCAAACCACCCCGCCTTACTGTGCAAGATGAACAAGGACAGGCCTTTCTCAATCAAACTCTACAAGATCTTTGTAAAAATTACAGGAGCAGCTGCTTGGAAGTCCTCATTGAAGCCCAAGCAAAGCTGGTAGAGAATCAAGAAAAGAAGCTGGATGCTTATGCCTCCACTTTTGAAGCCAGTCTCCAGGAAATCCTGAACCTCATGGCTGCTTTGGAACTCATGGACAGCCCACACGCTTTATGGGAAAACACCATGAAGACTTGGAAGAACAAGCTGCTCAAAGATTTCAAAACTGCCATAAATAATTTCAGGGTCTCTCATCTCCTTAACTCTAAGATCAAGCAAGCAGCTTTCACCAAGAGGAAAGCTGCACAGGATCAAGCCATGGGAGATGCAGAATCTCTTCCTAATGAACCCTCTATAGCCAAGCTAGTCAAAGAGCAAGTTCAAGTACAGATCAACAAGCTAAAGAAAAGTCTAGCAAATGACACAGGTGGGACAAACAAAAAACGGAAAGATAATCAACAAAAGAAAAGCCAGAACAATAGCCAGAACAACAACAAGAAGAAAACTAGAAGCAACCAAGCTTCTAAGAAAGGCAATCAACAGAAAGACCGGCAAAACAACCACCAAGGTAAGCAGCAGCAGGGAAACAAGCCAAATAAAGGCAAGTCTACCCAGCCAAAAAACCAGCGGGGAAACCGGCAAGGGGGTGGAAATCAACCTCAAAGGAAGAAGACTTCCACCCCCTCCTCTGCACAGCCTTCCTCTTCTCGACAAGGCCGCAATACCCAGAAATCTGGTTCGGGACAGAAACAAAATCGGCAAAATTCACGAAGCAGATCCGCTCCACCGAGCCGATCTCGGTCTCGAAATCCCCGGTGTTAAGGCACCTCTTCTGGCTCCCTCTCCAAGATCCCGAGCGCTATGTTCTATTGCTTTTCTCTAGAAAGACCCCAACTGAGGTGGATCAACGTGTTTCAAACACTGCCATCCACAATCTCTCTCAGTACAAGCTTTCATTTAGCGAGAAAAAGCTTCTAGGACTTGGTTTGGGATATATTCCTCCGTCAAAGTTTCCGGATTCAACACATCTAACCAAAGACTATGATAATTTTGCAAGGCAACTTCGTCTTCGATGGTTTTTCAGAAATGCACCAGATAGACCTCTTCCTCCTTTTCGAGTTGCAAACCCGAATTGGAATCCTTCTAAAGTTTATCAGCCTCTGGAAGACATCATCAACACTGGAAGAGTCATACTTCAAAATTCAATCTCTTCATGTGAGCGACTTCCTCAGAACAAGCTTTCGCTTCATTTGAGAAGAGCCCTTAACAAATTGATAAAGAACCATAACATCATTATCAAGCCAGCAGATAAAAACCTTGGTTTGGTAATTCTTGATAAATCATGGTATCTTAATGAAGGTGATCGGCAACTTCTAGATCAACAGGTCTATCTCCCAGTCACCCAAGCTCCATTGAATGAACTGTTTGATAGGCTTGCTTGCATTTGTCAAAAGTCTAGTGTGCTCTCAAGGGATGAAGCAAAGTTTATTTTGCAGAAGCCAGAGCAAGGGTTCAGAGTTTGCTCTCTTTACTTCTTGCCCAAAATCCACAAACCTACAGTGGTCGGAAGGCCAATCTGCTCTTACAATGGCTTTGTTTTTGAGAATGCGTCTATATGGCTTTATCATAAGCTTTTCCCCATTCTCCTCCAACAAAAGCAACATCTAAAAGACTCCCTCACTCTGATTAAAGAGTTATCTGAGCTTCATCTACCACAAGAAATTATCCTCTTCACATTTGATGTGGAATCTCTGTACCCCAGTATTCCCACCAATGAAGGACTGCATGCCCTCAAGATGATGATACAGGGTGACTTCAACCATGTAGAACTCAACCTCATCATGACAATTGCCTCTCTTGTTCTCAAGAACCACTATCTTGAGTTTAATGGCACTTTTTGGCATCAAATCAGAGGCACTGCTATGGGCAGTAATTTTGCTGTTGTCTATGCCTGTCTTTTTCTATGTTATTTAGAAAACCTTCAAGAACAGGTACATCCCACAACAGAGCTGCTCTACTACAAAAGATACATTGATGATGCTTTAGGTTTTTGGCATGGGTCTCACACCACTTTGCTTCAACATCTTAGCAACTATGCAATGGATCTTCAGGAGCATATCAAGATAACACATGTCATCTCCAATTCATCTGTGGATTTTTTGGACATTCACCTCTTCAAAGGTACTAATTTTCAAACCACAGGAAAGCTTTCTACTAGTTGTTTTCAGAAAGAGCTGAACAGGTATCAATACCTCCCTTTCTCTTCCTGGCACCCTAGTCATCAAAAGGAAGCCTTCATCATTGGAGAACTTAAGCGTTATGTCATCAGGGAAAGCACGCTTCAAAGCTACATCAAGCTAAAGCTTCTGTTTTTCCAACGACTTCGAGGTAGAGGATATCCGGATTCTCTCCTTCGGAAAACTTTCAGCAAGATCAAGTACAATATGCGAACAGCTCTACTTCTAAAGGCTTCCAATCGAGAAACCTCTTCGAGTAAGCGGATCCCCCTAGTTCTTAAGCTTGACTACTCCAAGTACACCAAAGCTTTAAACTTGGGGGCCTCCCTAAACCCTAAACTTTTTCGGCTCTGCCAACAAAATCCCGAGCTGAAGCATATACCTAGACCTATGATTTGCTGGAGAAATCCAAGGAATCTGCGCTCCTATCTTGTTAGATCAAGGTTTCGAACCTCTAATTTGTAACTTTCTATTTTTAGTAAGTACTATTTTTAGCGTGGACCCACCTTTGTAAAGCAACCCTTGGGAGCATCGGCTTAACAGCATATGAGACCTCCCATTGTTGGTTCTGCTATCGGGAAAACCCTCCACCTAATTTATGCATCTCTCTAGTCTTCTAGTTACCTTATGTAACTTATTTTTGCATGTAGAGTCAACATGTCCACTCTAGCCTAATGGTTAAGGCTTGTGACTCTAATGAAAGGGGTCATGAGTTCAAAACCCATAGCTTGCATGAGATGCTATTGAGCTTCTTTTACTTGTTAAGAGAGCTCTACTTATCCGATTCGAGCGCCGTTTGTTGCATTGGGTTCTTCATGTCCTAAGCTTGCTTTTTCACAACAAAAGGCTGAATTATCCCACATGCAAAGAGGCAAAAGCTAGCCCTCCCTTCTCTACATAAGGGAGAGCTCTCATTCTTGTAATCTCAAACTTGGGTGTTCCACTGAAGAGCTCATTCTAGAGCGAAACTAGTTTGGAACTACACCCTCAAGTTAATACAAGAAATCGACTTTTTTAAGTCTTTTTTGTCTCTTAAATCAAATCAAATTTTGTCTTGTGTTTTGTGTATGTTAGGCACTTAGTCCTTTTTTGGGCAAGTAAAGTGTCTTTCTTGTGTGTGTGAGTAAGGCCATTGGTTTGGTGCTTAGCAAGAGGCACTTGGTCATTATTTTGGCTGGTTTAGTGTCTTTCTGCTGAGTATGCTCCTTCGATCTGGCATAATGTCATATTGCGTGGCATGCTAAGTGTCATTTCGATTGATGCACCTTCCCTTCCCTTTACCTTTATTTTTGAGGGCAACTAGTCGTTCTTTTGCGGCAAGTTGTTGTCCCCACGTGTTAGCCTTTGGTTTGGTGGACAACTAGTCGTTCTTTTGCGGCAAGTTGTTGTCCCCACATCTTAGCCTTTAGTTTGCGTGGGCAACTGGTCGTATTTTTCGGCTAGCTGTTGTCCTCGTGAGGTGGGATTTTGGACTTCTTGGTCATAGTGCGTGGCCATCTTAAGTTCATACTATTCACACCTCAACACCATATCTTACATACACTCCACTTGACTATCACGTAACCGGCCCCCCGAAAAATTTATTTTTTGCTGCCGCAGCCACCGGTTATTTATCTTTATCACTCCACAACCGCACACCTGAAAAAACCCCTAAACCCTAAACCTTTGCTATCATGGTGCTTTTGAACACTATCCCAGAGGCAGCAAACGAAGGTCAAGACAACCCTTCTACCAGCCAGGGAGCGTTTCAATTTGCTAGTGGAGAAAGAGAACATGCTAAGCGGAGAATGGATGATTCTACAGATACTGCTAATGCACAAAACCAATACAGGTTTACACTTGGTGCTTCATCATCATCCTATGATGACCTTTTTGCTCTGCCTACTCTTCCCATCGCTCAACCTTCTCACCTTAAAGATTTCTTGAAGTCTATCGAGGAGTACAAGAAGATGTTTTTAGCTTTTGAGAAAAGTCAAGCTTACCTCAAAAAGCTTAGAGAGCAAATAGAAGAAGGCACCGTACCTAACAGTCTTCGACTCAAACCACCCCGCCTTACTGTGCAAGATGAACAAGGACAGGCCTTTCTCAATCAAACTCTACAAGATCTTTGTAAAAATTACAGGAGCAGCTGCTTGGAAGTCCTCATTGAAGCCCAAGCAAAGCTGGTAGAGAATCAAGAAAAGAAGCTGGATGCTTATGCCTCCACTTTTGAAGCCAGTCTCCAGGAAATCCTGAACCTCATGGCTGCTTTGGAACTCATGGACAGCCCACACGCTTTATGGGAAAACACCATGAAGACTTGGAAGAACAAGCTGCTCAAAGATTTCAAAACTGCCATAAATAATTTCAGGGTCTCTCATCTCCTTAACTCTAAGATCAAGCAAGCAGCTTTCACCAAGAGGAAAGCTGCACAGGATCAAGCCATGGGAGATGCAGAATCTCTTCCTAATGAACCCTCTATAGCCAAGCTAGTCAAAGAGCAAGTTCAAGCACAGATCAACAAGCTAAAGAAAAGTCTAGCAAATGACACAGGTGGGACAAACAAAAAACGGAAAGATAATCAACAAAAGAAAAGCCAGAACAATAGCTAGAACAACAACAAGAAGAAAACTAGAAGCAACCAAGCTTCTAAGAAAGGCAATCAACAGAAAGACCGGCAAAACAACCACCAAGGTAAGCAGCAGCAGGGAAACAAGCCAAATAAAGGCAAGTCTACCCAGCCAAAAAACCAGCGGGGAAACCGGCAAGGGGGTGGAAATCAACCTCAAAGGAAGAAGACTTCCACCCCCTCCTCTGCACAGCCTTCCTCTTCTCGACAAGGCCGCAATACCCAGAAATCTGGTTCGGGACAGAAACAAAATCGGCAAAATTCACGAAGCAGATCCGCTCCACCGAGCCGATCTCGGTCTCGAAATCCCCGGCGTTAAGGCACCTCTTCTGGCTCCCTCTCCAAGATCCCGAGCGCTATGCTCTATTGCTTTTCTCTAGAAAGACCCCAACTGAGGTGGATCAACGTGTTTCAAACACTGCCATCCACAATCTCTCTCAGTACAAGCTTTCATTTAGCGAGAAAAAGCTTCTAGGACTTGGTTTGGGATATATTCCTCCGTCAAAGTTTCCGGATTCAACACATCTAACCAAAGACTATGATAATTTTGCAAGGCAACTTCGTCTTCGATGGTTTTTCAGAAATGCACCAGATAGACCTCTTCCTCCTTTTCGAGTTGCAAACCCGAATTGGAATCCTTCTAAAGTTTATCAGCCTCTGGAAGACATCATCAACACTGGAAGAGTCATACTTCAAAATTCAATCTCTTCATGTGAGCGACTTCCTCAGAACAAGCTTTCGCTTCATTTGAGAAGAGCCCTTAACAGATTGATAAAGAACCATAACATCATTATCAAGCCAGCAGATAAAAACCTTGGTTTGGTAATTCTTGATAAATCATGGTATCTTAATGAAGGTGATCGGCAACTTCTAGATCAACAGGTCTATCTCCCAGTCACCCAAGCTCCATTGAATGAACTGTTTGATAGGCTTGCTTGCATTTGTCAAAAGTCTAGTGTGCTCTCAAGGGATGAAGCAAAGTTTATTTTGCAGAAGCCAGAGCAAGGGTTCAGAGTTTGCTCTCTTTACTTCTTGCCCAAAATCCACAAACCTACAGTGGTCAGAAGGCCAATCTGCTCTTACAATGGCTTTGTTTTTGAGAATGCGTCTATATGGCTTCATCATAAGCTTTTCCCCATTCTCCTCCAACAAAAGCAACATCTAAAAGACTCCCTCACTCTGATTAAAGAGTTATCTGAGCTTCATCTACCACAAGAAATTATCCTCTTCACATTTGATGTGGAATCTCTGTACCCCAGTATTCCCACCAATGAAGGACTGCATGCCCTCAAGATGATGATACAGGGTGACTTCAACCATGTAGAACTCAACCTCATCATGACAATTGCCTCTCTTGTTCTCAAGAACCACTATCTTGAGTTTAATGGCACTTTTTGGCATCAAATCAGAGGCACTGCTATGGGCAGTAATTTTGCTGTTGTCTATGCCTGTCTTTTTCTATGTTATTTAGAAAACCTTCAAGAACAGGTACATCCCACAACAGAGCTGCTCTACTACAAAAGATACATTGATGATGCTTTAGGTTTTTGGCATGGGTCTCACACCACTTTGCTTCAACATCTTAGCAACTATGCAATGGATCTTCAGGAGCATATCAAGATAACACATGTCATCTCCAATTCATCTGTGGATTTTATGGACATTCACCTCTTCAAAGGTACTAATTTTCAAACCACAGAAAAGCTTTCTACTAGTTGTTTTCAGAAAGAGCTGAACAGGTATCAATACCTCCCTTTCTCTTCCTGGCACCCTAGTCATCAAAAGGAAGCCTTCATCATTGGAGAACTTAAGCGTTATGTCATCAGGGAAAGCACGCTTCAAAGCTACATCAAGCTAAAGCTTCTGTTTTTCCAACGA